>NC_138860.1:104632358-105232358 GCF_965194805.1 Balaenoptera borealis
CTAAACCTCAACTTCCTCATCTTTGAAGCAAGGATAATTGTAAAACTTACTTTCTAGGGTTGTTGTAAAGATTAAATGAGTGGTACCTGGGGCTCAGACATGCTGAAGACCCTCTGAGAAGCCATGCTGAATGCGCCTCAATCTGCTTACACAAGGGATGGAGACAGGAGTATTTATCCCTTGGCTTAGGTCTCCCATTAGTTAAGATTTGCAGTGTTAAACTCCTTGCATTTCCAGATTTGCATATATATAAGTCCAAATGTCAGAGTGGGTTCCCGTAGACATTCCAAAGGAGTAGAGAAGCCCCAAGGCAGGAAAACCATAAAAGTCATGTGATCCAGCCTAGAAAACGTGCTGTCAGGTTATATGTGCACAGTCCATTACCAGAGCAATAACTAGAGTAAATATATGGGCCAAGAGAATATCAAGCAGAACCAAGGGGCGTTCAGTAAATCCCCTTTCTCTTCTGGCTGAGGGCCCTGTCATGCCTCATTGCCAAAGCTTCACTACTGGTGATATTTTTAATATTAATAACATACATTCAATATGAAAATAACAATACAACGTGAACTTTTAAATAAAACATCTTTTGAAATTATCTAGATAAGGTTAGAGATTCAAAATATGGAAGAGAGTTCAAGGAAGCAACCTGAAATTGTACAGTTCAGTGTAGTGTGAAGACTCAAATCTCTAGAGACTCAAATTAAAATCTTCCCTTGGCAACTCACAGACTGCTGCTTTCGCGTTGGCTCCTTAATCTGATTTAGCCTGGATTTACTGTTAAGAATTGGGCAATTACAGTCTTCTTCTTTTTTTTTTTTTTTACATTAGCTACTCAAAACAGTAACTGTCTGTATCTCATCACTCACTGTCTTTTTACAATAAGTGCTCAATTAGTATTTGGTACCCACTTGACAACCTTGGAGGACTATTGTGAGGTTAAAATTGGGTAACTAGTGTAAAAATAAACCTCACAGCGTATTAATTTCACTTTTCCTTCCATTGTATTATAGTTAAGTAGGTAGACATATCAACAGAGTCCTTAAAGTAAATCATTTTTCTCACTACCAACGGCTAATGACACATCCACATAATTCCAGTCATTTATCTGTTTCACCACAGAGCCTGAATTTGCCAGGAGGTCTCAACTCATAGTTCCAGATTTGAGTGCTGGTCTTCTGGTATTGATGCTCCTGCGTTATTTTTTTCTCCATTTAAATTAAAAATCCCATTCTAATACGTTTCTACCCTTTCCTCCTATAATATATTCTATTGCTATTTACCAAATATAACTCTATGTATTTCAAGTTGCAGTAGATTATGCCTTCGGCCTGCTTATATAATAAGTTCTATTGCTATTTACCAAATATAACTTTACATATTTTAAGTTGCAGGAGATTTATGCCTTCACCCTGCCAGATATTTGCTTCTGTTTCGTTCAAAGAATACCCACTGAGCTCCTGAGTAAATCATTGACTAGATTTATAATGCCTCTACTCACAGGGCAGCTATGCATGAAGTAATAACGAGATTCATAAAATATTACCATTATGAGTTGCTATGCCATTGTATTGTTTTCCTTTCAAATGTTTTGACACCACAATGTCAATAGCTCTATAGTGTGAACATCCTTTCTGGATTGTGCCTGAAAAAAATTGCTCACTGGAATTCTAAGTTCCCCCAAAGCATCACTGAATCTTAGTTTTGACTAAATGCTCTGTATCAGAAGCTTTAAATATATCAGTTATGTAATTTGGAAATAGGGGTGATTTCTATCAGGGATTTAGACACAACTTTGCTCCCTCATCAAAAAGAATTTTAAAGTACTAATTTTGCATTGTGCTATTTCAGGGTTTGTACAAAGAGAATTATTTAAATATGGTCCCAAACCCTCAGAACTTTACAATCTAAGAAAACACTGGCAAGAAAAAAACATATAAAGACATGTAAAATGCTAACCAGAGAAGAAAGGCAAGAAAGTGACCCAGCTGACCATGATTTTAAGTTTAGTTCATATATATACGTTTTGTAATTTATATTGTTGATAAATTTTTAAGGACAAAATGCTGAAATTCATACTGTTTACAGTCCATTCAGAATGTATTTTTACATTATAGGTACTCAATCAACTGTAGAGTTGAAGCTTCTTTGGGACAAGGGATAGAAAAAACATTATGCAACAAGATCAGATATGGTCTTCCTCAAAAATGCTATTCTCTCATGATGCAAAGGACCTCACTGGATGATTCTATATTTTACCTGGACATCAGGTCTGTCTTTAAAGACATCTATCTAGCTCAGAGGATCGTAACAGTTTCCAAACTAATATATATCCTTTTTATTATAAATCTTTTAATGACCCCAAAGCAATTTTTTGAGAAAAATAACCTATCAATCTACACACAAAGTAACAATCTACCAATACTTGAATTTAAAAACTTATGACTTCGTGCAGCCACTATGGAGAACAGTATGGAGGTTCCTTAAAAAACTAAAAATAGAGTTACCATATGATACAACAGTCTCATTCCTGGGCATATATCCAGAAAAAATGAAAACTCCAATTTGAACAGATACATGCACCCCAATGTTCACAGCAGCTCTCTTTACAACAGCCAGGACATGGAAGCAACCTAAATGTCCATTGACAGAGGAATGGATAAAAGAAGATGTGGCGTGTATATATATATATATTTTTTCGTGTCCTAAACCCTAGAACCTGTTAATGCTGCCTTATTTAGAAAAAGGATATTTGCAGATATAATTAAGTTAAGGATCTTAGATGATATAGATATATAGATATATGATGGAATATTACTCAGCCATTAGAAAGAAAGAAATAATGCCATTTGCAGCAACATGGATGGACCTAAAGATTGTCATACTAAATGAAGTCAGACAGAGAAAGACAAATATCATATGATATCACTTATATGTGGAATCTAAAAAAATGATACAAATGAACTTATTTACAAAACAGAAATAGACTCACAGACATAGAAAACAAACTTATGGTTACCAAAGGGGAAAGAGGGGGGAGGGATAAATTAGGAGTCTGGGATTAACAGACACACACTACTACAGATAAAGCAGATAAATAACAAGGACATACTGTATAGTACAGAGCACTATATATTCAATATCTTGTAATAACGTATAATGGAAAGGAATCTGAAGGTGTTGCTATACACTTGTGTTGATTTACACAACACTGTAAATCAACTATACTTCAATTAAAAAATTAAAACTAAAAGTATAACAAAATTAAAAAAAACATAACTGTAATATAATTGAGACATATAAGACAACAGTAATGAAATGATGCCTTTCAATATTAAAAGACATAGTTAAGTAACCAGATGCTTTAACCTACATATGTAATGATCATAAGTGTTGAGAGTTACAAATGAAGGTTAATCAAGAGTGTAGTATGGACAACTCACATATCGTTATCAACAAAACACACTGGATTAACTAGCAGGCAATTTAAAAAATGGTGAAAAATCTTGGTAAAGTTCCAAACCAAACAAAATACATTCTTCTTTCAATTTACATGGTGAATATATTACTGGAAAACTTAGTTTATATTAAAAGCATGCCAAAACATTTTCCAGTTATACAAAAATAATGCTATTTCTAGGATCACATAATTACAACCAGCATTTTTGCCTATATTAATACCTATTAAACATTTGGAATGTCTTGAGGGCTCCAGAATTTTTTTTTTTAAATCAAGGAGTGTCCTTCGATCTGAAAGACCTGTGGCCTATTGTTGGCTAGCCACTTAAAGCCATCAGAATTTCTGAGTGGGTTCCCACAGATGTCCCACAGGTGAAAGCAAAGAAGCCCCGGGGCAGGAAGTGAGAGACACCTTGTACAGCTGAATGGAGGCAGCAGATCCACAGCAATGGCTGAAGAAAAAAGTAGGCAGAGCAGAAAGAGGGCACAAAATTTGTCTGATACACTCCTATTTTAGTTCCCAGTGCTGCTGTAACAAATTACCACAAACTTGGTGGCTCAAAATAACAAAAATGTATTCTCTCACAGTTCCGGAAGCCAAAAGTCTGAAATCAAGGTATGAACAATCCTCTGAAACCTCTAGAGGAAACCCAATTTCTTGGCTTTTCCAGCTTCAAGTGGCTCCAGGCAGTCCTTGGCTTGTTGCTGCATCACTCAGATCTCTGCTTCTGTGGTCACACTGCCTCCTCTTCTCTGTCTGTTTGTCTCCTTATTAGGACACTTGTCATTGGATTTAAGGCCCACCTGGATAATCCAGGATGATCTCATCTAAGATCCTTAACTTAATTAAATCTGCAAATATCCTTTTTCCAAATAAGGCAGCATTAACAGGTTCTAGGATTTAGGACATGAACATATCTTGGGTATATTCATTCAACTCGCTACAACCTTTTTCCATTCCAGGCTGCTGTTCTGTCATGCCTCATTGTGTCAACCAAAAACACTTCTACAGATATCCAAAACACATTCATGTGTGCAGTATTACGCCACTGAGAACCACCTAGGCTGGCTAGTTTTCCCGTGTATGACTTCTTCTAACAAAAGGAGGAAAGCTATTCAAGAGCACATTTCATTACTTTCTCCCACTATTTACTGATGTAGACTGGACTGCTTTTCATAATGTCAGCCTTGACTGTTTTAGTTACAGATGTTCTTCTAGTGCTAATACATGGCACAATCAAGAAAAACAAGGCAGTTGAGAAAGGATTGGATTTTGCCTCTTGAGTCCTGGTCAAATCACTTAAACTAAGACTCATTTTTCTGCATCTGTAAAATGAGGATTAAAGTTTTTCCCTCACAGTCATGTGCAATGATTAAATTAAATTATGCAGACAAATCCATTTTTAACATGTAGAAGACAATGTAAAAATAAATGAATTTGAGTGTTAGATTTTGAATCATATCTCCATATTTGGTGGGGAAAGCAAATTCTAAGTAGACTGATTTTGCAAATATTAAATACTATATTTCCATCTAACATTTTTTCACAATTAATATATTCTAGGACTGCATATAGATAAAGCAACAATACGTCAGTGGAGGTTGATAGGTATATAGAAAATTTCCTTTGACATGGACAAAAACTATGAATTGTTTAGTACAACTTCTAAGTGTTTCCTAAGAAAATGGAACTTTCAAAAGATCCTAAGGATCTTCTTTTTACAAAAATAAGCTTCTGAGCTTAAAACAGGTAACCACAAAATGTCCCAGATTTAACAGGGACTTTTGCCCCTTTTCATTAGAAGTTAGCCTTAGGGTAGACAATGGTACAAGTTCCAAAAAAGCTTTGACACTGCAGTAATGTAAATGATATGTAAGAAAAACTATAAAATGAATATTTAGAAATGTGTTATTTGGAACCCACCTGGAGACCCACCTTTGCTAGCCCTACTGGGTAGGCTAGGTCACTTACTGCAATTCTGCTCATTAAAACCACAGGAACTACTATCAAAGTCAGAGTGACCTAGGTTATTTCCTTCTATAGTCCTCACAGGTAAGATCAAGTAATGTCAAGCAGTCAGCAGGAGTAAGGCAAATTCTGAAACCAGAATTTCACTGTCTGCATTTAATACCACCTGGTCAGAGAATGGCATTTGTCATCACAATGATTTTGCATTTAGGACATATAGAAATAGTGCTAATAATTGACCCTAATAACTGATGTGTGATTGGTACACGTGATTGTGGGCAGATGTATTTTAACTATATTATCTGCAGAGATTAAAAAAAACTCTTAAAATTCTTCTGACATTTCCCCTTTCACTGTATTTAAGTGATTGTCTAAACATCTCAATCAGCTTATGATTTTATCTGTATCCCATGGCAAAATAAAAAAAAAAAAAACACTAAAAGCTTCAACTGCTTTTATAAAAAATACTAAAAGCTTCAATTGCTATTATAATGGAAACCTAGTTCAAACTCACATGTCAGATAGTCACATTTATCTTTTAGCTCAATTTTAATTCTTTTTTATTTGTCAAAGATAATTGTTAGAAAAGTGAACATTTTTATTCAAAATGAAGAGCTTAAAATATAAGAAATGTAAAATGTGAATATGAAAAATAATGAATATTCCACTAAAAGACCTCTACTAGTTTAGTTTAAAAACAACATATACATATTTATGCATGCATGTCTGCATATGTGTGTATACATGTATCATATATGTCATATTCTAAATCTATGTGTATATATGGTTCATATGTATATGTATGTCATATTCAAAATCTGGTCACTGATGGTGGTGAAGATCATTGTAAGTCAAGTGAGTGAGTCTAGCTGTCAGATTTCCAAATGACTGAAGTAGATTTCCATTTCTTCCGTCAAAAGCTTAGTTTTTGTCAAGAGTACTGGGTAATCTCCACCTACAAGTTGCCGTTGCTTAGGGTAAGAGATTCATTCCTGCTCTAGTTTTGTGGGACCTGGAAAATGTGAGGTTTTTCCATGGTTTTATTGTTTTCTTTTAAAATATGGCAGGAATCACTTATAATCATTGGAAGATTATTAGACTAGAATCAAAGGATTCTACGTCCTAGACCGAGCTTTCCATTTAGTATTATCTTTTTCATTACGGAAAACTATTTTAGCTCATTGGGCCTCAGTTTTCTTACATGTATAATGAAGGCACTAAAATAGATTATCTCTAAGATGATGTACTTGGTAATATAAGACACATGAGATAAAATATGAGAACACTTACTAAGCAATGCACAGTTGGAAATATTGAAACCTATCACTTGTATTCAGATATTTGAATTTTCTCATGATTGCTAGGCCTTTAATTAAAATTGGGTCCATGTCATTTATTAACGTATGTTTGTTTCAATTAAATAATTTAGCAATGATGTAAGAAATAAGAGATATTTTACAAGTGTATTTAACACACAAGTGTTAAGAGGAACTGTGGCTATAAAAGTCATTTCTCTAAGAGAGCCTAGACCCTGTTTTCTGTGGAATAAATTTACCAGTCAAGGAGACACCTCCAATTTACGGGGGAGAAGAGAGCTATTCCTCCCCTGGCTCCTCAAGAAGAAGGCATTCTAAATCCATTCTTATTCCCACTCTACTTAGAAAATGGAAGAGAGGTGGAAGTATTCGTTTTCCCTTGATCCTTACTGATTACTATTGATTTAAACAGATAGTAAAGGGAAAAGAAGCCCATACACAGTTAATATTTATGATGAGAATAGATCATTCCCTGGTTGTAATGCTAAGAATTGTGTTCTTCTGCTCCAAGTCAGGGGCAGATTATATTTCGTTCTGAATTATTCATTAAATCTTAAAGGTAACTTTTAGCCAATTGTTGAGTGTTCTCACAGATCCTGGCTGCTGCCAGTAACTATCTTCAAAACATTGACTGCAGCTGTGATTTCAGGCAATAATGGCCAATCACAATTCTGAAAGCAGGTGATCACAGCTTCTACAGTGCCTCCTCCTTGTGACACAGTCAATGCCATTTCCAGAGGCTTTATTTACTCCCTAGAAACAGGCTATTAGCTTGATGATCACTCCCCACTGAGAAATTTACTTTACAACTTTCTTAAGTCTGCAGGGGAACCCTTACAGAGCAAATTGTAGGCTTCCCCCAAGAAGTAAATAGATCTAAAATAAAATAACTCTTTTAGCAATACAACACCTGCAGGAGTTAACAGTTTCCCATACCCAGTCTGGTTACATTTGGCCTGAGTCCATCACTGCGTGTATCTTAAGTGATATTCTTATTTAATGGCTGCTTTAATGAGATTTTGATGTTCTGGGAAGTTTAGCTGGAATCATTTGCAGTCAATCGCAATCCAGTGAATGTCTGGCTACCTTCAGACTACTCTCAATGTTTAAAAACCAGGGGAGATTTTGCTCCTTGGTTGCATTAGAGTGTTACAATCTGGAAGGAGACTTGCACCATGAGTGGAAGAATGTGCTCAGAGAGTAACAGTAGCTGAATGAAGTCTTACTAGTGAAAAATAAAAACTCTCAAATATGCAAAATACGTGATATGACGCATGAACACTCATCCAATCCCTTGTCGCCATAACCTGACGACAAAAACTTTTTTTGGAAATCATTGGAAAGGTTCCTTTTACCTTATCATAGCACAAGAATTGTTAACAAATACCTCCTCAGGCCTCCTCACTTTTTACATTTTTTTATGTCTAAAATCTACACGTTTGTCTGTGTCCACACACTGACAGTGAGTTATTGGAGACATTGACTGGATGGTGGTAGTGGTGGTTGGGGAGATTGTGAAGAGTAGAGTTAAACAGGTGGGAGGAGAATTGATATCAGCAGTTTTATTTTTCCTGGATGGCTGATTTCTAAGAGTAAGTTATTTTCAGGAATAGGGAGAAAGTTACTTTCCTTGACTTGTTTGCCGTCAAATTTCAATTTTCCAAAAACGAAATATCTCTGAAAAAGAGTCATTTGTCACCATTGACTTGCATTGCTGGCCAATAGCTTTTAGCAATTCTGTTCACAGCTTAGTGTAATGCAGTTTTCATGTATGTATCAACCATTTATTCAAGTACTAAAACAGATTTACCTTTCCTCCACATATTAAAGGATGAACAATATATTCCAAGTTACTTAAAAATTAGATATTGGAAATTCAGTCTCATCCCCTTTCTAGAGAATTGTAGACCACATGATAGGCTAGGACTTGTAGCCAGCAGCTGCATCTTTAGAAATGAAGAATGGAATGTCCCTTTCTTCTTTCATCCTGCTAAATGTTACAAATAACTTCTGACTGGTTCCTAAAATAAAGTCAAAATTCTTTTTCTCCTGCTTGACATGATTAGTTTTGATGCTCTGTTCCAATCTACTCTGACCATATCCTCTCCCATCTTGAATCACTCAAGAATATTTTCTTAACTTCTTCCATTTATATTTTGATGATCCTAAATAGTTCCTTCAGGTAAATGTGTGATGGCGGACTATACAACATAAAGAACTATAGCTTCACAACTATAATGATGACTGAATCAACAGAAAAAAATACTCAACAGTTGCTCATATTCTCTAGTGAATAAAAGTTGTTATAGAAAACGAAAGGTTTGAAAAATGTTGATTTTATTGTAATAAAGGAAATATCTTGTTCATGTATCCAGAGCCCTCTGAATAATGAAGGAATTTAAATCCAGAAAAATACAGTTAAGTGTAGCTATGTCTACAGCACATTGATAAATAAAATACAATCATATTTGTTTACTGTAATCAGAGAATCATTAAAAATAACTAGAAATAATTTATTGTGATACATAAGAATTACTATTGTGAAAATCCTTTTATCTACTTAAAATATTATTATATTTTGTTTCAAAGAGGTTTTCAAGTACTAAATTCCTTTAGGAAAGGCATGTATCAAAATATACAAAAGTATAAATTTGCAAAATAGTTTCAAGAATTGTTTTTCTTTGATAAGAAATGAGAGAATTCATAGATTTTAACAGAAGCTGTAAGCAAGAAGTTCTTAAGCATCGCTAATAATAAAGCATAAAACAGCAAAAGTAAGAAAACTATATTTTGTTTAGCCTTTGTAAAGTCAATATTATCAGCCTCATCAACTCAACAGTTAACATCATGCACTGACCACAATCCCTGCCTATTTTTGGCCTCACGTTCTTTAGCTCCATGACTACAGCAACCCCCATTTCCAATCTATTTCAGCCATATTAAACCTATTATCTCAGGCAGAACGATATCTAATTAACCTTTGTACATCCAAGAGCTTATCACAGTGGCATCTATTTGGCACTTAAATATTTCTGAAGGAATGAAATCCCTCTCTTAACACAGTGTTTCATCCTCTCATACCAATTAACTCTGTCTTTGTCCTTCTTGTGAAGTCCAGACCCTTGATTATTCCCTGTGCTTCCAACTAGCTATTTTCTTGAAGGCTTCTCTTCTTTTCCACCCCACACTAGACTCCGACGTCAGTCATTTCAAATATATGTCAATGCTCGCCTTAGAATTATCTTCCCCTCTATTCTTTTGCAATATTTTCCTTGCAATTCCTGAAATTCTCTACTATCTTCTTTCTACTAAGGCTTCCAAATTCTTCTGGTAAAAGTCACAAAACCAGACTAAATACAATACCTTAGAGCCACGCTGTCTTAGTGAATCACCACAGCTGCTGGGAAATCTCTTGCATCCTTAAGTTCTCAACCTACCCACCTAGCAAGGTAGTCAGGGATTCACTGACCTACCTCTCAGTAAGAGCCTTGACAAGTTGTATTCTCTAAATATTCTGTTTTCTGTATTTAAAATGAGAGTATTTATGGTACATACTCCACAGACCTGTTGAAAGGATCAAATAAGTTACTGCACATAAACCATTAACTACAGTTCTTAGCAAACAGCAACCCCTAAATAAATATTAATTTTTTTCATTGATTACTGCAATTAGTATGAACCAAGTGCAGTTTCCTTAACATATCAATTATTTCTGGCATTTCTACTTCTCTTTTTGTATAACTGGTAACTGTAACCTTCTTTCGTGGAACAATTTCTCTTTTTACCTGCACTCTTGACCTCTGTCTAGTCTAAATTCCCTAGTTCCTTTTAGTTTCATTTCCATCTTCACGCTTTTCCTCTGTACTATGCAGTTCCTTCCTCTCTGGATGGCAAACATGTTCAATTTCTTCATTTCCTCTTTGTGATGCTACTATTTCAAATTTCTAGACCATCTGTCTCCTTACTTTGCTGCCAAAATTACGGAAATAGAGCACATCTTGATACTTCCACTTTCTCAGAATTTATTTACTCCTCAAATTTATCCCTTGTGATCATGATTCACCGTGGACCTGTACTATTTAACAGGTCTACTAAGTATTGAAATTATTCTCTCCAAACTACTACTGACCTCCTAATCACCTATCATGCCCTCCCTTCTTGAAATCTCTCCCCATTTGTCTTCTAGGTCATAATACCACCATTTTTCACCTCTTCTTTCCAAACCATCAGAGACACACTTAAGTCCAAACTCTTATTCCTGCAGCCTGCTTCTCTACCTCTCTTACCTTTCCAGCTCTATGTCTCTATACCCCATATACTGAAGAGCATCCCATCTCCATCTTTTCCTTCCCAAACATCTCTCACATTTATCTCTACTGTCTTCTCTCAGAGTTTGTCTCCTCCTGAAATTCTACCTCATCCTATATGATTGATGAAATTCTATGTATTCTTTAAGATGCCACTCAAATATAATTTTCCTGAAGTCCTCCCCGGTTCTCCCAACTGGTGTGACAGCTGTTTATTTTGCATGTCCAAAATAATGTAAACCTCTTATAATGTTGTTTGACTGCGTTAACTAGTATTACTTTTAACTAGTTTATTAAAAGAAGAGATTTTATATTTATTTTTGTATCTCTTATGCCACATAATAGGCTCTGAGAAATAGTAATATATTGAATTGCTAAAGTAGACATATACAGGAATATGGTAAAAGATATTTAGAAGTAAAGGACATAGAGAATCCAAAAATCCCATGAACACCTCTTGCATTTTTGAAATCTTATTTTTGAAACACGTTTAATGATTTCTTTAAATACAGGCATCTACTTCTGAAAGGAATTTTGAAATTTTCACTAAATCTATAAAGTTAATACTTTAGAATGTCCTCAAAATAGATTCCATTAACCTTCAAACCCAACCCACTGTAGGTACCCAAATCCATGACCCACTCTGACTTTGTCATCACAAACATGTTCCATATCTCAATCATAATCTCCAAAATTCAAATCTGTCTTACTTGTCTTTGACCTCATTGAGCTTTTTAATTCACTAATGCTTCCATTTTCTTCCATGTTATAAGCCTCTTCCCTGGCTTCACTTCCTTCACTATCTATCTTTCACCCCCTGATTTCCCCACACCAAGTACTTTCTTGCTTTAACATTCAATTTGCTTGCTTCACCATCTTTATCCCCACAGCCAAACTGCAACCCACTGAATGCCTTCTCCACATGACCCACATCATGAGCTTCTAGGTAAGATCAAACATATGCACAGACTGGTATCAATATCAATTTAGGACCTTCACCTTCCTTTCCTCTAAAGCCAGTATGTTTTAGCTCAAGCACTGTTTCCTCTGGGAAAACTTTTCTGATCAAACATGCCATGGACTTGCAGGCTGGCTAGGTACCTTTTTTTTCTATGTTCCCTAGCAATCTGTATATCCATTACATTCATTTCTTCAGTGAATATTTCTTAAGTCTGTGTCCATGGACTTGTCTAAATAATAGCTACTCAGGAATGAACAAAGCAGACAAACTTCCTGTCATCCTGAAACTTACATTCTAGTGAAGGAAACATCAAAAACATAAGGAAATTCATGGGTAATATAATGTCAGGCTATTATAAGCAATAGGAAAAAAATAAAACAGAGTAAGGGAATATCCTATTTCAAATGAGGATTTTAAAATTTCTTGTGACGATTCAACTTCTATACCGCAACCTAAGATTCTAGGGCCAATATGTGGTAGAGAAGTCCTCTCTAAAAAGCTAACTTTTAAAACAAAGACTGAAATGCAGTTTAATACATAAAAAAATGTACATATTAAGTGTTAAGTAAAATATGTATATAAATACATTTCCAAGTTTAAATTATTTATTTACATATTGAACATACATAAATGTATTTTATTCAATCCAATTTTATTGAAAATTCAAATTGTTTACATATATTTTTTTACAATTAAAAATTATCCTTGGATAAGAATTATCTCCTTTGGTGAACTCCTATAGATTAAACTCATGAGGTCAAAGTTTTGGTAATTCATAAGACTCTAAATTCATATGCCAAATGTTAACCAGAAATTAACAAGTATTGATTGCTTTGGTAGGAGGCTTCCACATTGTCCCCAAAGATTCCAATCTGGTATTCATGCCCTTATGTAATCCCATCTACTTGAGTATGGGCCTCATCTAGTGACTCTCTTCTAATGAACAGAATTTGCAAAAGTGATAGGATTACACTTTCAATATGAGGTTACAAAGAGACTTACCTCATATTCTAACTAACTTAGTGGTATTCTAACTTCTTCTGCTTATATACCCCCTAAAAGAATGTTTAAAAAATTATGTACCCCCTCAATGAAGTAAATTTTTTAGTTGATCCTTTTTTTCACCTATTCTTACTCTCTGCCTCACTATTATCTCCTTCTTCTTCTGTCATGCTGTGAGCTGCCCTAGGGATAATCTTACATAGCAAGGAACTGAGGGCAGTCTCAGGCCAATAGCCAGTGAGGAAATGATACCATCAGCTGGATGACCTGTGAGGAGTTGAATCCTGCCAATACCCACGAGTGAGCTCAGATGCAGATCTTCCCCCAGTGAGCCTTCAGATGTGATCACAATTCCAAACGTGACTGTGGCCTCGTGAGAGACCTTGAGGCTGAGGCACCCGGTTGAGGTGTACCCAGGTTCCTGACACACAGAAACTGTGAGATAGTAAATGTTCATTTTTTAAAAGCAACTGTTTTGGGGTACTTTATTACACAGCAATAGATACCAAATATAACTGCCTTTTCCCTTTGTACACTCTGTGGTACCCATATAAATGCTTGTTGAATGAATTAATTAAATATATGTTGAGGATTTTCTACTTTTATCATCCAATTCTGTTCTTTTTTTCTTTTATGGGAAATGTATACTTGCTGATGTAAGTTAGTTCCCCAAATCACTCAGTATTAAATATAATCACTTAAACATCCAGAAGTCTGAATACCATTTAGAATTACATTTAATCACTCACTATAATTGCAAAACTTTGAATCACTTCACAAGTAAAGCTGCTGTTATTGTATGTGTTTAGAATCAGTCAAAAATCAAATCCTGGGGCTTCCCTGGTGGCGCAGTGGTTGAGAATCCGCCTGCCAATGCAGGGGACACGGGTTCGATATCTGGTCCGGGAAGATCCCACATGCCGCAGAGCAAATAAGACCGTGAGCCACAACTACTGAGCCCACGTGCCGCTACTACTGAAGCCCGCGTGCCTAGAGCCCGTGTTCCACAGCAAGAGAAGCCACCGCAATGAGAAGCCCGCGCACCGCAACGAAGAGTAGCCCCCACTCACCACAACTAGAGAAAGCCCGTGCGCAGCAACAAAGACCCAACACAGCCAAAAATAAGTAAATAAAATAAATAAATTTATAAAAAATAAAAAAAATAAAAAAATAAAAATCAAATCCTGAATCTGTCACTTAACCAGTTACATAACCTTGGGTGAGCAGTTTAACCTTACTAAGCTTCCTTAGCTTCCTAATCTGTCAAAAGGAGATTATATAATCCACCTCAGAAGGTTTTTATGAAGAGTAAATTCAATAATGTGTTTAACCAATAGTAAGCAAAAATGTAGCTATTATAATTAGACTCCAACAAGACATCCTGAAAAACATTCTTTTTTAAACCCCTGAAAGCTGAACTGAATATTCCAGTTTATCCTGCACTCTGAAGTATATTTGACTCAGGTCATATTAAGTCCACTTGAAAAAAATTGTATATATATACGACCTAAGAATTCCTAACTTGGGTTAGAATTTAGAGGTTGAATCATCTTTAAACACTTCTAAATCATTCACTTTTAAGTATGTTATTGCTTGTTTACGGTCCTTGAAGCTTTAAGAAATGGTAAAAGCAAATTTGTTTTTGTCCAGCACGTGCAAATGCCAAAACACACAGAATTGCTATTAACTTTTCCCAACTGGAATATCCTTATCCATGAAATTCTTTCCTTAAAGTGTCATTTTAAAATTATGATGTAATTTGAAAATGCCAAGCAACTATATTGTAACTTTTCTGTTATTTTTCCCTATATCCTGGCATAGTCTGAAAATGTATTTCACAGTTAAGAAACATTTTTCTTTCGGAATTAGGGTCCTTTACTTCTAAACTATAAGCTTGAGGGAAAATTCCTACTTGTGAAGTAAATATGCTCTTTTCCAAGAAAAATCACAGTTAGGAAGCAATGAAATGTGGCTCGATATTAAAATCTTTGACAAAGAAGGAAATGAGATCTTCTATTTGTTATTATCTCCTATAATACTTGCTCAAAAAAATTAAATATTTAAAAATCATCCTTCTAAAATGGAAAATATGGAATAACCCCTCTAAAACTCTTTTTTTTTAGTAAGCTAAGGATATTTCTGATAAATATTAAGGGAGGATGACTCATTTCCTTTGAAAATATTTTCCTGTCTAAAAACTAACAGGTAAATGAATGACCAGAAGCAAAAAACAAAAACAACTGTTTTTTGCTTTCAGATATGTATGGTTTCTTCAAGCTAAATAGACACTCAACTGAAATATATTGTTAATAAGATTTATCTCAAAAGGAATTTCAAAAATTTGCCACAGAATCAGGAGAGGAGTTTTTTCTTTAATGATCTTACAAACTATAACTGCTAATCATAATCTTAAAAGTTGTATTTACTTTAGAAATAATGAATTCCTGTTTGCCTCAGATGGGTTGCCTGAATTATATTCATTTCTTTCTTAGCTTTACATTCCAGAACTAATTGGCTATAGGTCAATTTTATGTTTTAATGTAGAACAATCTTTTTTTTTTTTAACCTCTCTAAAGTTTGGTAAATTTATAGCTATTTCTAATACTATATTTAAACTTTTAGTGTAGTGTTTCCTAATGTATTGTTCACCATCCACATGGACTCTTATGGCTCAAACTGATTTTTAAAAATACACCCTTTAGTTTCATACACTTTCCATTGGTGTTCATTTTCTTGCTCACTTGAGGGCTATACTAGCAAGGTACTAAAAGAATTAATAGAGGTTTGGCATTCACAAACTAAACTTAGGGAGTAGAGTATACTTAGCATTGTAATTTAGTGTTCTCCATATAATACTTAACCATTTTACAACATTCATTGTGTACATATGTTAATACAAATTATTGGAATTCTAATACATTTTACAAAGAACATTTTGTTACAAGTCCATCATAATTGCTATCTTGTGCTGGTAGTGGTATCTATTTTTTAATGTTTTTATAGTGATATATATTTTAGGACAGTTGATGGTGTTGTTAATTTTAAACATATAAATCCATGCATTGTTATCATTTTGTTTCTTTCAATATTTTTTCATCACAGATTATTTTTCTACAGACAATTGGGACACATGAGATGGATGCGTGCACGCACACACACACACACACACACACCCCACACATATCCATCTGCAGTCAAAAAAGTTGGAGAAATCCTCCAGGGAAAGTTTTCCACATTGGGGTCTAAGGAATTCCTGAGCTCCATGAATATACTCCGGAAAGTTCAATGATAGATTTTAACTTTTGTGTTTTTTCTTCAAAGATAAACTGAAAAGGAGTGAAATTAAATCATGTTTTAGATCATCTTGTGACCATCTTTCATCCTAATTTTGACCCAGGATTTATTGCTTGCATTTACCTTTGTTTTTTTTTTGTTTGTTTTTTGTTTTTGGCTTTTACTGCATTTGCTCTGAGGGAGGCTCAAACAAAGTCAAGGAATGATATAAAACATGTTTTTTTTCAAGAGTTCTAATAGAAAAAAGTGATCAGAGAATGGAGATACCTTATAGATACAGAGTGCATAAGCATGCTAAACACGAATAAAAAGACCTGCACAACTGCAATAAGTACCATGTGCAAACTGTGAGTGTACAAAGTGCAGCTGCTCTTTCTAGAACATACCAGCTACAGCAGTTCATCAGTAGTGTCATGGTAACTGTGCAAAATAACTACAATGACCTGGACAGTGATTCGGGGATGATAAAACATTCTGAAAATTAAAAGATAGAATCAATAGCAAATGAAAATTAAAAGATGCCACTATATCTTTATGTTATTAAACCTCATCTGGTCAGTTTAAAGTCAAGAAAGCAGTTATATTAATAACATTAACATTATTAATCTAAATTTTATTTTAGTTTTAAAATTTTACTTTTTTGGCTTTTAGTTATATAAGAGTAAAATGAATAATAAATCTATTCCTAATCTTTATACATATTTGCTGCATACATTTGTACATATGTTATATTACAAAAGTCAATCTAAGTAAACAGTGCTATCCACAGTATTAGCAGTAATAGTAGTAGTATCATTACTATCATCATTATCATCTACCTTTTAAATGGGTCCATTTGATGACTCTAGCCTGAGAAACTCTGCTCTAGGCTTTAATGCTTTTCAAACACAAACCAGAGTAAGTAATACATTTCCACAAGCACACACACACACACAAACACACAACGAAAATTTCAGAGTTCTTACACCTACACTGGAAATGTAAGAATTATCAAATTCAATCTGATATCCTATTCTATTCCATTTTAATTTCAAAAGCTATTCATGACCCATTAAATTAATTTAATAACCTAATAATAGCGAAACCATACAATTTGTAAACCACTGCCCCAAGGACCCTGTCAAACAGTTCAACACCCTTCAGGAGGTGCCATGATATGGATCAGAGGTCCAGAATTGGGCCCAATAGGAGGGGATGGAGCTTTCAATGGAAGGAAAAAAAAGTTAAAAGTTGTCATTAATACATGGGGTGACTATAAGACTCTTGGAAAATGATGAATAAACCCTGGAATTTATGTCTACTTTAATATAAGCAAAAAAAAAAAAAAAAAATCTTCTTGAGGTCTACCAAAGTAGAACAGCACATGTTTAAGGTCAAAATCCCAACCTGAATAAAGAATAATTTGGTCAGCATGTACTGATAATGCATAATTTATCTCTACCAACTGAACTGGAGGTTTGGGGTTGTAGCAGAACCCACCAGAAACAAGACAACAGATTGCAAGCAAATAAGCAAATAAAGGAACTTAGTCCAGGGCTAGGGTAAAACTCATGAAGAAATAAATCCCATTAACTGAGGTTAGAAATAAAAGGTTAGCAGCATGTACAAGGGCATAATGACTCCCAGAAAAGGGTTTGCAGATAAACATGTTAAAACCCTGTGCTCATTCATCTTATTTAGTCACTCTACCCCCTACTGACCTGAGAGTAATCAGAGTGTTTACATCTACTGGTATTCATATTTATTCTCTCTGTGAAAGGTAAACAGCTCAATGCTGGGATCGTGTTCTCTGTATCCTGAGAGTTCCAAATAAAAGAAATCTCTCATGTGCTTCTACACCAGATATATTTCCAGCTCCATTGGGGAAAACATTTCCAAATACGCTAATGACAAGCTTAAGAAGGCTTTTTTTAATACATGTGACTCCTGTTAAAGATGCCTGAAGTTACACTGTTATGGAACAAATAGTTTAAGTTGTTGAATAACAGTTACAATTTGTATTATTGTTACATTCACTGGACTGCAAAACATATTTAAAATGAATTTTAAAAAGACAATTCAAATATGACACAAAGGCAAATATTAAAATAGGCATTTATTATGCTATAAACTCTATTTTTCTTTAAAATGGAAAGTAGCAAAGTGGCACATTCTGAGAAAGTGCAATTCTCTTTGAGTTTACATAGAGTAAAGTGAATAAAAGTCAATCCACCTGAAACATTATTCTAAGGATCTAAATTATCTGGACTAAACATCAGCACCGATTTAATAAACCAGATAATTTATATGCTTACCATTTTATAAGTCACAGTATATACTGTTAATATCGCAAGAGATTGTTTTACAAATATCAAATAGTAATTGCGAATGATCATTTCCCTTTGGACATCTCATTAGTAGAGCACTTAGCTTATATTTCTGGTTCTCTGTGATATATCTCCCATTAAGCGACTCTGAAAATCAAATTTAAAACTATGTGTTGCAAAAATGAAGGGATCTTTGTTGGTCGTGCTCATTCTTGTCAGTTTGACTGCTTCTTCAGTGACCAAAAGTTGGCTCACAGGAATCTGTAAAGATCCTTTTCACTATAGGAGGGATCAAGCATTCAGGAATTGAGGTTCATTAGTAGTATGAATGAATGAATGAATGAATGAACAAATGCACACACACACACACACACAAGCTAGCATTCAATCTATTTGAAAAAACTCAAGTCCTATTTCTCTGTTACACTTCACTAAAAATATTGAGTGAAAATGATAGCAAATTATGAAAACGACTACCTTCAATTTGTTAAATAATTATAGGTTGAATAGGGAGGACAAATATTTGCCTCTAAACAGATTCCTTCTTCTGTAGGGTTTTATCAGGTTCTGTGGTTTCTTTACTGAGGACATGATAATGCTCAGAGCAACTCATGGCTGTTAAAAATGGTTTGGACATCAGTCAAATTTTTACTGCATTTTGTATGCAATATAAATGTCACTGGCTTTAAAATATGAGTAAGCAAAATTATTGGGTTTCTTTCAACATTTTAATGTCTTGGACATTAAAATGAAAAGAAGAGAGAGAGAAGGGGAAAGGAAGGGAGGAGAAAATATGTGAACATGCTGTAAAGCAAATTGTCCAAGTAAAATTTTTCAAATTTCTAGAGTAAAAAGTGACTACTTTTGTTCTACAAAGGTTGTATTTTGGAAAAAATAATCAGGGAAAGGGTGGATTGTTAGATAAATGTGCAACTTTCAACTTAAAGTCAGCTGTTCACTGGTTGCTATTTTATAAGCCTCTGTGGATGAAGTCTTTGAAAGAACAATAAATTTGACCAGTTATCTGCTATGGGTCTCTTATATTTACCAGCCTGTTATTAGAATAGTTGGGGGGAATACAAAAACTCTTATCATTTCCCCAGACTTCTCCAGACATTCTGGTGTAGAACTGAGGTCAGACCCAGTACATCTCTAGCTTGGCACACCTGTATAGTTTAGGTGGGAAAAATAAATTGCAGAATCATTTATCATAAAAAATAATAGTCTCATCCAAGGTAGAATCTCATTCTTATCCAGCAGGAACATAGAATATATGAAGCTTGTGCTAATGAGGACTGTGAGCTTTATATAATTAAATTAGTCCCTCATTAGAAAAAATTAAAAGTATTGTCCTGAATGTGCCTAACTTTACCATCCATGGTGCATGTAAAGGCAAATTTGAGATTTTGTGAGAAATAAGGATTAAGTGAAACCATGTAAAACTGACCATATTCAACATTTATATCTTTTTAAAAATGGCAATTTCATATGATTCTAATACACAGTGAAATATCACTACATATCATGATTTTCATAGTAAATAATGTCCATGCCAAACTTGAAATTGTAAACACTAGTAATGAATATTAAATGTAGATAGCTTTGCATACACTCATCAGAAATTTTGCTACTAACATGTATTTTCTTTAATAGCTAAGCACCATGCTTGGCTTTACAAAAATGAAATTGGCATTAACGTAGATGATCTAATGCATATAAATACTGGTCTTTGTTATTTATCACACCATGAAAGCATTGAATCAACTTGTGAATCTAAGTGAAAAAAAGGAAAATCCATTTAAAATGAGAATACTCTATAAGAAACTGACCCAAAAATAAAAAACTGCTTTCTATGAGTAACAGTGGTCAGTAGATCATCAATATTTTTGTTCTTTTCTTCTGGTGCTTACATTTTATTTTTATTGCTTTTAGTTTAATATATTCATCTAGTAATAACTAGCATGTTATTCATATATTATCTATCTTCCTTATATGGAACACTTAATAAGGTATGTTATTATTTCTTTCAAACTTAATGGCCATTTAAAAATTTCCTCTTTGAATCTCAGCAAAAGATTTCAATTGCCCTAACTCAAAGAAGAAGGCATTACATACTTTACACACTAAGTTACTGACTCATGGGGCAGATTATGTACAAGTTTAAAATCTCTAGCTACATCCTTCTAAACTCTGAGATCTGGGTAGAAGTAATACACTCACCTACCAAAAACTTATCTGCAGGGTTCTGACATTAGTTCAACCAGAATAAACCAAGGTTAAACATTTATCTGACAATCACTCTTTTTCTCTAATTTTTTTTCCCAAAATACAAGCTTTGTAGAAAAAAGTGGTCATTTTTTACTCTAAAAACTTGAAAAATTTTACTTGGAAAAATTTGGTTTATAGTATGTTCACATATCTTTTCTCCTCCCTTCCTTTTCTTCACTCCCTTCCTCCCTTCCTTCCTTCTTCTTTTTCTGTCTTTTCTCTTCCTCTCTCTCTCTCCCTCTCTCTGTCTCCTGGGCTCCACATTGCCCCTCCTTCCCTCTACCCCTCCCCCTTCCCCTCCCCTCCCTCCTTTTCATTTTAATGTCCAAGGCTGCTTGAACAGCCTTGGTTTTGAATGTCCAGAGGAAGATACATTTATTATATCACTATGAAAACTAAGCTAATACTAATAAACTCCTGGAAGAAAAACTTTTATTAAATCAAATTTTCAGATTACTCAAATATTTGGCTAAGTTAAAATTATGCTATATGTATTAAATAAGGTCTGAAGGACTCATGCCTTTATCTGGAAAGTGGAAATATTTGCTGCTTGAAGATTAATTTATTTCAACAATGATAATCTGTTCTGTTGTCTTGAATTTGCTGAACCACTACCTCTTTTCATTAGTATAGAAATTCTATCTGCCCAAATTTTTTCTTGAGTATGTTTTTATAATGATTTAAGCAGTGACTCAAATAGTTCTTTCTTCACTGAGTTTTAGAATTCAGGATTTTCTCTATACTCAGCACATTGAAAACAAATCTTATGAGGTTTTGTTTGTGTGATTAATTTTGTTTTCTTCATGATGAGCATGGTGTATAAGTGTGCGATATAATTAACTCCTTTATATAGATATCAGAAACAAAGTTTTACATTGATTGGAAGGATAATCAACTAACTCTCATTTACAATTTTAAAAATTCACAAAATTCCTGATTCATTCTGGTGTGTTCGTGTTGGTTATGATATTTTCTTTTGAGAAATTATAAAATCACTAGACACTTATTATAAAACTTTCAGAAATTACAGTAAAGTTTAAAAAGTGAAAGGAAAATAATGTCACTTCTAATCCTAGCAAAGTATTTGATCACAATAGTTTTCTTCCAGATTGTTTTCCATTCCGTGTGTGTATGTATGTGTTTGTGTATGTACATAACTGTGTAAGAATATGTGTTCTAAGCATTAAGATTATTACTTGTGTGCAATGTTTATCCTCCTTTTTCCACTCAATATTATAACCATTTTACAAGATCAGTAAAAGTTTTTTAAAAGGTACAATTTTAATATCCATGAATATCATATTTAGGACTACAACATGATTTACTTAATCAGTCCCCTTTGATTAGATTTTTGGGATGTTTCCAATTTAGTAGTTATTTGTTATACAGATGAAGGTATTTTCTCTACACTTTTTCCCGGAATTTTCAATTATTTTCTTAGGATGGCTTCTGAGAAGTGCAATTGTTGGTTCAAATGATATGAAAAAGTATTCAAAAATACAAAAATAAGACACTTAAATATTACACGTATACAGGGAAAAAAGTAAGCATCTTTCTACTCCCTATAATCTTTACCCTTTAGTTAATTAATGCTATGAATTATATTTATATTTGTACTTAAGTTTCCTGTGCTAGATCAGTATAACCAAATATTTGTACAAATTTATTACATATACATTTTCTTATTTCTCTTTATTTTTTAACCACTGAAAATGAATGATACCATAATTACCCTGCAATTTGATTTTTCCCATTTAAAAATATAACAAGAATTTTGGATAAAACACATTCATATGAAGGGCTAAATGCTGCTATACAGTACTGATGTATGATAATTTACTTAACTACTATCTTGTTAATTGACATTCATGTTGTTTGAAAAAAAAAACAGCAGTAACCATAGTACATATATCCTTCTTTACGGATTTTTTTCCTCAGAACTGTCTGAACTGTGGGACTGGTAGAGTTTTAATAGACACCACTGAATTTACAAAAGACTTTAGCAATTCACATGCCTTCCCTTCTCTACCCCTGAAAAACAAGCTGTGTAAGAGACTGCCAGTATCTTAACGTTAAACTAACTTCAGAGTTGTTTTCTATTAGTGAGTTTAAATATATTATTCTATGTTTATTTATTTTCCATTTTTTATTCCATGAATTGCATTTCCATATCTCTTGCCTATTTTTATACTGGATTATTTGACTTTGATTATAAAAATCTAGGAGCTATTTAAATATTTTTAACATTTTCTCTGTCATATATATGGTATCTTTTGTCACAATAAAGTTTTTTTTATTTTATGGAGTCAAATACTTAAATATTTTGACTTACGGTTCATAGTTTTGCATCTTGATTATTAAAGCCTTTCCTACCAGGAGGTTATGCAAAGATTCAATCTACTATATGTATATTTTCCTACTGCATTATAGTTTGTTTTTAAAAATTATCTATAAATAATTTGAAAAAAGAGGTCTAAATTAATTTATTGCAGAAGAATAGCTTATTGTGCCAATAACAAGTACTAAAATATGTATTAATTTCTCTCTTAATGTTTCTTAAGAGAAGGAATTATATAATTGAGGTTGCATCATGTGTAATCCGCTGGAGGAATATGACATGATATTTTATTTACCTTATTATACCAAGAGGCTGTCATAGTATATGGCATTTAATAAATGTTTGCTGAATGAATTGGAAATAATTAAAGAGAAAATATGGTTTCATAAGTAAACTGGTAAAGGAGTGAGCTACAAATATCTATTGCTGTATAACAAATTATCCCAAAAATTTAGTGTCTAATAAATTTAGTGTCTAAAAAAATTGACACAATTTACTATGGTCTCTCACAGCTCTGTGAGTTGATGGGCTTCATCTGTGTGGCTTTTAATCAGGGCCTCTCATGCAGCTGCAGTCAGATGGCTAAAGTCATCTCAGATGGCTTCTCCACAGCACTTGCAACCTTTTTTATTTATTTCATGGAAATAGCTCAGTTTCAATTTGGTAGGAGAATATACAAGAATGTTAACATTAGGATGTATGTTCGTTGAGGGAAAAGGTCCACTCTTGAAAATTCATTATCACAACTATCTGCTGGGATCTTCCTCTACTGTAAGATCCAGAAAATACTGTCCTAACTCATTCCAAGCCCTTGATCCTACTTCTTCCTTCTCCAGTCTAATTTTTTTTTTTTTTTTTTTTTTTTTTTTGCCTTGGGACTGAACCAGATGTAAAACACCAATTTACCTGACGTACACAAGTACATCCACCATCCAGCCTCACCCCTTCCCAAGACTTTATGTTTCTATACATAATCTTTGAGCCAAAAAGTGTGATTCAATACTATAAAACAATCAATTTAAATTTGATTATTATTTATTCTTAATTTTAAAAGTATTTGGGCTTTTCTTTTATATTTCTTTCTCATGCCTTTCATTTTTCTCCTCCCTTACCTCTCTTCTCTTCTCTGTCCCATTCCAAATCTCAGGGGAAAAAATAAACACAAAACCTTCCCATATTTATATGCAATCAAGGGAAAGTAACTTCCCATTTTGTACACACACTCTCTTGTTCACATCCCAAATTCAGCTGCAGACCTCACTCTGAATATTCAAAAATTCAACTGAAGCTTTTATAATACCTTTTATATGAAAAGAATTGAGTGTTTAGACAAGGGCTCAACCTCTTCCTTTGTCTCTGATGTCTATATACATATTAAGGGAAACTGATGTACTTCTTCAAATTATCCAAGAAAAAAAAAAAAAAAAGAACATTACTAACATACAGGCAGAGAAATATGAAAAAACAGATAACAAGTAAAGAGGGAAATTCCAAGGAGACCGGAAAAATGAGATGCTGGGAGAAGTTTGGGGCTCCAGAAAGTCCACAGATGAACCTAGAAAACAAAAGATTTAAGAAGAAGCCAAGGAGAGTGCAGATTCCCCTAGATCATTGACGGTGCTGTGAATGAATGTTAATAAATAAACCTAGGTTTCTGCTTATTTGGTAAGGCTCTTGATGGTAGTGGTTCCAAAGATAGGGAGAGGCAATAGAAACCAGGGGAAAAAAAGTGACAGCAAGAAGTAAGCCTAAATGGAACCTCTTCCCTTGCCCTTTTCTCTTTTGTTTCTTATTCTCAATATTATTGTCATGAGTGTATTAAATCCTGAATTGTTTGTCTCTCACACATTAATCTGTAACTCTAAAAGTACCCATTCTTAAGAATGCAGATATAATAAATATGTAAAAATATATAAAAGTAACATACAATATATGTAATTGAACACAACTTCTAAATCAGTGCACACTGTTATGGCCAAAAAAAAAAAAAAGAGGGGACAGGTATTTGTACTAAAACTGGTATTGGACCCAGGTGGAAAAGCCAAGTAACTAGAACATGACTTTAAAAGGTGACATAATTGGACATTATCAAAAGTATTAAGGGTATTTCACCTTCCACATAACAGTGAGGGAGGAAGGGATTCTGAAATATACAATAGGATATACTCCTCCTACCACTTAGATGTCAGGGAGCTTATATCACAGTGGAGTAAGGAACGGCTTGAAATTTTGTATGACTACATTATTTTAACTGGCAGTAGAAATCCGGAAAGAATTTCTATTCCTTTGACTTATATACATAGATTAAAAACAAAAATACAGCAGGTAAACAGGTTTGATCCCAGCCAGACTCCTCTCAGGTTAAGGTGGAAACATGACCTTTTTTTTTTTTTTTTAATTGAAATATAAGTTACATTTTCCTTCTATTTCCCTATATGCTAACGGCCTCTGGGACAGTTACTGCAAAGTAGGGCTGACTGCTAGGAATAACCTTAGACTCACTTAATCCCCATGTCTTATTTATTCCTTATCTTCATTCAAGCAAGATCTATGGTAAATTAACCACTACCAAAAGCCTTAAACTAAAAATCTGTGACAGAAGACATTTTGACTAGGTTCTTTGAGAGGAACAGATATAAAAGGCAGAATAGTCAAAACAGGAGAGAAATGAGACTGGGAGCTTCTACTCTCTCATCTGTAGCTCCAACTTGAGATTCTGACAGATGTCTATGTGACACATAAAGGGAGAGGCATGATAGGAATGGGGCAGTGGATAGAAAGAAATTTCTTGGTGTTAGTGGTCTTCCTGATCTCTTAACTTCCAGACTTCGTACTGACCAGCTACAGCTTCCACGGCTGTACCTAAAGTTACCTGGTTCCCCAGGAAACGCATGGGTGTGGTGTACTTCAAGTTCTTGTCTAATTCACAAACAATTGGAATACCAGTGGGTGCATTCAAATCCCACCCACCCCCATGATGGTTTTTTCAGAGAGATACTCAGATATTTGACAGTTTCCTGAAGACTTTTGTCATAATCTATGATCACAGTATCCACATCACCTTCTTGATTTATGAACTATTTATCTAAAAGCGTAAGACCAGGCCTTAGTACCATTTAGGCTTTCACCAAAGGGCAGCTGATCTTCAGTGTGATCTATATAGGGATGATCCTCACTGGTGTCGCTGTAGAGAGGATAATTGGACTCCTTCATGGGAGGTTGGACTTTACAAAGTCTCCAGCTATTTTCCTGGACTTCACCATCCTTGACAGCTACCCCTTCTTTGTTGAGATTGGTCAGACCTTCATAAGGTTGCTCACTACTGGTAACGATAATTGGTCAATGTCACCTAGCACTGTCCAGAGGGCCTAGATTGCTGTCTTCCGCACAGAGATGCATCAGATGTCAGTCATAGCTGGACTCTCATACTTTACCTCCTTCTGCCTTTCCAGGTTCACATAAGTGTTGTCCCTGCAACTAAAGCAGTTTTCTAGGTTCCAAAAGCTTTCATGTTGCCAGATCAGTATACTCTTATAGGCAGCCATGGCTGCGGGATTGGCAGACAGCACTGACATATACATGAATGGGAGTTTCACTGAAAGTTTGCATAGTATTTTTAGGGTTACCCTAATCCAGTATATACATGGACATAAAATATATGATTACATAACAATATCAGAACTGGTAGAGCTCCTCTACTCTTAAAAGAAAAAGCAATATATATGTACACCAATACTAAGAGTAGAAATAATTGTGCTACTTTTGTTGAGTCTAACATACATATATTTTTGGATATAACATTTCAGAAAATTGGATTATTTTACAATCGATATTTGTTCAATATAGTTTTCTTCAAAAACATTATTAATCTTAATGTTGCATCTTATACTCAATGGTATCTTAAAATCAAGTATGTGTATATATAATAAATATTTCATATGACTAAATTTCTATGTACAGTACATAAAAACTAATGAAACTATATTATATGGATTGAATTTTCTTGAGGCTCACAACTAAAGTAATCAGTGAAGAAATTGTTAATAATCCCTTCATGTTTTCACCAGAAAGCTGGACATAATGTTAAATATTTAGGCAAGAGTACAGAAAAACAGATGGGATTTCTGTCAGTAAAATGTCAGAATATTTGTTGTATCAACTGCTCTTTTTATAATCCCAGATTCTAGGGGATGGAGGACATTCTCTAAAATGGAGTTTTTTTCATCTACTATGTACTGTTTTCCTTACGGTAAGAATGTAATTTAGAAGAAACTTGATATTTAAGTAGTTTTCCTTCTTACAAATTCATGCTACCGCTGACTGTGAATATTTAAGAACTTTAGAAAATGCATTTACCAAATGGGCCTTGTATCAGTTTTCTATAAATTAAGATTTTCTGAACATGGAATAGAAGGTATCTGGCTATTTGCTATTCAGAACTACATTTATCAAAATGGCATTCAATTAATCCATAGCTAAATCTAGGCTTCTATATAAACTCTCTTTTCTTATGTGAATCAGTAATATCCCAGCCATGATGAAAGACAGGAGAAAAGGACTTTGGAACCAGACCCAATGTATTGCATCAAAAGGCAAAACAGCTCATTAAATCCAGGAAAGACATATAAAATATCTAACATATATCAAATGAAATCTTTTAGAAAGAGAAGATGAAATGATATAGAGCACGGCAATAAATAACTTAAAATATAGCAAAATAGCTAAAATACTGAGTTGAAAGATTATTATTTTAAGGAATAGTTTTTTTTCATTTTGTAAAATACTATCAAAAATAGGAAGAAATATGAACAAATTCATATTCAAATTCAAATTCATAGAAGGTCACCATTCAAACTCTGTTGTATAGTCAGCAACACACATAAATAATACCATGAAAATTGATATTGGAAAGAAAATATAGTGATTAATAAACAAACCTTAAGGCATGTTTTTCGTGTTTTAGACAAAAATGGATTCTCATTAGTCCTTGAAAAAAGAATGGTAGCACAGTCCACCAGGATCCCATGACATCCTCTGATGAAGTTTTTATAGCTCTCCTTTAATTTTGTTAGAACCTTAAGGCTAAAAAGATAATTCAGCTCATTCCAAATTACCCCTTCACATTTTTCTCCCTTGGTGACAGTCCTCAGAACTTTCACAATCATTGCTTGTCAATACGCCAACAAATATGATTAAACTATATTTATATATAGTTTATATATATACATATATATGCAGCTCATATGATTTCTCTGAGGAACAATAATTATTGATTAATAAAAGTTCACAATGAGGTTCATCTGAATGCTGTTTGCATAACTGCTCTCTGCTAATGAAACTACACCTGATCCTAAAAGCACAAACAAATATGTATGGAGGCTAATGGTGAATCAGTTTTCAGGGATTCTGGTTACCTTTGTTTTCTAAAGCTCTATAGTAAGATTTTCTGCTACCATCACGAGCTTGCTTCCTAGAACTCTCCTACCATTACTCAAAAGATCGACCCAGAAGATGCATAGCTACTAAGGATGTTGGTAGCTCACAGGTAATGGCTTCTGGCATGAGCCCAGGTTGACACTAGCATCTTGCCTCTCTATTATTTCCATCCGGGCTGCTACCTACAACCACCAATCTAAAGCCAATGTTAGAGTGTCAGTGCTACAAATGGCACCATTATTCAATTGTAGTTGGTGCAGGATACAAATTTATCAGATTTTGGCAGTCAATTTCTCTCTGCTATGATATTTTTAATGGGCTGACCAACATACATGAATGCCTATGTGCTTTGTGGGCTCTCCATGGTAACTGTATAATCTGTTCCTCTGACACTGACAAGATCCACAGCAGAACAGTCTCGGCAGAGGTTAGCTCAGGTATGCTGTACCATCATGGCATACCAGCCAATACCCCGAAATGAAGCATATGACCATTGAACCAATAATTTGAATAAATGACCCTCCATATTATCCCTTTAATTAACAATATTGTCTAGACCTCTCTTTCTAGGTAATATTACATTTTGTCTCTTTCTATATAAAATCTTGTTTTGGGTCTCTCCAAAGATTTGTCAATTTCTAGAAGCTCACACTCTTGCACTGAAATGGAAGGCTTAGTGTTCAGTTGTAGTTTCTCTGGGACACCCACTGAGGAAGACACTTAAACCTCACTATGCCTCCTGAGCATGAGATCCTGTGTGCTCATGAGATCCTCTCAATTCCTGAGCTGCAATTAAAGTGATGTCACCTGCCATACACATCCTAAACCAGTCATAACTATCAAACAGAGAAAACTTATCCAGCAAACTCTGAGGAAATCTGAACAGTCCTATGACTTCAAGACAATGATATTAAAGTCACAACTAAGCTTTAATGAAAAATGTGTTGTATAAATAAAATTTGAAAAAAGATGTATTTCATTAAAGTCTAAGTACTGAAGTGCCATGTAACCAACAAAGTTATCTTAAAATACTTAAACTAAGATCATGTTTTAGTAAGATTATTCATACATACAACAATTTGGGGGGTGGGGATTTAATTAAAAACAGGTTGATATTAAAAGTAGCACTGAAATCTACAAGCCAGAATAAGTTTCACCTATTTATCATTTTTTCATCCTTCTCATATTTCAAAATGATTATTCAACATTTTCTCACAAACATTAAGATATACAAAGGTAACATCTGATCATGTTTTTTGTTTTATTTATTAATGCCATTTTAGAAATACAGCTCTTTGTAAAACTAGTTTTTAAGATGTAATAATGGCATCAATAAAATCTGAACATCTTTAACCAGAACAAAATACATGTTCAGTATTCTGATCTCCACCTTATAAAATAGAGGTCAAGGTACCCTAACCAGAGTCAGGAAGTCTGTCAGGACTGAGGTGGAAGATGGATGAAAAGAGACTGATTTAGTTTTTCCCTACAGAGTTCTGATGGTGCCACCCTTGTGGGTTTATCTTAAACAAACAGGGGTTGACATTTTAAGGTTCTGGCTCAACTCTAGACTGTTTCAAATTATTAACAAATGAAAAATAACCATGGCTTGTGCCATTGATTACTTGTCAAATATTTTAATTATCTGCATATTTAATAACTATTCTTTGCCTGCTACTTTATTCTTCGCAAAGAACCATCACGTGTAAGCTCATTTGTTCTTTAAAATGGCTCAATGAAGGATCCGTTTAACAACGATTATGTTTCAGCTGTCATGTAAACAGTTTCTTGAGAAACAAGAATTTTAACCCAAATCTCACACATCAGAGGGTGGCAGAACTAGATACAGGATCCAGATATGGCGACTTTATCCCATGTTCATCCCACTATAGGATACTCCCTCTCACAAGGCAATTTAAAATCAATTATGTGATGCAGTGATTTGGTACAGCCTATGCTGAAACCCTTAGACAAACCATGCAGTCTCCGAAAAAATTTGATATACAGAATTAAGGTAGAATGATTATTATGAAAAAAAATGAAAACCTGAAATATAGAAAAGCTTAACAAACTAGATGAATGACAATACGCAATTTGGAATTTTCACATTAAAATTATCTCTCACTTTGCACTGGCTTAAACTCATTTTTATATTAAAACAAACAAATACAAACAAAACAACAGAGCCAGAGCTTTTTAACTGACTACCCTAAATTTCTGAAGCTAACATTTATTTTTTAGCCACTCTTCCTCCCAGAGGATATAGAAATACTTTAAAAAATATAAGTTTGTAAAAGCATCTGAGAGGGTATATATACCATTATGTAGTGGCCCAGAACCTATCATTTCTCTGTGTTCATTGTCCAGGTGACTTTGGAGTTGCTGCACGGAGGAGGGAGTTTGAGAAGGCATCCAGCACTTGGCGCCACTCCCTTCTGGCATATGCCAGTTTCTTCTAACATGCTTTGCACTCTGAGGCTCCTCAGAGTAGGTGGCTTCCACTATAGGAAGAGAGTTGGGGAAAGATATTCATGAAATGAATATTTATGAACAATCCCAATCTTCATTTTAAGTGTAAGGGAAAAATACATTTTAAACAGAGAGAACCTTAGGAATTGCTGATCTAAGGCTCCATCTTTTAAATATTTACAACCTCCTTGTGTTACTTCTGAAATCCTTTAATCTGAAGTACAGTAAATAAATTAGGAGAGCAACACTGAATCTGCCAGAGAATTCTGATAAATTCTCTTTAGCATGAGCAAACCAGTCATTTATGTAAGTAGTTTCCTCATTTTTGCGAAACTTGTTTTTCAAGCAAAGTTAAATTGTTTTGTTATTCAACTAAAATCTAGTTTGTGACACTCACTTAAATGATGCCACTGAAGTCTTTCCTTGTAGTTATTTCAAAGTTGACAAGGCCATTTTCACAAGATTATTGAAGTTAGGTATAAGGATTGATGATATTTTCCAATTCCCTTCCATACAAACATTTTTGGGGGTCTTGTTATAGCTTCGAAATGGGGACAAATGGTCTAATGACAGAAAAAAAACAGCATATTTGAAATAATACTGTTTTATAAAATTCAGTATAGGTATTATAAATTGCCACTTCTTGTATGCGATTTATGTTTGCTCATTTAAATCTTCCTGTGTCCTAGAATATGTACTTCAAATTTTTAGATTAATCGAATTTATTTTTTACAACAGTTTTAGGTTTACAGAAGAACTGAGCAGAAAGTAGACTGTTACCAAATACAACTTCCCAGCACACACACCTGCACAATTTCCCTTATTATTAACATCTTGCAATAATGCATGCAATGAACTGTATTGTGTGCTCCTCGAATTTCATGTTGAATCCCTAAACCTCAATGTGATGGTATTTGGAGATGGGACCTTTGGGAGATACGTAGGTTTAGATGAGGTCATGAGGGGTGGGACTCTCATGATGGCATTAGTGCCCTCAGAAGAGGAGGAAGAGGTACCAGAACTTTCTCTGCCATGTCAGGACCCAGTGAAAAGGCAGTCATCTGCAAGTCAGGAGAACTCTCACCAGAACTTAACTATGCTGGCACCCTGATCTCTGACTTACAGCTTCCAGAGCTGTGAGAAAATAAATCTCTGACACCAAGACACCCAGTATTTTGTTATGGCAGCCCAAGCTAATACAATGCGGTACATTTGTTAGAACTTATGAACTAATACTGATACATGATTATTAACTAAAGTCCAGAGTTTACATTATGGCTCACTATTTGTGTCGTACATTCTATGGGTTTTGACAAATTATAATGACGTGTCCACCATTACAATATCATACAGATTAGTTTCACTATCCTTAATCAATATGTATTTTAATTACTTTTTCAGATTGCTTACCAACTGACATCTTAGTACTTTCCCTCGCAATCTAAGGGAGATTACCTATTTAAAAATTCTGGTGTATACAGAGTCATTCCATTTTTCTTCATTAATACGAGATTTAATTACTTTGTTTCATAAACCAGTTTCTTTAAATGGATTTCATCAATAAGTATGAGGTCAGAAATAATTCTACTTAATGACATTGTTAGTCATGAGGGGATTCACAGTCATTGTGACTCAGAAAGTCTAATCCACAAACAAAAGAAGTTGGGATTTAAAGCTCTGAAATGACTTTCAGTATAATGTCTACTAATTACTTAAATCGGCTTGGAAGATTTTATAGGCTGGCCAGACAGTTAGAAGCTGTATAGGCAGCTGGGGAGGTAAGACCAGATCCCTGCCCCTTTCTCTTAAAGTCAGATTTTGGGAAAATCTGCCTACTCCTCTCTTTCCTACCTCATACAGTATCACAATGCAGTTAGAACAACAATTCTAACACTGGGGTGTGACCCTGGGTGAAGTATTTAATATTGCAGAGCCTCAAATTCCTTATTTGTAAAAGATCATAATGATACTTGCCTCAATTTCTGCAATAATTAAATTACTTAGTATATATCAAAATTCCGAATACAATCCCTGATATTTGACAGATGCTCAATGAATATTTGTCACTGTTGTTGTCATAATCATTATTATTATATTATTAGAATTATTATACAGTAGAGATCCAAGAAAGAAATTAACCATAGCAACAGCTACCTGCAGTACAGGCAAAAATGATCAAGAGTTGTATCAGACCTCCTATTTCAGATATGATAGCGTTAGCTCTACAGCCAACATAATATAGCATATAAGGAGTGGAGACAGTATTAAATTCAAGAAGTATTGATTGAAATTTCTCCTGGCTTCCTTCTGGGTTAGTCTGACATGTGTCTATTTACTAACAGTAATAGTTCAAAATATAATGTCTTTGAAAACCACATGGTCAACAGGCAGAAGAGTAGTCATTTTCCAGAACAACCATTGATAGTAAAAATATATTGAAAAAAATTCCAATTTTTTTCCAATTTATAGAATTAGAGGATTACAAAGGTATGGTGATTATCCCTGCTCTCAGGACAGCCTACACATAGTAATCAATGTAGGTAAGAGGAAGAAATGAAAAACTAAAGATTGGAGACGGCATATTATATTTCAAAAGTCAAGATACTTTCTCTTTGCTAGATCATGAATTTGGAGACAACTTATCTTAATAAATAAATGTAAATTATTTGGGAATAATAAAAATAATATTTAATATTACAGGTGTTTAACTGGTCTGCCAAAATTAAAATGCTGAACAAGTATTTTATCATTTAACCCAAACAGTCACTCTCTGAGTACCATTATTTTCTCCATTCTGCATTAAAGAAAACTGAAAAAGATCTACTAGTAACTTAACTAAGCTAGTAAATGGTGAAAACAGAATTTTAGCCAAGGGTATCTGGTTACAAAGATCCTGCATTCAACTATTCTTTAATATTAGGAAAGAAATACATTAGGAATCAGAAGAATTAATTTTAATATGAAGATCTTGCACCTTGTCATAACCATGGAAAAGTTGCAACCCTCCTAAAATACTTTTTTTCTTTAAAGTGGGGTCCTACTCTGAGTTAGTCTGAGGCTCGAATGAGAGGACTTTGAAACCTGCAAGAGAAAATATTAGGTACTTGCACATTATTTTTTTTTAACCAAGGGACCCCATGTGGTTATGTAGAACTTCTCCTGGTTTCTTTCTGGGCTAGTCTGAGATGTATCTATTTTTTAAAGTATAACAGGCTTGAAAATTATTTTGATTTGCATCTGTGCACATGTACACTGTGTGTGTGTGTACACAGTTACCTCTAGGAATTAATCCTTTTGAACATTTAAGTAGATAAAAAGCTAGGAAAGTTTCCAATTTGATATTCATCATTAAAATATCTTGTTGTGGTAACGGATAGAACTTACACAAATGATTTATATGATTATAATATTTGTATTTTTTATGTTATTTTTAATATATAAGCTTGTATTTTTATTAGCCTATCATTTTACAAGCCTGAACTTGATATATCAAAGACAATTTTCCCCATAGAAAATAAACTGTGATGTATAAAACAGCAGAAATTCAACGTTAAGTCACTTCAGGGATTTTCTTGAGGCTGATACTTCCACCTCTGGCCCTCATAAACGAATACACATTCGCAGAAGAGCAACTGAAGGGGAGCTTGCAGAAGATGCAAGAGGACACCGGACACTCTTCTTCTCCTCATATTTGTGTTATCACACTTGTATTATTCAGTCCTACTTTAAATTTATTCATACTGAAAGAATTCTATTTTACTGATATTCTGATAGACTTAACCTTGTTTTGGTTTGTGAAAATCTACAAACTTTCCAGTATTCACTGAAGCATAGTTTTCAGCTAGCAGCTTTTGAGTGTCCTATGACCATGTAACCCATACACTCATTCAGCTGTAGCACCTATAGCTCCGTGGTAATTAAAATTAGCCTATCTGGAAAAAAAAAAAAAAAAGATTCCGAAAATCACTGTTTTCCAAATTTTCTGGAATTTATTTTTCACAATGTACCCATTAAGATATAGAGTGAGAGATAATTATCAATAGAGTTGATACAAAAGCAAAAATGATATAACAGGCTTTTGAATTTTAAAAGTTACCAAAATGTTAATCATAATTACGAAAATAAATAAGATATAAGATTTATCTTATTACAAAACAATAAGATATAATATTTTTTATCCCTATCCTATGCTGCATAGCTTCTTGGTGCCCAGTTGAGGTTTCATTATGAATAATTATCATTCATCATCATTTAACTTGGAAAGTCTAACTTCTAAGGAAAGTGAGATTAAACTAGAACAAGTGAGATCTTTCCAGGGAAGAGAGATAAATACCTAGTGTCTGCAGACACTATTTTTAAAAGGTGAAAATCTATAATTTTCATTTTTAAAAACAAATCTACTCTAAGGAAAAGTATCGCACTTACTTCAAGCAGACATCTACTTATTACAGCTGAATGAACTACAGGGTAAGAAATTTTGTTGAAAAACCTCAAATTTCAGAATCACTCAGAACTACTTATCAAAAGAATATTCCCACATATAACTTAACTTCATCTGACTTTCCCCTTGAGTCCCTTCTTCTGAAAAACGGACCTGACATTGTTGTTTACATTCTGATCTCCCACTTGCTCCTCAGTCTGCACACTTCAGATGACTGGCTCTACTAATCCACTGTTCAGATGACTGGCTCTACTAATCCACTGAAGGCAATCAAACTAAAGTAGTGAGTGGCTTCTATACTGTATGATGGGATAACCATTTTTCTACTCCATTTCCCTGCAACATGTGACACTGTTGATGCAACACGTGACTCTCTCCATGGCACACAGGACAAAACTCTCTCCTATTCCTCTTTTAACCTTTCCCAACATTGCTTCTTTTGACATTGACTCACCCTATTTTCTCTGCTTATCTCTAAAGATATGCTATCTCAGAGTTCTGTCCATAATCTTCTTTTTTGTTTTCATTCTGTATGTTCTGTCTTGGTAGTATTCATCCATTCCCATGAGTGACAGTGATCTAATCTGAATCTCCCGATCCAACAAATTCCCAAATCTCCCATTCATATTTCTGCTTATAAAGCATTTCCACTTGGATGTCCCACTGGTATTTTATTCATGCTTAGCGCGTTCCAAGCTGCATGCATTTCCCTCTGCCCAAACCTATGCCTCATCTTCATTTCCCTCTCTCCAGTAAGGGGTTCCACACATCTCTTTTCTCTACTCCAATCAGCCCTAAAAACCTTTTTAATATATCATTCAGGTTTTCAAACCTTAAAAAAAAAAAAAAAAACTTTTCCTGAACTCTTGCCATGGTCACCTAACCAGTCATCCTACCAAATCCACTCTCCATTCATTCACTAGAGTTCTCTGACTAAAACAAACTGTCAAAATCCAGAAACTATCAAAAATCAAACCAGATTAATTAAAAAAAAAAACAGATTAGTAAGAATTTACTGAGCACAGAAGCACAGTTCATGAACTGGGAGTCTTCGAACCAACAGTGGAATGAAGCTCAGAGGCATGTCGTAATAGGACAACTTACACAGTGAAGATGCAGAGGCTGTTTATTCCTCACGAACATTGGTTATAGCACTGGAGTTTCTCCAAATGAAAGGCGGCTGGGTAAAAATGGTTATCTTATGCCATTTTTGGAAGACAATTTAGGTTTTATTTGTGATTTTCAGAGGCATTTACAAAAAATGACCCAAGTTTCACTTGCATTGCAGGATAAGCTAAATTAGGTTTCCTTAAGTGGTTTAACTGGTTTTATCTGCTCAGGGAGTTTTCAAATCTGGTCTCTATTTTGTATTTTATTTTAACAACAACAACAAAAATACCCAAATACATCTAATCGTACCACTACCTTGCTAAAAACCTTTGCTACCTCCCTGTTGTCTATAGTATTAATTCAGACCTCCTCAGGATGGCCTACAAGTCTTTCCATCTCTTTCAACTTCTCCCAACTCATCTCTAATCCTCACCTCTCTATAATTCAACAACACAGAACTTCTCAACTCCTCCAAGTACCTCAGGCTCTCCTTTGTACTTCTGATTTTACTCCTGTGAAATGCTACCCAGAAAGCCACCCATTCTTTAAACACCAGCTTATTCATCATCTCTCATGCATTTCTTAACTCTTCAACTCAAAGTGAGTAGCTCCCCTTTTGATCCCATAGAAATAATTCATTCTTCTATGGCAACATTTATCACATTATGTTATGCACACATTTACCTCACTTCTCTGTGTGTTACTTAAGTTCTAACACATAGCTAAAATATGTATTTTTTATCATTTTAACATAAATTCTACATTCAATGTACACATTTTGATGTACATTTAATATGTATCAATGCATATTCATGTACATTCTATTTTCAATTTATTATAATCAATTTAACATTTTAATACAACTTAGAATGATTATAAATATGCATTTGTTCTATTTTTGTTGCTCCTGAGTGACATATCTATGGAGATGTTTATTGTTAAATCAAAACGCCCCAAACTTTTCAGCTATTTTAGGTGTCTATTTTAGGATTTGTGTTATTGATAGCCTGTTTGACCATCAACTCTTGCGGCTAAATGGTGCATCCTTCTGCAGAAGATTCCAACCAAATCCATTCACTTTTCTTAAATCCAATTTACTAATTGGTAAGCTAGAACACCAGCAAGCTAACCTTATAATTCTGTATACAGTTAAAGTGGATGACGACCTGAGGGCTTTCTTATGAAAGGAAGTGTTTGCACTTTATGCATAGACTATTTTTTCTCTGTTTCGATCTAAAAACAAATTAATGTGACTTTCTTTATTCACTTGGAGGTGTCTAGTTAAGTGACAATAAAATAAGTAATATGGTACTAAAATATATTCATTCACATATCAAAACAAAAGCACCAATTAACTTCCATCAGGTACTTACACTATACTTTCTTGGGATTAAAATGGTGAAAAGTCCTTGAAAAGTTTGGTGGGGTAACAAATATAGAGATAAGCAATTATAAAACAATGTGACTATACCCTCACCAGGTAGTATGAGAGCCATAAAATCAAATCAAGAATCAGTTCTTCTCTTTGAGGCTACAGGAAGAAGCAGTGGATGCTTTATTAGAAATACCTGGGAAATGTTTTATATTACACATTCTAGTGCTCATTCCAACAAAATTTGTGGGAAGGAAAGCCCCCAGCATACAAATACTTAAAAAAAAAAACCAACTCCCTAGGTAATTCTGACTCTTTCTACCTCTACCCCCACTGAAAGCACTGCAAGAAAAGACCTCTCTGATCTCCCCTAAGTTTGCTGAAGGGCAGGAGTTGAGAAAACCTTCAGACAGAAAACAAACTTTGAGTTAAATTTTTATGGGTAAGAAGTCCATTAACATTCTAGAAGAAGGAAATAGTATCTAAGGACACAGAGGAACCAGAAACTTAGTAACTGGGGAGTCTTATACTGTGATGTGTGAGGACAAAGTAGAACAAGCAGCTGGAAAGCTAGGCAGGGACTACATATACTTTATGAAAAACTGGAAATCCCATACTTGTATGATGAGGCAACTGTGCTGTCTGCAGCCAAGTCAAGCAGGGATAATTTCACATTCACTACTCTCAGTGATACCAGTGGGGGGAAATGAGGTCATTGTTGTGCACTGTAGCTGAAACTCTGTGTCGGGGAAGACTGTTAGGGGCAAAGGTGAGCACAATGTTGTTGATGAATTATAGCGGATTTTTAAAACAGTGAGCAACATCCCTGGAGCTACTGATATCTCAGAGATCTTTTAAATGCCCAGGTACAAAGACATAATATCCACATGATGTGGGAAAGGTAAAGCAATTGTTTTTTTAATTGACCAAATAAAATTTCACAATTATTCACAGACTACATGCTATTTCTTAGGAATCTTAACATTGGTAATAGCTAATATTTTTAATATTAATATATTTTAGACACTACACTAAGCATTTTAGCTGGTCAATTATTCCATGGTAATCCTCACAATAACTTTATCAGCTAAGTAGTAGTATTTATTCCTAATATAAAGATAAGGTAACTGAGGTATCCATAAGTTAAATAACTTCCTTAGAGTACAGAACTGCTAGGTAGCAGAACCAGAATTCACACCCAGGTCTGGCTAAATCTAGACTACAAGCTCTTTATCATTGAGTTGTATTGACAGGGTGGGATAAATAATTATGGACCTCACTCTTCTTCAAGAAACAGAATACTGCCTAACATGAAAACAACCAGGTTGAGGAATAACATTCTAGTCTAGATTCTCTTTATAAACACTGTGTGGCCTCCAGGGTATAAAACTCCTTCAGTAGCACTCTTCATGGATATTAAGAACATTGCCACCTTTGTAATATAGAAACGGCAGTGTATCATTTTTAGGTCAGTGCTCAAGTTATGATAGCAAAAATGTCTTAGTTGTAGAAGATCACAAAGAATAAAATTACCGGTAACTATAATCTCCAGACTTGAAGAATCAGAGGTTTGAATTTTTTTTCTGCCTCCTTGCTGTGTGACAGTGTTTTTAACCTCTCTGGGCCTCCAACTGTTCATTATTAAAACAGGTTTAGCAATACAAACAAATCACAAAAGCCTGTTGTACAGTATTAGTAACACAACTGCTAGTAGGGGCTTGTAAATGAAAGTACTGCTTTCAAAGCATTGTCACACCGCTGTCCCATGACTGCACGAAGGGCAAACCAAAAAGTCACGACTGTTCATGTAAGCAAAGAGTCAAGTGCTTGAATTTTAAAGAATGGCATTGTCCTCTAGCATCATCAAAATGTAATATTCTTCCTTGGTTCCTCTCGGGCACAGCACACAGTAAAACCAAATAAATGTTTTAAATCACGCACACATATAAAACTTAAAATTAGTGAAGCCATATTCCAGTACTGTGCTTTGCTTATTATTTATAAAAAATTACTTCAAATATTTGACTAAATAAATGATCATTACATGTTGCATTTCAATGATTACCTAACTTGCAAAATTTTTATGTAGAATGCATATATAAAAACATTAATATGGATAGATGAATGTTTATTTACATAATTTACATTAAATACTATTAAATGCTCTTTAATTTCCCACATTCTTTTATAGCTATTTTTAAAATTAACATTAACCAGATTTCAAAATGCAGATTGCATTCCTAATAGACTATGACATTTAACAAAGTGCTTATGATTTTATGAAGCCAAGCATTTAGATTAAGGCACTAATAATCACTGTAAGCTAAGAGGTGGCGTTACATATTTTTAAAATTTTATTGTCTATTGATTCAACATGTAAATTACTGTAATTGAACAATGATACTGAAAGTATTTAATTTTGGTAAAAGAAATAATATATAGTCAAAGAAGTTTTATTCAACTTAAATCCAGCACAAAAATACATTTTAATGAAAATCAATGATTCTATTGATGAGACAAGAGTACTGAGCTTCTACTTCCAAAACAGCAATTACGTTTTTAAAGTAGAAATAATTGTATCTTATTTATATTTACCAAACATAAATAGTGTTTCCTTAAATATACTTGGCTGGTAAAACAGTTTTCTGAGAATCAGACACAATTTATTTCATCTGGCTATATTTTAAATATACAAATGAATGGTTGTTAGTGCTCTACATATTGATAGATCCCTTCTGTTGATGAAATACAATGGCTGTTTTCTCTTTCCCGTGCATTTAGAAATGCAAGCAGCTTTGTTACACATAATGACAAATCATTGGACTAGCTTTCTCTTTGAGAAAGATTCTAACGAAATACATAAACATTGAACCAACTAAAAGTGTTGTGTAAATTCTTAGAGACCTTAATAAAAACCTTTCATTTTCTTTTTAAAAGCAAATCTAGTAAAGTTAAATGTTTGAGTTTCATGTTTTGACCTAGTAGTCCTTGAACTTGCCAACTCTGAGTCAACTGGAGCATTACCAGCCCTGGACTGATGGCACCACAGCCAGTGTCTTCTAGGATTTGTCCAGGCTGTGATTTTATGGGGCTGTTAGATACGCTGGGATAAAGTCTAATGATTTTAGAGTAGGAAGTTGTTATATGGCACAAAACATTCCTGAATGACCTGCCACTGATCTGAAAGAATTAATGAGCCTTTACCTTCTATACTAATATCCCCCCACATGTAGAATAATGTTACATACTTGGAGAACTTACCAGAATAGAAAATAACATTAAAAAACATTATAAAAGAAGAACCAAAGACCTAGAAGTCTGCAGTATAAAGTGAATTCCACTTTGGGCTTGTGCTAATAAATAGATTGCTTTTGCAGATACAAAGATTGAAAAGGCATAGCCTTATTGGAGAGTAATGGTGACTTTGAAAGTAAGCTCACAGGATCAAAAATGTCATTATGTGCTCCCATGACAAAGTCTTTCTAAATCTAATTCCATATATATGTGTTAGCATAAGGTATTTGTTTTATCTTTCTGACTTACTTCACTCTGTATGACAGACTCTATGTCCATCCACCTCACTACAAATAACTCAATTTTGTTTCCTTTTATGGCTGAGTAATATTCCATTGTATATATTAGTTAGTCTTTCTAACTTCCTCTTAAGGATTGGCCAAGGTTGTTCCAACCAGAGACATTGCTGAAAAATCAGCCTGGTTGAGAAGGCTCCATTGTGCTTAGAACTGGAATAGAAAAGACAGAATAAACAAGAAACCACACAGGAAGTTCGTGGTGCAAACACCTGAGGAAAGCCAAAGTGAATTCCACATATGGAGGGCACAGAGATAATTATCAACTTTGGGGCCTGAGACAAGAAATTAAAGCCAAGGAGTAAAGATAAAGCAAAAATCATATTGGATAAGACTGAGTGGAATGGGATAGAGGCCACTGACATGGGACAGAAATGTGGGAATCCCGAGAATTTGTTTTTATGGGTCAGCCTCTGTGTGTAGTGGTACTGAGGTGGCTTACAATTCCTGAGAGGGAAAAGTGTCATCTATTCAGCCATTAGATTTTCACATTTAGTGAGGCATATTGGCACTGATGTTGAGGGTGACCCCAAATGTCTGTGTTAGAAGAGGCACAGGCATTGAGTTGGGTGAGGGTTAGAGGACCCCAGCCCCACAAAACCCTTCAAACCATACTGTCCCTCCACCAGTTCTGGCTGGGAAAGTCCTGAACACTCTGCAAATAAAATGCAAAATATGCATTCCTGAAGAAAATATCATGTTTCCAAAGTCATGCATTAAAAACAAGAAGGGTTACAGGATAATGGGTTATATCAGACCACTCAAACCTATATAATTTGATTAGAGAATTTACAAAACAATAACTGTACTAGCATACTAACACAGTTAAAAATGTATCTTAGTTTCTAATAAATAAGGAAAGACTTCAGTAAACATAGGATTTTAACTTTCAAGAAAATTTGAAGGCAACTTGATGGAAAGGGAGGTAAGGACCTACTGAGGCTGCTGAGCTATAAAGAGCAAAACGCACAATCTGGGAACACCACAGCAAGAGGGACAAAGTGAATGTCAACATCAAGTCAGGAAAAACGACATTAGGTAAAGTATCATCCTGTAAAGAACCACATAACTTCAGCTTGCTGTGTTCAGCTGTGCTACTATACTCTGCTTCTGTTACTTTTGGTGCAAAGTGTTAATAATTTGGAAAAACATGTATGAACCAACCTAAATTCACATTATATTGACATCATTCCTGAATTAACCAATTGTGTATCAGCTAATCCAATACATTTGAGTTTGCTAGGAGAGTAAGGAGAGGGGGGAGAGAGTTGAATTTTAACCTAAAGTTCAAAGCAATAAAACAGAAGAGAAAAGGCACTGGTGGCCTCTAAGCTGTTTTCCCCACTGAATTTCAGTCTACTTCTCAATCAGGAAGATGCTTAGAGATCTAAAGCCGAAATTTAAGACTCTGAAATTCTCTGTAGATCAGCTATTTGGGAAACCCTAGCATAGTGACTGCTTAAGGGGATTCAAAAATACAGTGTTATCTTAAATCATCCTGTGGACTGATGAGAAAATTTTAACTCGATTCATCACTGAGATATACATTATCATAGGTGCAAAATTACCATGTTCTCTCCAACTGGACTTGACTTTAACAAACATCAGTTATTAGAGTGGAAAATGTTTTATGTCAGTTATAATCATAATTCTTAAAGGAAAGCATAATATATTTAAATTGCAATAAATTTCATTAATCCTACAAAAGAAAAAAATGTATCATCATTTGTTATGAATAAGCCTTTTTACTCTTCTCTGATCTAGGCTGATCAGACCAACCTGGCATGTTTCAGAGAATTTCATTCTGTTCTGAGCATAATAATATTGACCAACAAGAATGTGTCCAGATGAGAATAACCAGGAAGGTGGAAGCCCTGCAAGCATAACATAAGAGGAAGAATCAAAAAGTCTGGGCATATTCTTCTTGGAAGAAGGCAAGTTTAGGGAGCTTGTTATTTTAAAGGGCTATAATGTAACAGAAAGAAGTAGACCTCTCAGTTGGTACAACACAAGGCAGAACTAGAACAGTGAATGGAATATGAGAGGCAAGAAGGACTTACTCATGATAGGAAACGTCCAATATCAAAGCATCTAGTAGCATAAGACTGATTTTACCAACACTGAAAGTATCCAGGTTGAAAAATCTAGGTATCAGGGACGTTGCATCATGCATTCCAATACTGAGCGAAATCTGGACTAGATGACCTTTAAGCCATATTCTTTGATGTTCTAAATCTTTACTCCTAACCATTTGGGAATAGTATATATTATACTGTGATGTTGCTTCCCCATGCTCTTTTGGTTATATAAATGTTTCTGAAATTTTGCCTGGATATCAAAACCAGGAGTTTTTGAAAAGTGCAAATACACGTTCCATTCCAAGCCCCTTGAGCAGCATTTCTGATCAAGTGGGAAATCTGTATTTTCAATGGCAACAGGTGACTATGCTGAATCCAGACATCTTTTCAAAGCATTGGGCTTCTAAGGTCAAAACAATGGACTCGGTTTGTGACCACCTAGAGGGGTGGGATAGGGAGGGTGGGAGGGAGACGCAAGAGGGAGGAGATATGGGGATATATGTATATGTATAGCTGATTCACTTTGTTATAAAGCAGAAACTAACACACCATTGTAAAGCAATTATACTCCAATAAAGATGTTAAAAAAAAAAAAGGACTCCATCCCTTTATTGACTGATTAGATTTTCAAAGTTGTGGTTTAGTGACTAAAGACTGGGCACTTTTAACTCAACAGCCAATTTTATTATGGGAAGGTTTATGTGTGAAAGGACAGCTAAGCAATCCTACTACTAATAATAATTGTAATAATTGCTTAGAGGACTGTGCCCAGCACTTCATATGCATTGTCTAATTTTATTAGTACAAGCTTATTAAGTCAACCTCTAAATACTGCTTTTGTTATTTTACTGGAGGATGTAGAGCCAAGACACTTTGATTGCTGAAATCATAGACTATCAGAAACTTAGCTATTTGAAATCAGATCAGTAAAAATGGAACAGTCCACTCTTTTTTTTTTATAAATTTATTTATTTTATTTATTTTATTTTTGGCTGCGTTGGGTCTTCGTTGCTGCACGCGGGCTTTCTCTAATTGCAGAGAACAGGGGCTACTCTTCGTTGTGGTGCACGGGCTTCTCACTGTGGTGGCTTCTCTTGTTGTGGAGCACGGGCTCTAGGCACGTGGGCTTCAGTAGGTGTGGCTCGCAGGCTCACTAGTTGTGGCTTGCGGGCTCTAGAGCACAGGCTCAGTAGTTGTGGCACATGGGCTTAGTTGCTCCACGGCATGTGGGATCTTCTGGGACCAGGGCTCGAACCTGTGTCCCCTGCATTGGCAGGCAGATTTTCAACTACTGCACCACCAGGGAAGTCCCTCAAGTCCTCTTTTTAACCCTGTGTCTTCCTTTGCTTGGTGAGATGCTCCATGGTTCCTCTGGTGTGCCACCTGTCTTGATGTGACAAGTTAATAAGCCTAACTCTGTTGGACTATAGGTATGTCCTTGATGTTCTTTATCAGATGGGGTCTATCAGTAGATATTAAAATCCTTAATTTAAAGACCAGTAAAATAAGGTTCAGAAAAGAACTTAGGATCACATAGTAAGTGACAGAACTGGGATTCCAACCCAGGTCTATATGATTTCAAAACCCATTCTCTTAACACTATGCACACAGAGTCAGAGAATGTTAGAGCTGAAAAGGAAACTAAGGTATGCCAGACTGCTAAATTTAAATGAAAAACTAGGATTAGAATCCAGGTGTCCCTACCTCCCAACCCCCATCACATGGGTAGTTCTGTTTTCATTCAGCTGCCAATCAGCAACTTTTCAGGCTTTTCCTTTAGCTTGCACCTTTTGTGGATCCAGTATGTTCCTGGGGTTTGGGGGATACCCTGAGCCTTCACTGAGACTCTAACACTGGTAACTTCAGGCAGTACCCAGAACTCCAGATATTTCCTGATTATTCCCTCCCTGATGGATGAGAATATAACCAAATCAAACTAACACATTTCAATTTTCATAGCTGCAGAAACACAATGCATCAAGCTTTCTAGATATAGTTAACAGACTACTGCCCTAAAATGAGTGAATTAAGTGAAAACATCATCCTCTTCCGTTTCCACTCATCCCAATATCAGAGTACATGGGTGACCAGCCGTGCTAAGTCTGTAGTCAACCCTGAGTTCGTGTTACCCAAGTCCTGCCATTGTGAAGCTGCGTAAGGCAGCAACAGCCATCAAAACTCAAATATTTACAAATTATGACCACTTTTTAAATGAAACCCCTCAGATTCCACTAAAATATCCCTCACTGCCTAACAGTGGCATCCATCTTAAGCCACTGATTTTTATATATGGCAACTATCCAATGTTATTCAATGTAAATATAATGGAAGGTAATCAAAATCATGCAAATGACACATGGTTTCGTGCAGTGATGGAAGTGTTATGAGAGAACTGTCTGATAAAATACAAGGGGATTATTAAACAGTGCCTGGCAGATTTATATCCTTTAACAATTGAAGAGAGAAATTATGGAATGGGCTCTTTAAAAGATAATGATTTGAATATCAAAGGCTCTGAAAAACTTAGGTAACTCCTTGAAGAGTTTTGCAAAAACAAATCTCTTTATGATTGTGCTGTGAAAACAGATGACAATATTTTTTAAAAATAATCTCTCACACACACACACACACACACAAAGACTTCATCTATTCTTAATTCATGCTAATATATCCCCACAATTGTAAGATAATTTATTTCATTTTGTGTTCATCTTTCTTTTTCAAGATAAAATTTTAACTATAACTTTACTTTCAAGAAATTTTAGGGCCCATTTAAACTGTATTAAATTTAAACGTCTGCTTTCTGCTAACAACCATCTCTGGATGGTGGGAACTCCTGAACCCTTTTCTTCAGTGAGACATATGTGTGTTTGGGAATCCTCACTCTCCCTTCTCTTGCAGAGCTTGACCTTTTTTCTTTCCTTGGTTGTACCTTCTTCATCACACAGGATGTGTGTCCACACACATCAGCCCTTCACTTAGATCTACCCTCTCTGAGTTAGCTTCCATGGCCCCTTCTCCTCAAAGTGTGGTCTGTAGACCAGCCACTCTGACCACCTGGGAGCTTGCTCAAACTGTAGAATCTCAGGCCCTGACCTCAACTTCTGTAGTAAAATTTACATTTTAACAAGACCCCCCAGTGATTCATATGTACCTTAATGTTTAGCACTGTTCTCTATGATTCCCCAGCACTTTTTCTGCAATACTGTATTTCATGAAATCCAGAGTTTATTCTTGTCGGCCTCCACATCTAATAATTCACAAAATTCTATGTAAATTGCCTAGCCCATGTGTTATCCTTCCTCTGTACATCTCAGTTCTTACCGGAGCATCCAAATAGCCCCCTAACTGCTCTCCCAGCTGTCAAACTCCTCCTTACCCCTCTCCCCAGTATTTATTGCATCTTTTCTGAGTAATCTTCCCCCAAATAACAAACAAGTTTGCTATCACTCTCCTTCCTGCAACTCTTGAAAGACTAGTTGTAGTAAGATCTAATCTCCTCGGAGAGCCACAAGCACCAGCTGGTCCCTGCTACCTCTCTAACCCTATCTCCTCCCTCCCCCCAACCCACCAGGCGCTTTTCACTGGCCCCAGTCCAAGCTACTTAGAGCTCCCTAAAGAACATGTGATCTCTGACACCTTGGTGGTACATTTTCACATGCTGTTCCTGGGGCAGAATGGCCTTTCCTTCCTGATCTACTTAGGAAATTCTACTGAATCCACCTAAACCCACAGTCTCCTGAAGCTTTTTCTATCCTACCCAAATTGAATTCATTGCTAACCTGTTTATGTCCTACTACATTTTGTACAAATTACATAGCACGTTATATTGAAATTATTTTATACGTGTTTTTCTCTCGTTTCTGAGATCCTAAATGAGTGAATTTTATTAATCTTTGATCTCTAGCATTTAGTGTTTAGCATATAAAGGATGATCAATAAATCCCTATTGAATGCATAAGTAATTCACCGTGAAACAAACGTTGCCCCTCAAATAATTCTAAATGCAATTTTTATAGAAAAATACTAACTTATACATGTATTTTGATAGATATTAATAAATATATTATTGAAAGGAAAACTATTTAAGAAAGGACACATTTTTTATCATGGGCATGTTTCTGAATCACTCTTAGAAGAAAAATGAGGTGCACATGAATGATGTATTACCATTATTGAACAGTAGTTATGAGCAGTCTCCAGTTTTAAGTTCAATAACCTCTTGAAAACCTTACGACCACAGTAAGGGGTAAACCACAGCCTAAGCATGCATGCTTGAATGTTTAGAAAAGGGAACTTTTGTTGTTTTGTTTTAAATAGTGTTGAATGAGTAGAAAGGTAAAACATAAAACTTCCAAATTTGAAGTGTAAAATACTAGAATTATTTGTGCTTAAATTGTAGCTATACAGCCTAGGCTGTTAAAAATTGGAAACACATCAGAATCACCTGGGGAGCCCTTGCAACCATACTAGTATCCTACTTCAGTGCAGGACACTTAGGTGAAAGTGAAAGAGAAAAAGAAAGAAAGGAAGGAGAATAAATGGAGGGAGAGGGAGAGAGAAGAAGGAAAGGAGGGTGGAAGATAAAAAGGAAAGAAGGTAGAGAGAGAAGGGAGAAGGAAAAGTAGGGAGGGAGGGGAAGGGAAGGAGAGAGAGAGAACGCACTGCAAAGACAGTCTACTTTCAATAATGGCAAATATTTCAGCACTCCTCATGCTATACCCTATCTGCATACATTTTACCAGACACTTGACAAGAAGCATCTATACTAGAATTAAATTTTCAGCCATATGCTTTATGACTCATATTATATGTAAATATTAGAATTCAAACTACTCCTTGTTGACATGTGCGTGTAATTTTAAATACTATTTTCTTGATAATGCAAGGTCCTTCAAGAGCTTTGATATTTCTATTTACCTCTCTTCCTTCTCAAGGAAAATGCTGTTTTCACAATAATGTTCATTTTTTCTATTCTCTTTTTTCACTCAATAGCCCTATATTATGGTTTAAGTAAATATCATGATTTTATTTTATTAATTGGAAGAGAGGTAAAAATGTACTAGGACAAATGATGCATATTGACAAAGGAAGGGCTGAAGAATATAATTCTCTACTCTTTGAAGCATAGCACAACATTCCTTATGACTTAAATTTTATTTTATTTTTGGGTCCATAGTAAACTACACTGTCCATTTCCCTGAGTTAAAAATAAAGAGAATTAAGAGCTAAACTTTGAAAACTAGCTCAAGCACTATCTTTTTCCTGACCATTTCACTAGAAGGTACCAATCGCCTTTTCTTTTAATCCTCCACTATATCTCTATAAGGTTGGAACTATTCAGTTCATCTGTACATATTTGTTCATAGTCTGTTACATTCCCAGATTGATAAATTACCCAAAATATGAGGCTGTACCATATTAATCTTGCATTTTTCAGTATTGTACTGTTCCTGGCCCAAAGAATGTACTTAATAAATGTTTAATAGATCAATGCCTTTAAAAGTCAATGAGAGAATAATGACATACTTCTGCTTATGTTTTTCTAACAACAGAAAATAATACATAATTAAGCTGGGAAATGTGGAGAGAACAAAAAATATTAGGAAGCAGAAAAACATCATCTATTTAACTTCAATAACAAGAGATAACCTTTGCCAACAGTTTTCCTTTACTTATCCATTGTCAAGTTCATATATATGTCATTGGACCCCTTTCAGATGAGTATTCACAAAGGGAGCTGTTTCTAAGTCAAGTTACTTCTGTCCTCCTAAAACTGTTTTTATAAGGTCAGTAGTTCTTAAATGTGTTGAAACAAAAAAGGACAAGCAAATGAGGTAATGAGCTTGTACAGCATCATCTGTGTGATGGTTATTTTAATGACCTGGCCTTAACTGTTTTTCTAACCCCCTTTTATAAAACTATGTAACTCTCACGACACTCTCAATGACAAAGCTTGCCTGACTTGTTTCAAGTCCAGATCTTTAGACATTTATGTTTAACTATGTTTGTCTGCTGGAGCTTTATTTCAAATCACAAAACAACTGTGACTGCACATACTGATGAGGGGACAATGCTGACAAATAAGTAGCTAATGCTGCTATGTACAAATTAACTCTGCAGAGCTCCTGATGTTTATGTGAATTTGTTAAAAAGCAAGCTACAAATGTAATCTTCTTTTATACTTTGACGTTTGGGGTTATTTACTACTACCAGAATTTTGGTTCCTGCTAAACATACATTTCAAGAGGGAGATAAGCTTTATGAAACAACTTACAACCACCTTTCAGAAAACTGCACATTTCAAGATCCAATTTTATTCTTTCACGCTACCACTGAAACAGTCTTCTTTCTGATCACCAGGCAATTTTCCAACCTCTTTGAGATTTCTTTCTAAACAATTTCCTCCAGAAAAGCTTTTGGCAATAATTTAACACTTGTCTGCCCTAGTGAGTTGGGTGAATTAGAAAAACCTGAAAATAGATTCCAATGAAAATGAAGCAGGGACTGAACACTTACCTGAGTCAGTGTCTCCCTGACCTGGCTCTGTCACATTCAAAGATAAACTCAATAAGTGAAGACACATTACTTTTAATTTTTGTGCTCAGCTTCAAGTATTCATTTAGTGAGAGCATGCAATGACTAAACTGCATTGCTTCCCCTAAATAATTCCAATTATTTAAAAAAGATTAAACTTGAAATAAATAGTTGCTATAATACTGTTATTGCATGTGTTTTGTGTGTGTGTGTATGTGCATATATGAGTGTGCATAATACTTAAGAGCATACTTAGAATGTGACAGTTGAGGTTCAAATACTGAACTTGCCCTTAATTAGCTGTGTGACCTAGGCTAGCTTACTTAACTTTTCAGTGCCTCATTTCCTCATCTATAAGCTGGTTATAGTAACAATACCAACCTCATAGGGTTTGTGTGAGAATTAAATGAATTCATACAAATAAAGTTCTAAGAACAGTGCCAGGCAGACAGGCTTAAATAAGTGGCTCCTCAAGGCTGGCCTGTGGGATGGGTATGCTTTAGACCCTTTCTAGGATACTGCTGGCAGCCAATCCCTATGAACCAAGCATACTGGAATCAAGAATATTTTACCCTTTTAAAACTCTTAAAGCTAAACCTTTACATTGGTAATTTATACAAAATTTGATGGTCTTCACTTCCTTATTGCTAACAATTTCTATCTCTATTCTCTCTTCTATAAATATGGAGAAAAGATACATAAACTTCTTTTGCACTAGAGTAATGATGACAAATATTGACTGAGAACTCCTTGTTTGCCAAATCTTGTGATAAGGGCTTTATATGTAGATGTTTATTTCATCCTCACAAATTCCTAAGGAATCAGGTTCTCTTGTTATCCCCGATTCACACATAGGGAAACCGAGGCTCTGGGAGGTCACACAGCCAGCTGTCTAGTAGTGTCAGAGCAGAAAGCGAGGAGGGGCTTGTGTAACTGTAAAGATCGAAGCTGAGCTCTTAAGTATGGCACTATATCATGGAAGGGACTATATAGGAAATTCCATTTAATCTCTTCATTTCCCAGTTGAACGACCCAGAGCAAGGCAATGACTAAGTGATGCAAAATTTAAGTCTTTTGCCTTACAGTCTGAGGGTCTCTCTGTCACACCACTTTGCATCCTCCTTTCCTCTAGCCTAATCCTGGATTTATATTTTTTTACTTCTTCAATTTTGAGTAGAAAGTCAGAGTAAAAAAAAAAAAAAAAATGTTTGCCCTGAATATATTCCTCCCCCACACATCCATTTTTTCTCCTTTGAAGTAGCAACAACAGCTGCCAACAGAGGATCCCCCGGGCTTATAGAGCATCAGTCGGCTTCTCAGATGAAGGCAAAGATGAGAAGACAGAAATCCCTCCTTTAGAGAACTTTGTTAATGTTTTTCACTCAATACATTCTTTCTTTAGTGAACACTTTTAAGACAACCCTGAAACCTCAAGGCAAGAATGGCAAAGCGCTGAATTCTAGGAGCTACAAGTGGTCCCTAATTGATTGCCAGGAGCCAAATGAAAGGAAGTTGAGTGAATGGACACTCAGATCTCCATCTTCTCCAATTCATTTTATTTAAACTCATCCTTTCCATAGCCTACAGTCCCTTCCATCCTCCCCTATGTTATTAGAGACAAACTTCATTAGCCAAAGGCAAGAGGAAGAGACGACTGCTTTCATATTTATTCAGGGTTCCAGTGACTTGAGGCTTACCAAGAGAAGTCAAAATAAGAGAGACAGTACTTCTTGGCTTAGACCAAAAGTGCTTGCATTCTAAATATCAAATTTGGAAGGAAGAAGCATTCTTAACTTTTAAGTTTACACTATCTTTTTACTCAGGTATACATTCATCATGTACATGTAAAAACACACATGCAAAATGCAATAATATTACACTGGCTCATTTTGCAACAAGGGGGGGGGCTCTATTTTAATTTTTGCATTTAAAATGGTCTCCATTTTACAACGGGGGAAGTTCAGGAACAAAACAGTAATATATTAATTTATGCATTAATTTAATACTTACTGATAACCTGCTATGTACTAGGTACTCTCCTAGGCATAGAGAATACCCCAGTGAACAAAATAGGCAATGTTCCTGCTTTCATGGAACTTTATTTCTAGTGGAGAAAACAAATAACAAGATGAATAATTAAAATATATAGGAGCCTAACCTGTGATAAGTTTTAAGGAGAAAAAATGTAAACCAGCAAAAGGCAACGTGAAATGATCAGATGAAAAGTGTAGAAATTTGAGATAGTGTGGTCAGCAAAGATCTTATGAGAAAGTGATCTTTGAATTAAAACAAAAAGGAAGTGAGAAGACATTTGAGAGACTGGAAGCCCTGAGGTGGAAAATTATCTTGCATTTCTGAAGAACCAGAGTGACTCCAGTGAAGGGAAGGGTTATAAGAAATGAGATCAGAGAAATAAGAGGAAGCCAGATCATGCAGAACCTTGTGGTTCATGCTAAATATTTTCACTTTTACCAGGAGTGAAATGGGAATCTATTAAAGAGTTTTAAGAAGAGGAATAACATAATCTGACTTACAATTTAACAGAATCACTCTGGTTGGGGGGTTAAAAAAGGACTGAAGTGGTACAAGGTCAATAATCGGTGGCTCTTGTAATAAACCAGATGAGAGGTGATGATGACTTTGGAGCAGCATGGTGGCAGTGAGAGTGGTGTAAAATGGTTGAATGCTGGGTATATTTTGAAAGTAGAGATGAAAAGACCTATTGATGAAACTGATAAGAGATGCGAAAAAGTTAAGGTTGAAATCTAACTTTTCAACCATGGAATTGAAATGAAGAAGACTACAGGAATGGTTGCATGTATATAATTTTTTGGTTTATTTCTTTTGTTTTCTTTTGTTTGCTGGAGATGGGAAAGGCATATCAGAAGCTCATCTTTTTTAACATGTTCAATTGAAGATGTCTATTAACCATCCAAGTGGAGATGTCAAGTAGATAATTGGATATACAGGTCTGAATTGATAGGAGAGGTCTGCGAGGAAGAAATGAATTTGGGAGTCACTGGCATATAGATGAGGAAGAATCGACAAAAGAGACTGAGAAAGATAGGTCAGAAAGTAGAAGGAAAACTAGGTGGATATGGTATCCTCGAAGACAAGTGAATAAATTATTTCAGGAAGGATAAAGTAAAAGTCTAATGAATGCTATTCATAGGTCAAGAAAGTTGAGGACTGAGAATTGACTGCTGGATTTAGCAACATGGTATCATTGGTAGCCTTGATAAAAGTGGTATCAGTGGAGTAGAGAAGTGTGAACAAAACCTTGATTAGGGAAAGAGAAACTGAAGATGGTGAGTATAGACAACTCTCAGGAAGGTATGCTGTGAAGGGATAGTGAGTGATAGGGGAAATAAATGGAGAGAAAATAGGATCAGGAAACTATTGTTTACCTGTTTGTATTTAAAATGAGTGATATAAGGGGGTGTTTATATCCTGCTGTGAATGGCCCATTAAAGTGGGAAGATTTATTGATGTCAGTAAGAGAGGAAAGGATTAAGAGAGCTGTCATTGAGTTAATGAGATGGATGTGATCTACTCAAGGGTGGTCCAAGAATGGCAGAATGAGCATCAGCTAGGAGACTGTCAGAAATGCAAATTATTTGGCCCTGTGCTAGAGCTAATAAGTCAGACTCTCAGGGTGGAACAAAGGAATCTGGGTCTTATCAAGCTCTCCTGGTAATTCCTATGCATGATAGTTTGAAAAGCACTGATCTAGTGCAGAGTGGGGGAATCAACCTTACCTAGGAACACAAACAATTTATCTGTGGAACAGGAGAAAGGGTAGAGTCATGTGGGCACAGGTGAGGTAGGTGGGTAGGTAGAGTACTGGGACCTTACGGAAGTTCTCTTGTAATTGCTTTGACTTCTCAGTGAAGGAAGAAGCAAGAACATCAGTCCTTTTTCTCTCTTTTGAGTTGGACTATTAGCTCCAGAGACCCAGAATGACTTTGTGTCACTCAGCAAAGTTGTATTATTCTCTTCATCCTCTGTGACTGAGTACGAAGTCAGCATAAACTTTAAGCCTCTTCCTCTACTTTATGCCACTCTTCCAATTTTTCCTCCTTGCTAGCAAGAGTCTACTTTGTTTTTTCTAGAGGTCACTTTGGTTCACCTATTCTTTTAGTCAAGCTAGGTTCCCCAGAAACCAACACACACACCTACCATACAGATAGTCCCCAGACTAGCAAGTGTACTGAGTACCAAAGTAATGTTAAACTTTTGTGCTCCAGATCAAAGAAAAATAAAATTCCAATGACAGCACATGCCAATATTACATAAGATTACCTATAAGTCTTTCTTGGTCATTAATTATTTGCTTCATAATTATTTACTATATAGGTTTATCATGAAATCACTCTGAATAATAAAAAGTCTACCATAAAATATCTAATGAATAAATATATTAATCAAGTAACTCCTCACATGTATTCAATCACTGAGTGCTATCGATTTCACCCTAATTCTTTACAGTATCCATCCTTTTGAGCTCCACTGACAGTTTCTTGTTCTAGGCCCTCATCATCTCTTGCCTAAACTATGAGAATATGCTCCTAAGTGACGTTCCTGTCTCTGATATGCTTTGCTGTTCCTACAACCCCCATCGGCCTATCCTGCATCATGAAAATGCCAATGTAATAATTTCAGACATGAAACTAATGACTTCACAGCCTTGCTTAAAATTCTTGAATTACATCCAAGATAATATCCAAACATCTTTGGCTGTGAAGCCCTGGGAGTTGGTAACTGCTAGTATTTCCAGCCTTGTCTCTTGCTACTTTACTCCATCAACATTCACACCATGCTTGTGGGACTTCTGTAACCACTGGGTTTCTGGCCCTGAACACAGGTTGCTACATCCACATAGAAAAATCAGCTTCCCCATCTGCAAACAAGAACCCAACTTATAAAATGAAAATTATAATCAATTTACTAGATTATGAGAGCAATGCAACCTATTTAACATTTTACAAATCATAGCTATTTTATTTCCCATAACTAACAATCATTATAATTTAAGCTTTTCTATTTCAATGTGTGCCATTTAAATGTTTTTTTTTTAAACCACACATTATAGCTTTTACATTGTTCATAAACATCATCAAATCATAAACTTTCACTGTTGTTCTCTTTCAGTTCTTCAGTGCAGGTATTTGAGTCTCTGGGAAATTGCAAGAAGCCTTCCATTTATATTGTATTTTTCTTTAAGTTCTTCATTTCTTTTTAATTTGCAAATAAGAGTACTGGTTTCCCCTGACATTCATGCTATATTCTTCTAAAGAAGCTATTATTTTGTTGATTGACAGCTCATTAATAAGTATAATTACCATCTGCCATGTTGCATCTTAAATTATCCAGTAATTGCATTTATATTAGTTTTCAATTTTGGAAATTAAGCTCTTAAAAGACACTCTTCTCCTTTATTAAAGTCAGGTAGAGTTCCTGGTAATTTTTTGAACAACTAGATTTATATATCCACTTTACTTTTTGTTACTGCCACATTGTAATAATAATGTAAAATTTAACAGTCCTTTCTATGAATGCTGTTATTTAATACTAAGTTTAATATATAAACTATGGTGCTTTTATGTTAAATTTTTCATATGATACGATTTTTGAAAAAGACAAAAATACGTAATATTTGGTTTTCTGGGCACTGTGGTTAAAAAATAAGGGTCAGCTGAAATCATCTGGATGTATTCTGAAGGAGAAAATGTAGCCTGGATTTCAAGGTAATATATGCAAGGAAGATTTGAGGAGTCTCAGTATTCACCCCAGTTTAAAGCTGTTTTGAAGAATAAAGGCACACACACCTTTATAAATATCTATGTCTTTCAATTTTATTAAAGATATTCTCTTTAATTCTCCTGCCAAAACTGTTTAAGAAAATACATATCTTTCCAGATACAAACAATTCCAGAATTCTCCTAAGGAATCAAAACAGTATTTTTTTCCTTTTCATATGATTCTTTTTCACTTAATTTTCATTCACCCATATTTCCCTTCATGTCTTCTCTCTGTATTTTTATTTTAAACCACATATATTATATAAGACAATGGTCTCTGATTTATTCCATTTGGGACCTGAGATTTGGATGTGGACAATTTTGCAGTATTTGTAAAAAGAATATAATAAAATTACCCATAAGCCGCAAATTCAATATACACATTTGCCGTCGGAACTCTAATAAACAGATCATTGAATTTTACAGCTGGAAGGGGCCTTGGAGAGCAGGGAGTCCACCCCCCACATATCGTAGGGAAAAAAAAAGTGAAGCCAAGGAGTTTTAATTCACTGGTCATTCACTCAACTAACTGCAAGAGAACAAGGAGCTAGACCTCAGACTCCCTGGGGAGTCACAGAAGCCAAGTCTTGTGCTTTTTTAATGTCACATGTTCTCTCATGACATAGACTTGCGGTACTGGTCTGTCATTCTTCACAAGGTGAAAATAGAGTTAACTGAGTTTGCTGTGTGCCTGAGAAACTGCTAAGCATTCATTCGTGAAAGCAAAACTGGGAACCTATGAAATTTCTTTATCAGGAGCTTTTCTCCAAGGCTGCCTTTTCTGTCTGTTCACATGTAAGGTGCCTAGGGCAATGTCCTCCACAGGCAGTAGCTATTAATCTCTGACATTTTTTTTAAGAGGCAACAGTGCTAATTTTAGGTTACTATATAAAAAATAATAATTTCTTACTCAATATCTAATCATCTTGGATATTCTCTGCAGACTTTGTTTTCATGTTTTGTCTAAAAGCACTTTTTTCCATGCTCAGAGAAATCTGTGGATATTAAATTTGGTGTTTGAAATGGGTGCTTTGACAGACCTCAATTTAAGGGTGCTATGTTTTTTTATGAAGGATAAAGAGCAGCTGATTATACTGACAGAAATCCCAGAGGCAGTAAACTCTGTTGATGGTAACTGACTATATAGTGGAGCAGGAAAAGCTCAAATTTCCTCCTTCCTTCAAGCTCTGCTCTAACAATTACCAGCGAAGCCAGAATATTTTGTTTGATGATCCAGCAGAGTATCTGGTAAAGGAGGAAAAGGAAGAGCAGGGCACTTCCTGTGAGGGTGAGGGAAAGAGGTTCTGTGAGCTTTCCCTGCATGATTAGAGCTTGGGAAGTTGATCTCTTTTCATGCTGTACATGTGGCGTGCTGCAGTCACGCCTCCCGCTGCCAGCCCAGAACCGGGATCTTAATCAGTCACTATGAAAACTCATTAGCTCCACAGCAATGAGTCTTCCACTGCTGAAGCTTGGCGCTGTGCTTAGCACCATGGCAATGATATCAAACTGGATGTCCCAAACTCTCCCATCCTTGGTAGGACTGAACACCACGAGGCTATCAACGCCAGATACCTTAGTAAGTCACTCCGGTGGGTTTGGCCGTCTTGGGAAGTAAGTGCATTAAACCAGTGGGCTTTATTTTGTAAATTGCAAAGGCTGAGATTTTGCTTCTCTATTTACAGGTCTTCTTCAACAATACAATATTTATGTGGTAACTTTAGTCATGGATGTTCCTTTAGGAACACTTTAAAGTTACATCAAAGAATAAACGAACTGCCTGAGAAATTAGCTGTGAAAGGAAATACTAGATTCATTAAATTCTTAATGAAAAGCTTTAATTTATATTGTTCTGAGGTTTTGAAGAATTCTTTCTTTTAAAATGTTTTGTTTCTTATTATTTTACTTCTTTTAACATCTGTAAAATCCCCATAATTTTTCCTACAGAATATGCTATTGGGTATATTCTAGCTAATCTAGTTTTACTATAGCAGGTTCTTCTTTGGAATTCAATTCCTGTGACTGAAATGCATTCAGTCAGAGAAACCAACCTCTTTTAAACATAAATGAATAAAAACAAAAAACCTCAGCAATTTAAAGCATGACCAAAAAAACCTTTAAGAGAGCTAAGAATCATGAACAGAAAACTTACTTGATAAAATCATCTCCCTGTATTGTTTAATTTTTTCATAAAGTCTTCTCCTGTCACAAGTCTAACTCTTGTAGTCTTCATTAGTCTACAATTAGTGGCTTTTTAACCCTTCCCACATTATAACAAATGTCTTTTCTCACGGTTTATTTAGCAATACTCTAAAACATTTCAAATAAAAATGAAAACTATTGGTTTTTCAAATAGAAGCTTACAAATTGAAATAGAAGGAATATCCTGGAAAAACAATTTCCCTGCTAGCAAATAAAAAGTACAGAAACAATTAGTATTCAGAGCCCTTTACCTTTTTATCTTTATCTGTCTTTTACCATTGGACTGCTCCCACAGATCAGAAAAAGTCAGATACTTAAAAAAAAAAAAAGCAACTCTCCATTTTGAAGATATGTTTGCAGTTACTAATAATAATTACTCTATCAATCAACGTGTAACTAACTGAGTCAGATCAAATTAATTACATAATTTACCAGATTCACCTGGTGCTCAGGGCAACAGCAGAGCACATGTGAGGCACACTCTGACCTGCTTTTATATTTTTACCTCCCTTGAATCACTTATGGTACCTCAGTGCCTCCATTATTGAGATTCCCCTCCTTCCCTGTATGACGTGTGTGGCAGGAGGCATGTAAAAGACATTTGTAGTTATAAAGAAACCATGACATGGCATCAATAAGCAATCACAAAACAAAGAAATTTACATTATTTAATATTTACTGAGCCAAATTTCCTCAATGTTCAAGTACCTGGTGACTTTTAACAACTTAGTTGTTGAATTAACTCTTTCAAGAAATGAACCTAAGCTAAGCAATTCATGAATAAGCTATGTTTCAAACTTGGTACCTTGGTTCTGATATGTATATTTTCTGTGTCTACAGATATTGGTTTGGTTATTTCCTGTTTCTTGTTGATGGAGGAGAATCAACTTTCCAAAAGTATGCATGATTCTTTTAGAACTTCTTGCTCTCTTATGAGTTTAAAGTAAATCCATTTTCTTTACCTTCTGATTAGTAATCTGTTGGTTGAAAAATATAAAATATTGGTATGGTCTACAAATGTTCTGCCACAACTGAATCACCCTTTGAGTGACAAAAAATAAATAAAGTTCAGAAAAGTTTACACTATGTTATTCACTGGAATGGAGAAATCATGTTGCAAAAGTGTGTGAGTATGAGTGAATGAGTGTGAGTGTGTGTGCATGCATGTTTTACAGAAGTGCCAAATATTACAGAAGTAATTTCCCCACCTTAACTATTCAAGATAATTGCTCATATCTTAGGATTCCCATGGTGAGAAATGAATGAATCTATTTCCGAGATTAAGATCATTAAATGTTAATGCTGGAAAGGATCTTAGAAACTATCCAGGCCAGTTATTTTTACACTATTTTTTGGCAGCAGTGCCTTTTTTTTCCGAATTAAATCTTATGTAATACATGCAGAATAAATATTTGTTGAATGAATCTTGAGGTGGAAATCCAATATATAAAACAGGTCATGGGTCAAATAATAAATTATGGGGGGGAGGCATTTACTGTGTCTCTGTCATCTGTTCCCTCCCCACATAATCAACCCCTTTCCCTGGTTAAAATGCCTCCATAGAAACCTTAGAACTCTCAGGAGCTTAGCTGGAAATAAGACTGATCTAATCCAACCTCCTCATTCTGCAAGTGGGAAGAATGATCCCAAATGTTTAAGTGACTAAAGAGATTTCCCCCAGCTGGTTAATGACAGAATCAAGGGTAGAAGCAAGTCACCTGACTGCAGTCCTGACCAGGGAAGTCGTCTCACCCACCTTTGCTCTCCTTGCCCCTCCTGGTCCCTGGTGCCACACTAGGTTCTCTCTGTCCATCTCAGGTGGTTTCCTATGACCCTGGACTCCACTTTCCTAGATGGAAGGGTTGACAGTTCCCTTCCCAGTAAGTAGAGCTATGATGTCCAGCCCTTCTCAACTCTCTCACTCTACATTCTCACTTTAGACAGTACGAATGGTATAAGCTTGCAAGTCTGTATACACCCCCCAAAAAATGAATGAATGAATAAATACATAATGTAGGTCTTAAAATTTGTTTTATGAGTGTTTGTGGGATGTGCAGATGGCAAAAAGTACAGATTTACACAAATATGAATGTGGTCTTTCTTTAAAATGGTAGTTTCAAATGACCTTGAAAAAACAAAAATAAGAAATATAGGGCTTTAATCATTAAAGGCAGTTAAATCTGTTTATGGCAGGTACCTCTGAAATAGGCAGTGTATGTTTGATTGTCTTAAAAGCTGAAACAGGTTTTTAAATTTCCAGGATATTTTTGTCAGTAAGTAGTTAAACACAGCTCCTTATTAGGGGAATAAGCTCCCTCTGGCTTCTCTTAGAATCTTGAAACATCCCTTTATCCTCCTCTTTGGCCCTGTTTCCTTTCTTTCTTTCTTTCTTTCTTTCCTTCCCCTCCTAATCTATAACTGGGCCCATCTGCCTTCGGAGGAGCTGGTGTCTGCAGAGACCAAAGCCTGGGCTCTGAGAAAGCTCAGGCTCCCTCTGGCATGTCTCTCTGATGCAGAGTAACTTCCCCCTGAGGCTGAGCTTCTGAGAAATCACTCACACTGTGGATTCCACACCAGTAAGAACCTGGAAAAGAATAATTAAATAAGCAGAGGACATTTAGCAGACACCAGCTGTTCTCAATCAGCCCCTCCGCTATGGTGGGAAGAGGCCTCCCAGGGACCTGTGGGCATCAGTGATTTGTTTTGCTACATTTTGAAATGTCTAGCCAGCTTCTCCTCATAAATAACTACTCCAATGAGTTAGTCAGTTTTAAGTTCTGGAAAATGAGTAGAATACTCTGATACAAACTCTCAATACTCTCTAAGTTTCTTAACTCACCAATTTTTTTTTTTTTTTTTAGTCCTGGATGAAGACATCTGACTTCTCTGTTTTGTACCACTGTTTTTCTTCCCCAAATCCTTAGGCAATGTTTATTTTGTGAAAGACCAACTAAACAAATTAAGGAAATGGATGAGAGAACAGAACGGTAAATCTTGAAAGTCACAGAGAATGTGACAATTGCCTTTTTAGAGTAGAACTGTGGCATAGGTAAGAGGGTAGATTTATTCTTAAGTCCTTAAAGCAGAAGGAGGGCAAAAGGGGGAACATTACAAAGAGAGAAGTTCAGAGCCAGTCCTTTAGCTTTCCACCGATGGAAGGGGCTGCCTATGAAGCAGGGAAATCCCTATCATGTAGAGTTCAAGCGGAAACACAAGGAGAATACATAGGAGAAGTGTCACTGAGTGGAAAGACATAGGACCAGATATGACTTCTAAGTCCTTCCCAACTCTGAGTCATTACGATTTCCAGGATATGAGAAGAAGTGATCAACCAACCTGAATTTGAGGATGTCTTCGGTTTTGTGTTTAACTGTTTTTTGTCATTGTTTTTACAGTTGTTTTTTTTAGAGCCTTGAGGTTGCCTTGAGTGAAGAATATACATTTCTTATTTCAGTTCCAACTAGTCTCATAAGAAATAGGAAAACTGCTATGCAGTGACATCTTTATTAATACATCCTCCAGAACACAGCTTCTTTTAGTGTGGTCTGTCAACATCTCTATTATTCCTGTCCTCACATTTCTTCTCTTCACAACTAAAGTCATTAGCATGCTAAACCACATTTCATTCTCTGAGACGAAACCTATCTTCAGACAGAAAATTTATAAGGACTTTTCATCAGGTATCTCCTCTAAATCATCAGGTATCTCCTATTCTAAATTGAATAGGTTTTAGTAAATGGATTTTTTTCTGCTTTATTTTCCCCTACCTTGTACCCCCCTTTCATTAGCTAGATCCCTTATTCTTTTTTGCCTCAGTCTGTACTTTCATGAAATTCCCAGACATTCAGCATAAACATAAGACCTAGCAATGTTCAACCAGTTGATTCTGTCCTCTTCAAAGAATCAGAATGCTGTCCCTTTGCCTGTCCCTCCACTTGTGTCTTGCCAAGCCTTTACTGCTAATTATTCCTTTGGAGTCCCAACTGCTACTTGTTTCCACATTGTTTGGATAATGCCCTCCACCTCGCTGGGTGCATCTCCTCTAAAGCGAAGTTTTTTCAGCTATTGGTGAATGGACATAGGCGATCTATCTGCAATTTATCTGCAGAGGATGAACATAAAGAGCTCTGATCTGAAAATGGGAGAAAACTGGTATAAGTCCCATATATAGCATATATGCTATATATATATTTATATATATATAAATATATATATCATATATATTTGATTATATTATATATGTTATATATAATATATGTATATATATTATATATACATATATTATATATATGATATATATGTATATCATATATATAACATATATAATATATTACTAAACGGGTGACTTCGGAAAACACTGCTTCAGTTCTTTGCGTTTGTTTCCTCATAAATAAGATAATGTCTATTTCTAAGGGTATTGGTTCAAAAGAAGTGAGACTAATATAAGAGAAGGGGTTTTATAAAAAGAAAAACATGCTGAAATGCAAGATATTTTTATTTTTATTTTTACCTCAGTCTTCAGGATCTTTCTTTCCTGTTCAAAGCCCCTGAAGTTCTCAGAGACTTCTCACAAAGTAACTTTGTATTTATAAAGCATAGCTCTGTAATTAAATTGTAAGTAAAAAATCCAAACTTGAAATCCAATTGTTAAAATTATCATTTTAATTCTATTTAGAGCATGCCTAAATATTTCATGAGTTTTGTAATATTAAAAACTGCTAAATAGTTCATTTAGTTCTTCTAATTAACACAAAAGGTTCAAAGAGAATTGCATCAGTAATCACAGTGATTAGCAATGCTTTGGATAGCAATAAACCGTATGCACCCTCCAGGTCCAAGTAGTCAGCTTCACGGTAGTTCAGAAAATGCTATCAGAATTATCGTCATCATATATAAAAGGGAATTTCAGATAACTGGTGGTGCAGTATGGGGGTTAAACTTTCAAGCTCTGATATCAGACTGTGCAAGTGCAAATCTCAGCTCTGCTGATTACCTCCTACATGACCTTGAGCAAGTTCCTTACTGTCTCTAAGTCTCAGTTTCCTAACCTATAAAATGGGCAGAATAACATCACCTGGTTCATAGAGTTACTGTGATATTCAAAGGCAGTAATGTATGTGAACTGCCAACTAATGGCTAGAGCACCATAAATGTTTGCTATTACTATTATATGAGTTTTATTGACACCTAAGTAACTGCTCTTTTAAGTTAAAATGAGAGCAGATCTTTTCTCATTGGTATCCAAAATCCATCTAAATATTTCTTTCCACCTGAGGTCTTAGCTGGTTTTATTTTTATCCTCTTTTCAATGCCAATATGGGTGTCATAAAAGAGAACACTAGACACGCTCATAAAGCTTCCTTTATCACTAAACCTGACACAGAAGTCTCTGTCAAACCCACACAACTGTCAAGCACTCATCTTTTATACTAGCTTTTTTCTCTTTTGAGTTACCTTTTTCTTGCCAGAGAGGTAACTTGCTATAGTTGAGATCATTCAGACTAACTCTGTAGCAGATAAAGCCATGGCTCTTTTCAATAATTCTTACAAGAAGACAATTGAAAGTACAAACAAAACTGGAGTCTACTTTTATTAAGCTGACACTTCAGGAAGAATACTAAATGAACATCAAACCCTATTCACCTTTTCTGCTTCCCTCATTCCAGAGAGCAACTGACACCTTGCCCTGACATTATAAGCTCTTTACTAGTTAGCCAAACACCTGGCAAGAGAACATCAATATTAATGATGCCAGGTTTAATAATCAGTATTTGCACTGCTGTTAAAGATATTTTAATATTATAATTGGGTGGTCCCTGCTCCTTTATACAAAAGCTAAATTTATTCTAGTGAGAAGCCTTAATTTTCTGACATATTTGAGATTTGTGTCCAACGTCAGGAGAAGCCTAGTTGAAACTGTAGAAACTATGTCGAGATATATTCGTTCCATACTGTTACTCAGCTTAAACCTTTAATTACATCATTGAAACTACTCTGCTAAGCTGTACCTATCTCCGTTCTGTAGATAATCTCTTTGCATTTTTTCTTCTTTAGTATGAAAAGATTATCTTTACGATCTTATCTGATTCTAATAATATATAATTCTAAGTACATCTTTCTGTCCCAATCATAGTCAGGCATAAATGCTAGAAAGAAGGAGTAAGGGGAATCAAAAGAAAGAAATGATAATGAATCCAATACCTCAGAAATAAAAGGCAGCACAGGACACTTCTATGAGCTATCTGAAAAAGGAGACTAAAAGACAGGTTTGGCACCATTTCCTTTTCATTACAGACCAAGGACAAGGACTATGACATCTTTTTGAATTTCACGAGTTTATAATTTATAGCTTCCCCATGATTGTTGTTGGAATGCCTATAAGCACCCTATAGTGATTTTCTCTAAAGCCCTTGAAAGGAAAAAATCTGTGTGTTGGTTGATGGTATGTGACGAGCTAGGGCCTGGGAGAGAATAAGTAGGAGATTATATCTCTTCTGCTGCAAATTACAAGACAGAAGATGCCACAGACTATGGCAGCTCTGTGGAGAGAGGTCAGGCTGGTTTAGTCCTTTTAAGAATCTGCTTCCTACCAGGCAAAGCGCTCCAGTCTAAAGGCAAACAGACCAGCCCAGTAACACTGGGCATTGTGCAAAATAGTTCTCTGCTGGGCACCATTCACCTCCATGTTCCTAGCCCCATCTCAGCCTCTCTTTCATCCTTCCTTGTTCCAGCCCCTCCAGCCTGAGTCATTAAATACTTTCTTTTCTAGACAAAATTCATCTCCCTCTTCTCCTGATAATATAAGAAATATCTCCTTATCTGCTGATTCCCTGGAAACCATAGAGGGAAGGACAAAGACTGAAGAATTTCAGATCCCAGCTGTAGAAGTTAGTCAGAGCTTAGCTAGAAGGAGGCCCACTGGTTTATCTGACATTTCCACAGGCAAAAGAAACTCAGATGCAAACTGGATGGTTTGTCTATGTAACACCTGTCAGGTAGGTTTTTCAATATCCATATGATTGACCTTTAAGAACGATTATCTGGATGTTCAGCATCATAGTAATATGGCCATAGCAGTGGAATTAAAAGCAAGATTCTAGCTATACAGTCCAATAAGGAGGCCACTGTGGCTACTGGGCACTTGGGATGTGGCTGGTCCGAGCTGGGGTGTGCTATAAGTGTAAAATGCACACTCAATTTCAAAGAGTGTACAAAAAAGGAGAAAAAAACAATGTAAAGTATTTCATGAGTAATTTTTATATTGAGTACATGTTGAAATGATAATATTTTGGATATACTGGGTTAAATAAAATATTAAAAGTAATTTCACTTGTTTCTTTTTACTGTTTTAAACCTGCCTACTAGAAAATTTAAAATTATACACGTGGCTCTCATTCTATTGGACAGTACTGCTCTGGCTTCATACATAGCTCTACTATATACAAGCTGTGCATTCTTAGGCAAGTTAACTAATTTTCTCTTCTGTGAAATGGGAATAATAATTATTCCTGCTTCTTAGCATCCTTCTTTGTACCCCTGCATCAGCAAGTCAATGGATGTGAGCTATCCCGTGTAATAGGGTCTGACCTTGAGCAGGCAGCATTCTTCAGCCTCAGCAAACCCCAGAGAGAACTCAGCTGAGAGTCAAGCCACTGACACTCTCAGCACCTGGAATAATGAATGAGTGTCTCTCTGGGCAGTGCATTAAGACATCCACAACAGCTTCTGATTGCATAGTGGAGAATGTATGCTCAAAGCAGAGTTCTTCTGAAAAATAACTAGACAAAAAATGAGTTACTGATTTTTGTACTTGATAGAATGTACTTGATATGGCAGATAGGAAGTAGCCAATATATCCTGTAGCTGGATATAGACTAATTATTGAAAAAGACATATGAAAGACAGATAACAATACTAGAAAATACACATTAAGTGCCTAATGAATAACACAGACAATCCTTCAGAAGAGGTTGAAACCATGAGGACTGAGTAAATTGAAGGTTTGTAAGAGGTATTCCAAGTAGGAGAACAAAATGAGTAACATACAAAGATGTGAATCAAGGTTGCACGCTTTCAGGGCACAAAAAGACCAATTTGGTTGGAAAGAAGTTTCTTATAGGAAGATACAGAAAAACTAGAAACAATAGGAGGCAGACTGCAGTAGAACAGGAATGTCACTTTAAGATAGGGTTCTAGTGAGTTTGGGTGACAAGTGCACAAAAGTAATTTGGGAAGGTCAGTTTCAGCGGCCTATGCCAAAATACTATCTTTAACTCTTCTGAGACTCTATATCCTTTGCAAAACAATGCTGGTCTAATTATTTTTACCCTATATTCTCATGTGATACCTTTCCAGCTTTATTAATAATTGACCCTTCAATACATGAGAAGCTCTCTGGGAGAGGACTTTGCTTCAGAATATCACACATGAGTAATAATCAGAAAAATACATACTACTACTAATTACCATTTACTGTTGAGGAAGACAAGCTAACAGACCCTGTGTAGAAAGATTGGTGATATGTGACTAAGTATTGAATATTTAGTAGATACTTCTAAAGTTGCATTAAATTGTCCAAATATGACAGAAAGCATTAGGAAGTGGTGTAGGATCAATAAATAGTTAATAATATGGAATCAAAAGAAAAAGAAAGATTCTCCTTCTGAGCACTGAAAAGGAAGGTATAACTGAATGAAGCTGTGCTGCCTATGCGAATTATTTAATCTCTTTCTTTTTAACTTTAGAGAATAAAATCACAAACTTTAAATATCAAAAAAAAACATGCTTTGCTTACAATTATACAAACCCACACTCTTTCTCTCTTTGTCTGTGTTTTCTGTGTTTTGTGCTATTGATCTCCTCAGACTCAGATTAGCCCCAAAGAAGGATGGCAGGTATACAGCTCAGCACAGGATCCTGATGGACGATGCATTTGCACAGTGGTTGCTCCAGAACAAAACCTGTGCTCCCGGGATGCCAAAAGCAGGCAGCTTCGCCAGCTGCTGGAAAAGGTAGGTGTCCTTTGTCCCCTGTGAATATTTTTATTGAAATCTACCATTCTTTGAAAAGGAAATTATGGGAAGGCAGGTAATGGTGAGGAGGGTTCTTCCAATTTTTGTCCCCCTTCTCAAATAAATGCTTTCCCCTTCCTTGAAAGTAGTACCTCAAGATTCCTGCTCTGTTGTTCTATTTATCTGACTTTTACTTGTCCCAATCTTGCCTTAAGACTGGCTTTCTGTCATATTTCTTAATATCTAGTCTATCTCTCCTTAAGAAGAAAATAGTATGAAGTCTTATTCCAGTGACAGAAATTTAGCCTCAACTTTCAGGATCACACTAGGCTCTTTGAGCTCATACTTTTCGATCTCATCAACAATCTTGCAGGGAAGTTAAAATAATGGCATACAATATGCAAGCTATCTGGACAGATAATGAATAATTCCAAGCATTTAACATCATTTTCTAAGTCATTCCTTTGAACATTAAGTTCTTCAATTTCATTCAATAGCATTCTCTCCATATAATTTACTTAAGCTGGATCCATAACAATCAAATGCAGAATGCCCTTGATTTATTCTCTTTCACAGATGAAAGTCATCTCATGAAAGGTTATTTATGTTTAGTTTAGGGAGAAAAAAAACAATGAATGGTTCTTTCAGTTTTCCTCATTCACACTTTCACTGTGTTGGCCTCTGAATATGGTTGGACAGCTGGGGTGGCCAGAGTGATGGAAGGATGACAACATATTTGAATTTTAAATATCTTCAGGGATAATAAGATATATTAGGTAGTATGTGTTTTTAGAGGATATCATGCTCAACAATCCACTCTGTGAAATATCCTTTCCATGATCATTTACACAATTATAGCACTGAATAGGAAGCTTTAACAGAAAATTAAGAGAAGCTAGAAAAATGAAAGCACTGAATTTGTTAATACAGACATCCCTAGTTTATGCAATTTTAAGTCTAGCTACAGTAACTCTCTTCCACTGCCATATAATTAAAATAACTTTCCTCAGTGTACATTACTTGGAAGTATATTGATGCCCTAAGATTTTAAGAAGACTTATTTTCACATTTTCATACAGAGATTAGTCTGTTTTTTCTGCCCTTATCCTTGGAGTCATCATCACCTATTTGCTTTCTCTTCTTAAGTCTCTTTTTTAAAAAGATCCAGTCTTCCCTGCTCCTTCAATATCTGTCCCCTAAACAAGAGCAAATGTAACTGTCATTCAAGTTAATGACCCCAGCTAACGTGCCTCTCAACTGTTAAAACTGTTCATGACATATGAACTATGATTATTCTTCTCTTCATAGATTTTCTTTATATCTATGAAAAAGTTCAAACATATAGTTTAATATTATTTGGTTACTAGGGAAATTAATTATTTTGGTAAAAAGATTTAATCTTTTAAATCCAATTTTGCTTTTCTATTAACTTGTATTTCCTCTCAGATTACTAACTTTCTACTCCATCTTCTTTTCTACGCAAAAATATCTTCTTTCTACATCAACTATGATGAGAAACATTTTCTTAGACTCGATAATCTTATTTCTGTTACTATTTTCAGTACAGCATTGCATACACACACCCACACATAGACTTGGACATTTCTTCAAAAATCAGCTGAAAAATTCAAATAAACTATGAATGTCAGGAAGTGGATAATACTCTCTTCATGTCCAGAGGGAAATGTATTCCAGAGCTATGATAAAACCAGGAATTAGTAAAGGATGAATAAGGTCTGAAAAGTACAACTAAGGGGATTGATTGAAGCAATCATTGAAGTTTATATGACCATACCATCCAATAGGCAATTTGTTTACCATTTTAACGAAATTCGAGAAAATCACACCTTTAAAAATGCAGCGGCATAGCACAGGGAGATCAGCTCGGTGCATTGTGACCACCTAGAGGGGTGGGATAGGGAGGGTGGGAGGGAGACGCAAGAGGGAGGGATATGGGGATATATGCATACGTATAGCTGACTCACTTTGTTATACAGCAGCAACTAACACAACAATGTAAAGCAGTTATACTCCAATAAAGATGTTTAAAAAAATGCATCAATACCTAAATGACAAAAAACAAAATTTATTAACAAAATCAAGGTCACCACAGGTTAGATTAAGCAAATTCACCATTTGGTAGTGTTATGGAAACAGAGGAATAATAAATTGTGTGTACTATTTAGAGTGGCCTGAAGGAAGTAAGTAGCACTGGTTTGCTGCACTGACCCAAAGAAAAAACATCTGAAAGCAGCATTCCTTATGCAGACTGAGCCAGTCCCTTGCTGGCTTCTCTATAGTTTTACAAATATCCAAGGTACCAGATGGCAAATAGGAGCCTGACCGTTAAGCAGCCCATGTCATTATTAACCAAAGGATTGATTTAGTTTACAATAAGGGAATATTCTTATTGAGAATAATATTAATAACAATAGTTCCCATCTATTATATTTGTATCTGCTCCATTCAAACCTTATAGCAGAGGTTGTTGCCCTTCTAAGTTTACATAAAAGGAAACTGGTGTTTTTTGAGGCTAAAAAACTTATCAATGTCACTCAACCAGTAGACTGTGGAGCCATACCAGATCAACTTTGCATTTTCTCAACACCATGCCAGTGTCATTCAAAATGCCACTGGTGGTACCCACACTTATTTAACTGATGCTCTGTCAAATATTTTGAATAAGTATTTATACTACTGAATATTAGAAAAATTACAATTGGTTTCACAATACATCAGGTCTTAGTGTATACAAACTAAAAATTTTCACTTAAAAAAAAATGCTTGTCTGTTAGCTATGCAGCATCTCTGTACAGGCCCGCATTGTCTAGGTCAATATTTCCTAAACTGTGATTTTTGGAATAGGATGCTGATGACATCCTCCAATAAAATAATTTTAAGAAACACGGTACATGATACTTCACTCTTGAAGATTTCCGTCATACGGTTTAATACTAAAGGTTCTGTGAAGACCTACAATAAAGAAATCCCTGTTTATTTTTGTTAATCCCAACCCTATCCAAGCATACTGAACTGTAGGGCTTCTTTTTTTCAAGTAGCCTCCACACTAATTATAAATGAGAGTGAAAATCTAAGTTAGTTTGTGTTTAAGTTCAGAAAGGCCTCAGACGTTTTATTTATACAAAGAACCAAGGTAAATAAAGAGTTCAAAACATTATCAGCGAAGAGTAACAATGAGCTTGCCACACTATGTAGACAGTCTACCCAGGGGCATGTGTAGACAGCTGAATAGCAGAACATCAGAGATAAGCAGACTAAAAGAGGAATGAGTCTCCTTCCCACAAGTGTAATCATGGGGATCCAATCTCAAGTATCACCAGGAAACTGATTCTCAGTGGGTCTCCATAACCAGTGGGAAACTAAACAGTCCTAGGTACAGCCAGCAGGAAAAGCAAAAGGCAGCCCAGAACCATCCTCCCCAGTTAGACAGCTCCATCTCTAGCTATCACCCCAAATGTAGCTCTTATAATTTTACATGATTCTGCTTGAAGGTCACAATCAAGTCTCAGCAAAAATTCTCTCAGTGCATTTTCGCATAACACAAATAAAGTTGAAAATTAAATTGATAGGGTAAGTTAGAGGCAAAATAAGAGAGGCTGTTTTAACTTTATCCAGGATATCTCACTTGCCTATCGTTTTCTAATTGTATGGATTCTGCCTAAGTACACAGAATTCCTAGGAAAATATTGGACATGCCAGAGATGTGTGTTTTCATAGACAAATGCCATATTTAAATGTGTAAATAGTTTCTTTAACACAAATGGCTTTTCTTTATTCATGCTTAACCATAATGGAGTTGAAAATTATTTTGAAAGCATTGCATTCATCCAAGATGCAGTTACCATGCTTTCAATGTTGCCTCAGTAATTCTGTGCTGCAGTAATTCTGTGTTTTTTTTAAATGAAGCTTTCTGAATGTATGAATGACAGTAAATTAAGAAATATTTGAGGGTCATGTAATACTATAGACAAACCAGTGACAGGAGAAAGATATTTTTGTTAAAATATTAAAATACTTGTTACATATTACTACTGTTGGAAGCCTAAGATAATTTTACCCAATAAATATTTGAGCAATTATTCTGCGCCTAGTTCTGTGTAAGGTCATGGGAATACAAGGTATGAATAAGACACAGATTCTAACCTCAATGAGTTTACAGAAGGGCAGCCACTTTTCTGTTTCCCATTCACACACATTACACAATTAGATTTAATATAAGCTAGACTGTAGTATGTCCCGAAAAGACAGGGTTTATAAAGGACAGGACTATGGATCAAGACAGCAGAAAAAGAAACAGAAAAATATGACCTTCTCTGACAAAAAAAAAAAAAAAAAAAACAAGTGGAGGAACTGAGGCAAGCCAAGGCAGCAGAATTCACTGCCTTTTCTGAATGTTCCATTGCTGAGGAATATATTGACAACGGGCTCTTTAAAGCCAGCTGGTCCACTAAGCTTTGTGACTTACCTGATGACAGAAATTGTCTCTGAACAAATCCCTTCCTTATTTGTAACTCACAAGGTTTTACAATGAAAATAACTTTTTTATGTGTTACGTAAATAATACTTGTTTATTTTAAAATATATGGAATAACGCATAAAAATATATGAAATGAGGTCAAACTCATCTGAAATCCCATTTTTTGAGCCCATGCTTTCATGTATTCATTTATGAATATAAAATATAATTCTATGCAAATGAATTTATATACAATATTTACCAGGGACCTCTTTCTACAATATTTATTTTGTTACTTCTTCTCTCACCCACACCTTACCACCCCCCACCAGAAAACTAATTTTAATCACCTAATATGTATTCTTCTAATCCTTCCATATCTTTCTCCATGTTTTTTGCTTATATACTGCTTTCTTTTACATATGTGTGCTCAAGTGTGTGTGTGTGTGTGTGTGTGTGTGTGTGTGTGTGTGTGTGTGTACATGTGAGACATAGTGAGAGAAAGAGAGAGGGCGGGAGAGAGGTGAATTTTATTTAGAATAAAAGGATTCAAATTATATTAAGATCTTTACATTTGCTTTTCTCACTTACTTTTCTCATGGATATTCCTCCATGTTAAGCAATGTTTCTTAAAATGTATAAACATAAGAATCACTTAGGGAATCTTGATAAAATGAAGAGTCTGCCTCAGTAGCTCTGGGTTGGGCCCCAAGATTCTGCATTTCTGACAGGCTCACAGGTGATGCCAAGTTGTTGCTCTGTAGACAATACTGTGAGTACCAAAGTATAGAGCTCTATTGTATCCTTTAAATTAGTTTAGTCATATTCTACTCCTCAACTCATTTAATAGCTCTCCTCCTATTAGAGGCTTTCACTTTGTTTTCCAGATTCTGCTGCCATAAGAATTAGAGTAGTCTTTCTTTCCTCATTTCTACATGCTTTATAGGTCACCTATTTCCCACTTCTAAATAGCCTGGGGCTCAATGAACTTCGGATGGTGCCATCACCTTAACATATATTTATTGCCTATCTACCAAACACTTAATGCAGTGGCCAATTTCCAAGTCTCTTAAACAGTATGGTCTCTGAGTTAGGAGGTGTCCCAACGCTACCACCACTCATCTTGCTCAGTTCAGCCTCACCCCTGGGAGTACTTCAGATGCAGCTTGAAGTAACTGTACTGGAATGAATGCACGCTAGATCTGTTAGACACTTCACCACCATCCACGATTGCTAAGCATCCCAGACCCTGAGGAAGTCAGAGTCAGTACTTAAAGAAACAACTTATCTTAACATTTAACAGATTGAGCCATGATAAGCTTACTAAGCCCTGGAATGAATATTCTATTTTTTAAATTTATTTTTCTGATATATCAAAATCTTATTAATATTTAGTCATTTCTAATGCTAGAATGTCCATTTTATTATTTCCTGCCTAGGTACAGTTTTCTTTTGCTAAATTATTTGAATGTTTATCATGAAGAATTAGTCTTCTGAAAGTATGTCCTGTGGAAATGCAATTATGGATTTGGCACTTCCAGTTTTTAATGTTAATGTCATTTTTGCTACTTCAGTAGTGACTGTATATACCTGTAAAAAGACAATAATGCCAATGTTCTTGTTTAACAGGTTCAAAACATGTCTCAGTCTATTGAAGTCTTAAACTTGAGAACTCAGAGAGATTTCCAATATGTTCTAAAAATGGAAACCCAAATGAAAGGGCTGAAGGCCAAGTTTCGGCAGATTGAAGATGACCGGAAGACACTAATGACCAAGCATTTTCAAGTAAGTTTAACTTCAGCAATCTTGTCAGTCCAAATGAGACACTGAGTATGATGGACAGCCACCATGGCACTCAGCTAGAAATAACTGTACATCAGCCCATATATGCAAGGTTCAAAATTCACTGGGGACATCAATCATCTCTCCACTGAAACTGACCATTACCTGGTAGGAATGCATAGAAGACTTGCTATAAAAAGAGCTTTACCCTCCTAGAGCTAGGCAGAGATTCTGGATAGATTTAAAGGCATTTCAATATGTATAACAATGGTCAATCTAGGAAAATTAATAATTAAATTTATCAAAGATTTTCTGATGATTTTATGCCTTGCTAATATGAGGAGAAATACAGAGAATATGAATTATTAAAAGAGGCAATAATACCATTTTTAACAGCACATAAACAAGGGTTGTTTCACAATTTGATACAAAAAGTATTTATTTATTTTATTTTGTTTATTTTTTTATTTATTTTTTTGGCTGCGTTGGGTCTTCGTGGCTGCGCGTGGCTCTCTCTAGTTGCAGCGAGCGGGGGCTACTCTTCGTTGCGGTGCGCGGGCTTCTCTTGTTGTGGAGCACAGGCTCTAGGAGCACAGGCTTCAGTAGTTGTGGCACATGGGCTCAGTAGTTGTGGTGCACGGGCTTAGTTGCTCCGCGGCATGCGGGATTTTCCGAGACCACGGCTCAAACCCGTGTCACCTGCATTGGCAGGCGGATTCTTAACCACTGTGCAACCAGGGAAGTCCCACAAAAAAGTATTTTTTTAGACTTTAAGCTGTTTATTGGTAATTATCTAGAAACACTGAAAATGGAGAAACAATGCTTTTAAGCATGCTATGTGGATTTTTATTAACTATGTATGACACTGTCATAGATTAAAATAAAATCTATGATAATGCTATTTGAGCTTCTATTAAAAAGAAATAGTCTGCCTTACAAAGGCATAGCACATAGTTTATAAAACATACTGTGATTTTACAAGCATAATAGCCTCTGCTTTCCCTGCCAGTTAGGAAGTGAGATACACTGCTAATGGTGAGGGAGTGGGCCTGAATCCAAGTTCTTGGTCAAACATTAGAAGTGCTTTTCATACAAAATTATGATTGGCAGGGAGCTAGTCAGGGACATGAAACAGGGTCTCTGCATGACACAGTTTAATATGGCAGAAATTAGCATGGTTTTGTAATTTTCTTCAGTGGTGCTCAGGAGCCTGAGTAGAAAGGTATAAAAAACAATCTTGGGCTTCCCTGGTGGCGCAGTGGTTGAGAGTCTGTCTGCCAATGCAGGGGACACGGGTTCGAGCCCTGGTCTGGGAAGATCCCACATGCCACGGAGCAACTGGGCCAGTGAGCCACAATTACTGAGCCTGCGCGTCTGGAGCCTGTGCTCCGCAACAAGAGAGGCCGCGATGGTGAGAGGCCCGCGCACCGCGATGAAGAGTGGCCCCGCTTGACGCAACTAGAGAAAGCCCTCGCACAGAAACGAAGACCCAACACAGCCATAAATAAATAAATAAATAAATAAATAAATAAATAAATAAATAAATAAATAAATAAAATAACGTGAATATCTTAAAAAAAAAAAAAAAAAAAATCTTGCACTGAACCAGTTTTAAAGTTTTCCCAGAAAGGTAAAACAGAAGGACAAGAGGGTAAGAAAGTTTAGGGTATTGACAAGAGAGGGGGCTAAAGTGATGAATCATGAGATTAAATTGAAGAGAGAAGTAAGCAAAGCCAGAAGGTTAAGAAATGATAACAAATTAGAGCAAGGCCTAGAAGATAAAAATAAATTTAAAGATTATTGGAAATAAGAGAATGAGTAAACTAGCAGAATAGAGAAATTATGGGGGAATGGTAAACACAGAAGAGTATAAGGCTGAAAAGCAAATAAATTAATTTTAACCAATATTTATTGAGCACATACTGTGTACAAGGCAGTGTTGGGCCCTCTGCTGGGTATATAATACATAATCTCTCTTCTATGAAAGACAACTAACAAACAGGCAGGTAAAATTTGACAGTAAAAAGAGGCATAAACATCAAAATGGCACAAAGGGAAGAATTATTAACTTTTCTTAATTTTGTTTAGAGAAGTTCAGGGGAAGAGCTACAAGACTTGGCAATATTCAAGAAAACGGTTTTGGACTTAGTGCCCACTTTCCTCCCCAGAAAATACTAAATTACAGAGGAGATTAAGAAAACCAAAAGATGTTCAATGTCAATTTTCAATATTCAGTGTTAGGGTGTAGACGATAGACCAATACCGTGAGCCTGATGCGATGCTAAGGCTATCAACAAAGCAGGAATGATCAGCCGGTACTTACGGCACATAGGGAGCATTCCCAGAAAGGAAGGGGGACAGAAGGAGAGAAGCTCGGGGTTTCCGGCTCAGAGTGAAAATCATTCAAGCTCAGATGGACAATACAGAACTCTGTGACGCCAAGGGACAACTTGCAAGTAGCAGGGCTGGCAGAGTTGGTGACAAATGATGACACGTGTGCATCTATGGGAACTTATGGGAGAAGAGAGGAGACAAAGAAACAGAAAGATACAAGTTTGCCTAGCAGAAGCCAAGCCACCAATAAGAAAACTTAATTTTTAGGCAGCTCCATAGAACATGATGATTTTGATTTTCCTAGTTCATGTAATCCACGTGGATACTGAACTTGTATGTCAAACTCCAAATAGCAATAATGATAATAACATCATTTTCTTGAAGGATTACACATATTCAACACATAGTTCCAAGCACTTTAAATATACTATATATTAACTAATCTAATCCTCACAACAATCCTATAAGGTAGACACTGTGTTTATTCCCATCATTCACATGAAGAAACTGATGTACAAAGAAATTACGCAATTCGTCCAGGATCGTATATCTAATATGTATCAGAACTACAAAGTCCAGCTCCCGAGTTAAGCCTCCTAATACCAATGCTATATTACCTCTCCAAGCAGACTATAGCTCTCTGAATTAAATTTAATAATAATAATTAAATGCTCAAGATATGCTTGTTAAATGTATTTATTCACCAAGTCCTATCATGAGTCAGATTTTGCTCTAGCTGCTGAGGTGCCATATATGAGAAGAAGAAATGGAACATTCCAAAAGTAAGTTTAACATTGAAGAATACTTTTAAATTGGAAGAAAATCCTCCTCTGGCACACCCTTTTCAGCTTATCAAAAAATCTAAGTAGGTTGTGTCTTCTATATTCTTTATGATAAAAAAGCTTGTTCTAGTTATACTTGAGACTATCATTCTTATATGAAGAAATCTTGGTTGGGTAAGATAGTCTAGGTATACACTTTGCTATAAGAGCAACATAGTAGAAAATGAAATTCTAGAAAGGATAAGTAAGCACAGATCTGTGTTATTCTACTTTAATCTTTTAAGTATTTGATATGTACATCAGTTGGACTTTCTATTGCTCTCTGACAAGTGTCCAGAGTTAGAATCGACTGCCAATAATTGAATTATAAATTTTTGAAAAGACCCCAAAATTCATATATATACACACACACACACACACACACACATATATATAATTTTTAGCTCAGGGGAAATAAAATGCCACCAAAATTGTGACACTGAATTACTCTCTTTTCAATATTCCCATACTAGAATATAAAACTCTTCATTGTAACAGTTGCTATAATACGCAGCAAATGGTACCATCAGAACTCTTCTCATTAAAATCCTAATGAAGCAACTGTGTCTTCCTTTAGGGATAGCAAAAAATGCTCAAACTAATAAGAAGTTTATTTCAAAAGGAGCCACTAAAATGAGCAAAGCTGTGCAATTCTGCCTTTTGACTGTGATATTTATCAATCTTTCTCATTATTAAGACTCTCTGTCCCCTCCCACTCAATATGGACATACAGACAAATTCTAAGTATTCCAATCTTACAGAACAAGTGGAAATTCCCCCCAAGATACACAAGCCCATAAATCAGGGTGGCAATGGGAGCTCCTGCTATCTTAATGCATTGATAGTGATAACATGTTCTAAATGTAATTGTAAAATGCAGTTTTCAGCTCCTTAAATTCGTTAGCATACAGCGCGGTTTCTGCTATGATCATAGCAGTGACAGCTCTTCAGCGAATGCGATAGACTGCAATAAGCTCACAACTGAATCAAACTCATAAAATGTTTTCACTGACCACCACCACCAAGTTAAAAGAAAGGAAAAAAAGGTGACACGTTCAGAAACTGAAAGCGAAACTGCAGGTTTGGCTCAGTCCCAAGATAGGAGTGAGGGAAACAGTGTTGGCAAAGTATACTTCTTGTTCTCTAGACCAAAATCAACGTTTCAGTTTCAAACAACTCTGTGCTCTTTTATCACATAAATTATGAGCACCTTAGCCCCTGAAAGAGTTAATTTCACTACATTGGTAAGCAACTCTGCCTTACATAAAGAGCTCTAAATTATCTTTGCTAAGGCAAATGAAGTCGGAGAATGGGTAATAATTCAAAATAGTAAACAGCAACATACATTTCTTTGAGCTTTGAAAAGCTTTGCATGATTTACTATACTTGCTGAACTTACCTTCCTAATGATGCTGTGCTAAGAAGGATATTAAAAAGGAGGAGGAGTAGAAGGACAGAGTGGTGGAAGCCCAAAGTTGGAAAAATTCTGTTAGGCAAAAGCTGTTCCAGGATCCAAAATTTCCTGTAAGTACCCCTATATTATTAATAATTAGTTAATGGGTAAATAGACTAAAACAGGATATTTGACCTATTTCTAATAATTCGTAACTAGAAGATGGACCCTGCTTCTATTTCCTAACTAAATAATGCATTGTTCACTTTTTAAAATGCCACCAGAAAGCAAGATAGTACATAAACCCAGAACTGCTACCATAGGAAGTTTTGTAATTATGATAAGGATCAATCTGTTTCATAAGCAAGTAACCATTTAAAGAGGTGTTCTTGTATTGAAAAGCTGAGATAAGTGGATTTACTATTAATGATCATGTAGCCACTTACATTCTCATGAAATACACAATTTCAATCAAAAATCAATAAGCAATTGTGAATCTGTCTTAAAAATCTCCCTTAAGTATCATGTGAAAAAGAATGTTGCTGTTTGATCTGTTTAAATGACTCTCATGAATAACTGGCTGCTTTTCACAGGAGTTGAAAGAGAAGATGGACGAGCTCCTGCCCTTGATTCCTGTGCTGGAACAGTACAAAACAGATGCCAAGTTAATCACCCAGTTCAAGGAGGAAATCCGGAATCTGTCTGCCGTCCTCACTGGAATTCAGGAGGAAATTGGAGCCTATGACTATGAGGAACTACATCAAAGGGTGCTTAGCTTGGAAACCAGACTTCGTGACTGCATGAAAAAGCTAAGTGAGTAGAACAATTCCATCTGTCCAGGTTGTGTTTTTAAGTAGTTTCAATGACAACTGCATTCTTACATTTTGGAAATAGTCATGAATTCCTAATTCTAGGGAAACTAGTACCTGCTTTCTAAGTGTAAAATAAGTGTTCCTTGATGGCTTAAGCAGACCTGGTTATTCAAGGTTATCTGATTAACAGTTGCCTGATTTTCAGAGCACCCTGTTAACCGCAGTGGCTTGAAATAAGAGGTCTGGCAAATACAGCAATGCTATTGGCCACACTAATGGAAATAGGCTTTATTCCAAACAGATTATCGGTGATGGTCAATCACTGTGTGGCCACGGAAGAGGAAAGCCATTTCTGGCAGTAGAGAAAGTTAGAGACTGGGGAAAAGGCCATTGCCCTGGGACCAAACGTGAAACAGCAATGATAAGGAAATGAATACAATTTCTCTACTATGCAGAGCTGCCATCTGCTGCTCTGATCCACTCCAGAAATAAAAAGGAGGTACCTACTCAAATACATATTCACTACTCTACAAGGGGCCAAGCATGTGACATGGGGAATGAACTTTAATTTTTGACTCCTAAAATGTGTGGTTCCACCTGGTCTGAATTTACAGACTTTTCCATTGCCAATCAGTTGAAGTCATCATGGGACTAGTTTGTAACAATGTGAAATAAATAAGTGTTCATGAATTGACTAAGAGGGATTGTAAATCCATTTAGGAATAGTATTTTAGTTGTTGACATGCTGTGATATGATGGTGTTAGGTGAGGGGGACTCAACAACCATAGAAAGTGTTCTCTCAAGGTAAGAAGAACTTTTCTGGAATAGGAAATAAACTGGGAAGAGGAGTAAAGAATTTCTAGTAAAGAAACATTCAGAGCATAAATGTAAACACAAAATAAAATTTGGATGACTTACAAAAATAGTTTAAAGACTATTTATTTTACAGATTCAATCCAAGTGATAAAAAAAAGATAGCTAAAATACAATATGTTGCATTCAGTAATCACAGCCTCAAACAAAGTGGGGAATCGCCACATCGGAGGCCCCACTGCAGTCATCTAAGGATTTCCAAGAGAATCCAACAGAATTTATCAGAAGGCAGTAACATAAACTCTTAAGGCTAAACACACGTGCAGCAATCCTCAGCTCCTTATTTCTCATCATGCAAGGCCCATACTTTTTCACCTATAACTGGTCTCCTCATAATCATGACTCCAATAGATTCCATGACTTGCTCTTCTCTACCCACTGTCCACATTATTGCCAAAGGGATTTTTTTTAAGTACAACGTCTGAAATTATTTTCCTCTATTTAAAATTTCCTATGAATCCCTTATGCCCTAGGATACAGCCCATGGCTTAGGAGGCCCTTCATTGTGGCACTCCCTACAACTCCCATCTTAGGTCCTGCCATTTCTCTCCTCATACACTATGTCCCAGTCACATGTGCTCTAACACTCTAACCATGGGGCCACATTGAGAAGCTGTTTGTTCCTTCTCCTGAAACACTCTTTCCCCTGTTTATCCTTGCTTTATCAGTAAACATACTTTCACCTGCCACATGTGACAGACTCCTATTCATTTTGCAGGTCTCAGTTTAAATGTAATGTCTCACCTGAATCTTCACTGCTCTCCCCATGTATCCTCTGCATCCCTGCTAGGTGCTCTCAAATCTTGAAATGATTGGATTTTTCATGTTTCATTATCATTTTGTGTGTTATTGGATGTCTCTTTTGCTAGACTTCTGTTCCATAAGAATAAGTACGTCTATGATATTCACTCTAAATACTGTATCTCCCAATGCCTAGAAAACTAAGAAAAGTTACTCAGTAAATATTTGCTGAATAAATTAATTCTATAAGCAGTCATAGTAACAATTTCTAAACTTTCAACAGAGTAAATATTAGGTATTTCAACAAGTAGCAGAGAACAATCCCCTTTACTTGCAAAACAATGATCTCTTTTAGCCACATATTTGTGTCAAGATGGCATAGGACTGATTAAGATTAAGCAAGGGAAAAGTCATTTATTTAATACAGCACTTAAAAACTCCCTTACATGGTGTGCTTTTATAATTCAAGTTGTGGAGTTTATTGCTAACAGAAAATAGGTAAATATTACTGCATAAAGAAATTCTGCTGTCATATTTTATTCTTTTTTAATCAAGAAATACTTTTAGTTCAATGCACAGATTCATTTTATAGCTTGCCAGATGATGTCTGCACCAAACAAGAAGAAAATCCCAAACCAAGAATTGTTTTAGTGCTCTCAATACCTAAAAGTTACTTTAGGGGTTCAAAGGAGTATTCAAATGCATATTTATTAGCCCATAACATATCTGGGTAAAGATATTCTGTAAATGACAGTACATAGGACTAATCTGTGTAGGGCTTTGATTTGATTTGGAAGAGGTCCATTTGTTGTTGATGAACCATTGAAGACCTTGAGAATCTATTCACTCTGTCATTCCTAGTATCTCACAATAAACCCAAGCCATTGGCTTTGTATGCTAAGTCCAGGCACCTACTTAGCACAAATGGACTCAACTAATAAACAAGGACAGGCAACAGAAAGGTTCTATACCTAGTAATCACCTTGAACCTGAAAGTGTGCCAGTTATGTTTCTGAAGGATTAACATGGAAAACTCTTGGGATTCGCTCTACTTTACAAATGAACTTCACTTCTAACATACACTCTGTCTGAGTTTACTTAGCTAGAAATAATGTCCACCACAGTCAGGAAATTCTACATTCCTCTCAGCTCTTTCATAACTCTCAATTTGTTTTTACTAACCCACATATAACTCCCAACACAGAATCTCCTCCAATATTAGAAATGATATTTGGAACAAAGAGGGTTAATCTAAGTAGACACAGATTCTTCCTATTCCTTCTTACTGAACCATGGATAATGTCTCTATGGTGTCCTTAGGCCTCAGGACTGTGATCTGTAATATATGTCACAGACTTGTTTTATTAATTTTCCCCCATGGACCACAAAGTCTGAAAGACTGTGACTGTCAAATAAATTATATTAATTAGTTAACATTTATTTTTATTTTAACTAATCAAAAATATAAAATCTAGCAACCAATATAGATATCAAACAGCAATAAAACTAGCATTTAATTTTCTTGTTTAATGAAATGATTGCTATTTGAGTTAACTGATATGACCTTATAAAATATTGAAAACAGTTCTCACATCATAATGCTTTAGATTATTAGTGGCCCTCAGATCCCTATTCACTTAGTACAGAGGCCAGTGCCACAAGCAATGACTCTAACTCATTTATGCTTTTGTCCCAAGAACTGGGTACTTTTCTCCATCATACCATGCTTATGTCAATTAATCAAAACCACTTACTGAGACTCTCTTGAGCAGAGAGGATGTCTATCAACTGGACCACAATGCTTAATTGCAATGTAGAAAACATGTCCAGGTAGAGACAGACAGCCCTAACACTGTGAAATCTAAAGCCACATGGTTCCTGAAAAAATACATAAGTGAATCTTCATATTTTTCATTAAAAAAAGAATTACGCCAGTTTCAAAGGAAGTACCTGATAAGGCACATATATTTACAGAAGAAAACACAAACAATTTTGTGTGGCACGAAGTTATAATTTGATTAACACTTTACTTAGTTTTTACAATTCCTGAAAATTGGTATAGACGGGACCAAGTTATCTCTGTGAACTCTTTTAATTCCATGCCTGGCAGTATCTCATAAATAAGGGCCTGAATATCAAAATATCAGAGCACACAGACTCAGAAAACAGATGTTAAATAACATCAGGACCATTCACAGGAAATGTAGAGAAAAAAACATATCAGGGGTTCAATGTTCCAAAAAGGTCTAAAATCCAGTTGCTATGCTGCTCAGATCTAGAGTGGGATATTGGATAATTATGACATCAGCAATATAGTAACAGGAGCAATAAGGCTCATCCATCAATGGCATCTTTATTCTTCACAAAAGCCTCTAAACACACACAGCCAATTAGCAGAGGGTAAAAATGGGCTGGGGAAAGAAAATAAAATTGCAGCCGTGATGAATACATTTCCACTCACCTTTTCAGTGGATTTGCTTTTAGGGAAGATGTCACAGTGCACATCACATAAATTTTAAGAAACTAAAAAACAAACTAGTGTCATTGCCTGCAAAATTTAACTTAATAAGGTGCTGAAGGAATCACAAGTCATTGAGACCACTAGGGCACCATTCAGCTTATTTCTACTAGGGAATTAAAGTTTTAGAGAAGATAGAAATTAGAAAAAATGCTTCAACAGCAATGCATCCTAGTGGCCTGAATGAGGTACAGTAATGTACTTTCCTAAAAGTGCTTAATTTTCTCTATGAGGAACTGAGTAAAGTCCCCTGTGCTTAATTAACACATATCACATTCCTAGACATGCAAAATATAATTGTATGCATGTGAGAATTTGACTGGAAAAGCACAGCTGAAGCTCTTGCACACCCCCTGGGATCACCAATAGCTATTTAATGTAGATTATAATCAGGCTTTCCAGGTTTCCAGCCCTCCACCCCCAACCCACCCCCCACCCCTCCGCAACACTTCCTCGGGTTAGTTCTATTTTAGGGCAATAGTTTGGTGCCATCTAGTGAAGTACAGGATGCATCCTTCTATTAACAGAATCAGTTTTGAGCCTTCATGTTTAACAGAAGTAACAGTAGCATTCAAAATTTGAGATTACAAGTAATCTCAACTTGGGTTACTATTTTTATCATGTTTATGCCAAATTAGTTTTAAAAGAGAAACCAAATTGTCTACGTGGTAGTAGTCTTATTTGTACATTCAACAAATATTTATTGACTCCCCAGTGTGCACTGGCACTTAACCAGGTATTTGGGGCTACAAAGATGAGTAGCAGGCGGTGTCCTCCTACTGTCAGGAAGCTTGCATTATAGTGGGGACAGTAAGCACATAAGTAGGTAACTACAGCAGTGCTGAGAGCCTACTGCTTGACAGACACTATGCCAGCTTTTTTATGTGTGTTAGTCCTAATTGCTCTAAGAACTCAGGGTCAGGTATTATTATTAGCAATTTATGGAAAATAGATACTCAGACAGCTTAAATTAATTTGCCAAAGGTACATGTTGGAGGCAACAACTTTAAACCCAAGTCCTTCTGAGTTCAAAGACTGAGATTTCTTTCCCACACAGGATGTGTTTTGCTGGGTACCTAATAATAGAGAAACGCCCTGGACACCTCAGTAAGTTTAACTCAGTAAATAGAACCCAACTGCTGTAGAAAGAAAGAAGTCAGAGTCACTTTTGATTCTTCCTTGAACTTCACTCACATGCAATCACCACATCTCCCCTCTCCCTCACGATTTCTCAAAACCACCTCTTTTCTGCATTCACACTTCCACCACCCTAGTCCACAGCACCACTGATCACCTCTCAAATGGATTACCGCAATGGCCTCCTAACCACTCCCCTTACCTGAAGTCATTCCCTCTCTACCACACTAGGAATTTAGAGTAATCTTTTTGACATGCAAATCGAATTATATTATACCTTGTTTAAGTGATTTTCCTTTAAAATTCATTCTAAATAGCTTTGCCTCGTTTGTCTTGATGACGTGGATTCTGCCTAACTCTAGCCCTTCTCTCTCAAATTCTCACCAGGCACTCACTCTAAGCGTTAGTCATTTTAATCCTTTCAGTTCCTCAATCGTGCATGCTTCTTCACCTCCTGGACACTGAACTTTCTCTCCCCTTTCATGGAACACTCTTCCTCCCTACCTTACCTACCCAAATTGTAAGCTTGCTTTTTCATTTTACAGACCAGATACCAGCTTTTCTGTGGAGCCTTCTCTGATTGCTCCTTAACATGGTTGAATGCCCCTGGCACAGTCTCCCACATGCCCCCACCGCACCCCCGTGACACTTCAGATATTTTACAGAAAATTCCCATTTCCTTTTCTTTAATCTTCACTACCTTATAGACGAGTTGTCCTTGCTCTGAGAAGTCAGGGATCATCTGTGTCTTGTTCCAGTTGAATCTCTATAGACTGTGATAAAACATCTGAAACATAACAGGTAAAAATTGGTATCTACAGAGTTTCTGAGAGCAAATATTATTTTTAAAATAAAAAGCTTTATGTTGCTTTCAAGAAATAAATCAGTGTATGTCAAAGATAAAACATCTATATTTTTTACAAAACAAAAAATCTTTTGGGAAAAAAGACAACAAAAGCACAGTCTCTTTTTAATCCTTGTTTTTGTTGCCATCTGTTCTTTCTTCAATGGCAATGCAGTATTTCATTCCCCAAACACCTGATATTTGGCTGTACTTAGTACTTAAAGCAAGAGACAGTGAAAATCTCAGTGAAAGAAAGAATTAACAGGAAAGTCAAACTGTGTGCCTGGGATGAAGAAGAGTGAGATTTAACTTGGAAATATAATGGGAGAAATTTATAAGAATACCTCCTCAAATTAAATTGAGGAGATCTTCAAATAAGTCATTTACCAAAGAGTCCTATTCTTCCTAAAATTCCAGATTATAATATGGAATGCAATTTCTCTGGTATCCATGCACTTGATGACGATTCATTCTTCTGGAACCCTGAGACCCTAGTGATTTTAGCACATTTTTGGGGTAACTGGTATATCCTGTTTTACCATAAATTGATTTATTGTTTATCTTTCTTTTTATGTCCTAAATTTTCCTAGATTACAACTAAATTATAAGCCTTTTAACAATATAAAGCCTGTGTTTTCAGAGGCAAGCCAAATTATTCAGTTTTCATAATGCAATTCAGCTCCATTTAGTCTGGATGTTAGATAGGCTTCTCCTTAAAGATATGTTCATAATATAAGCTTTATTTCAGAAAAAGTTCAGGCAGTTTTTAAAATAATTTAAGAGTAAAATTGTGTTAACTTTGGAAAGTGGAGGTATTTAGACACATATTATTCTTGATCGCATTTACCAGACACCCACTGAAAACTCATTCCATGCCATGCAATATGGCGTCTGTTATGTTCATTCTTATCCCCACGTTTCCTTCAGCAGTATAGTTGGTAAGATTAGACATACAAATAAAAGGTTAAATAATATAAATAGATTTCAGTATCAAACATATGGTAGAGAAAAACTTACTTTAAGTAGCTTTAATAGATAGACTTTAAAGATCAAATCATATCTACTTTTTGCTACATGAGTTCTCCAATGGCCTTAAGTAAAAAGAAGTAACATTCTTTCATAAACATATTTGCCACTCCATTAAGTTTATTTATATGGGCATGGCCTTAGGATTCAAATCCAGAGCTATTAGTATACAATATTACAAAGTACAATTATATATTAAAGAAATAAACAAAAAGATGGTTTTTATGCTTCATTGATCCAAACAACTGATCTTCCTGCTGAATCCCAAATGATACCTTTTCCTGAGCTACTTATTGATAAATATGGATTGTAACTGATAATAAAAAAGTTAATGTCTCAAAATCATCAGAGTATTAAAATGGTTACTTTTCTCAACTACCCATTCAGTATATTTTCTGAACATACAGAACCGTGCACATGTAATATATTATAAAATGCTAATATTTTCATGTGTCTCACTGCAGACAGAAGAGCATAGCAGGAAAAAAATCAATGAAGCAAGACTCTCAACTTCCTTTTTGCCATCCACTTTTGCAGGCACATTTGTCTTCCACGCATTTGGGGAAATTATCCTTTCTGTCTGGCTTCCTTTGTCCTCATAGAAAGTGAGAGTAAAGTGAGAAAAATAATGTTTATTTGAACAAAAGCTAGTTTGGGGGAACCAATAAATGGAAATGACTTTCACTGTTTACTTTATAATTTCTGTGCTCTGTTAGAATGAGAATACCTGTGTTTACTTAATACTACCACAAATTATAAATAAAAAAGTGGCCAGTTTTTATAAATTCCTACAACTTTAATTTTACTAATATCATTTGACCAGATGAATTTTAGTTTAGGACTCTAATAACTATTTTTAAGAGAAACTCCTACTGGGAAGAAATCAACATCAAGAGTCCTTTCTGTGTTTTGCTTCCCAAGAGTAAGGGTAGATGATGATGATGTCCATGATCATGATCACCCTGATGACATGTGTGTGTTTTACAACCACCACAAATAATACCACCTTCTCCCCATCAGCATAAATGTCTACTGATCCCATATCCATTCCATGTTCCCTTAGAGTAACAAAATGTCAAGCTTCAGAACTTCCATCTTAGAGATGAGGAAACTCCACCCTGGAGAATATTGTGGCTCAGATTAGAAACCAGACCTCCTAACACCCACCTCAGGATTCTAACCTGGATGAAATATACTACACAAAGAACATTTCCTGGAAAACTGTGGAAGTCAGAACAGAGAGACAAACAACAACAACAAAACCGTTAAAAGATAGAGGCATAGTTAATAAATAGATTAAACTACCATTTGCTTATGAAATTCATTTATTTAATTATTCTCTTTCATAAGTTTCTCCCTCTCTACTAGATTATTTATAAAGGCAAACAAATCTTTACTAAGCAACAATAGTAACATCAGCACAAGAATAAAATTTCCCCACAACCTTATATTTCTTCATCCTCTTTTCTCTGCTTCTTCTTCTTCAAAATAATCTTTTATAGCTGCTGCTTTGGTGTGCAGTCTTTTCTAAACCAACTCCAATTCAGCTTCTCATCTCAACATTCTCTTCATTTCATTTTTGTAATCACCAATGACTCCTTGCTGCCAAATTCCATGTCATTTCTTTGATTTTCTAGACACCTCTGTATTTCCCAGAGGTCAGTACATCATCCTTCTTAAAACATTTTCTTCTTTAGGATTTCTTAACACTGCACTATTTTTCCTATTCCATGTATAGCTTCTTATTGGGCTCCTTTGCTGGGTGCTAGAAATATTGTGATATCCCAGAACTCTGTTCTAAATGCCTTCCTCTTCTTTGTGTATGTCCTCTCACCAAGGCTCTGGCTTTCACTATCTTCAGTGTGCTGAAGACTGTCAAAACTGTGTCTCAGAAGAGTGTCTCCTACCTACATTTACATACTATCTTCTCTACATCTCTACTGGCATGGATAATAGTCATGAACAACTTTAAATAATCCATAGTGAATTCTTGATTTTTCTTTCTAAACCCATTCCTTCCTTAGCATTTCATCTGAATAAATGACAGTACAATCTGACCATCTGAACAAACCAAATATCTCTAAATTATTTTTCAGTTTGAGATTTTAATTTCTCTTTTTAATTTTCATCCTAATGTCTAATCCAAAGCCTGGTCCTATTGACTTTATCCAAAAAAGAAAAGAAAAGAAACCAAAACAAAACCATAACCCAAATCCATCTACTTTTCTCCATCTTCATCACCACTTTCATTATTTCCCACCTGACCAATGTGATGACATTCAATGCGTCTCTCTGCCTACACTCTATCTCCTCTACAATTAACTTTCCACATGTAGTTAGAGTGATCTTTTTTTTAAAATGTAGCTCACATTCTGTCACTTTCCCATCTTCTTAAAATCCTGCAATAGCTTTCCATCATACCTAGAATAAAATCCAAATACTCTGATTTTACAAAGCTTTATTCTGTTCAACTCTCCAACCTCATCTTCTACTTTTCCAAGTTTGCTCTGGACACACTGGCCTTCTGCATTTTTATTTCAATTTCTCTTAACTCACCAAGCATATCCAAATCCACAAGAACAATAATAGTAGCTAACATTTATTAGACAATTAACTGTGTACCAAATACTGATCAAAACACTTAGCATTTATTTTTTACTTAATCTTCCCAATAACCCTTTGAGTTAGATATTATTACCGCTGTTATCCACGAGACACTGACAGGTTAAAATTTGTTCAAGTCCTCCAGAGAGTGAGTGATAAAATCAGGATTCAAATCCAGGCAGATTTCTTAAACCATGCCTCCAATTACTTTAAAAATCCTACCTTTTTCTGGTTGATTCAATGCCTAAAGATCTTTCTCTTCAAGGATCCATGGCTGCCTGCTTGTCAATTAGATCCCAAATTAAATATCACCTTCTTTGAAAGGTCTTCCCTACTCACCAGTCTAAAGCAGCTCCCTTGTCGCTCTTTATCAAATTGCCCTATTTAAATATCTGTATTACATTTATTCCTACCTGATATATTAGCTTGTTTGCTCATTTGTTCATTTGTTTTCTCTCTCTCCCTATCAAAACGTAAGCTTCACCAGAACAGAGGTGTTATGTCTTTCTCATTATTGTAATTCTAGTACCAAGAACAATGTTTGATGCTCATTAAATCTTGGATGAATGAATAAATGAGGGAATGAAACACACCTAACTGAAGACCACATCCAAAGGCCCTTCTTTCAGGGTGTGCTTTCTGAGGCAGAATTGACTACAATAAGAATCAATTACTCCCACCAAACAAGGTAGATGGTAAAAGAATTGATTAATCAATAGGCCACCCCACCATGATCACCCAAAGTGGAAGAACTTTATGCAAAGCACTTTATCCATGACACAGTGTAGAGTAAAGGACATTTCCATACATAATTATCATAGACCTATTTTGGGTTTTAAGCAAGTTTATTGCCATGGAGTCCAAAATTTTCAATGTAGTCACTTTTTCAGACTAAGAAACTAAAGGACTCATTTAAGATAAACATAGACATTATTTTTAAATTGTTAATACTTTGGGTCATTAATTCTTCACTTCAAGTGTATTTTTTACACTAATACTACAAAACTTGGTTTACTCAAAGGCTACAACTTTGGGATGAAAAGTTGTGGTGGACTGAGTTCAAATTCCGAGTGGTGCCAGGAAGACAAACGTTAGCTTTGCACATTGTGAGTCACTAGGCAGAGGGGAGATAGCTAATGGAGAAAGAAATACACAAAGAATCAAAGCAGGAAAAACACAACAATCATAAATGTTCATAGAATCTTCCCTGGCCAGAGACTAGACATGAAATATCTTTATTTGAAACTAGAGCTAACATAGTTTCACATGCATATTTTGAAAATGGTTTTTATCTAACTTAAAAACCCATTCACTGAAATCTCCCAGAGTTAAAAGTTTGCAAATTTATATTGATTTACTAGATAACAGAGATAAGTTAACTTTCACAAAGACAAGACAACTACCATTAAGACACATATGCAGGACCAAATCAGTGAGACCTAATAAGTAATATAACTGTAGTAAACTTATCCTTTCTAGACTCTCACCTTCATTTTTTTACAGAAAACGAACATGGGACATTAGTTGAATTTGCTTGTTTCTTTCTATGTTTCACAGTTTAAGGGTATGTTTTGTAGAACAGTAGAGGTAAATGTGTTTTAAAATGAGATAAATTTCAAGTTATCTAAGAAGGTTGTCTTAATGAAAGAAGTGCTATTATATATTTTAGTACCCAGGGCTGAATTTCTACAATTTTTATTTATTTTCAAGATATTCAGTGCACTCAATGCTACATCCTTTTTTTCTCAACATAGATTTGGCCTGAAATAACTTCTTAACTTTCCTTGCCAGTTAATTCAAAAAAAGAAAAAGAAGAAAAGAAGTAGAAAGGATAGCATATAAGCAATGGTACTTTGAGAAGCTACAACCTATGGACCTATTTTGTCTCCCTGTTCACCTTATATCCCCAGTATCTAGCACAGTCCTGATACATAATAACTTCTTCGTGAATGGTTGTTTAAAAAATAATTATTTTACATTTAAATCATAACTATTTATTTTATCCTCTACCATATTTCAGAGAAAAACCCACTGCTACAAAAAGAAAGCAAAGTCATTTTTAGTTGAGATGTCAGAAGCCTTTAACCTCTGGTATAATTTCTGTCTTAATTCCTGGCCTAAACATTACAAAGCTTAGCAGTATCTCTTTGCCATATGGATACAATACTGGGTTAGAGCCAAATACCCCAGAAGCCAAGATACCCCAAGCCACCAATGCATTATCAGTATCTGGAAATGTTGATTCATGAGATTCATGGCGTGAATCCTAGTCCCAGAGATTGTTCTTATTCAGATTTTACTAACCAATCCAACTCAATTCATACTAAAGTTATGTTGACATAAACTGAATCCAGAGGATCATTTAAACCCAGAAAACAAATCAACATCTAAAATATGCATATGCCTGAGAGAAATATGAGCTCTGTGTCTTCTTGCTTCGTCCAAACTATGCTTTAGCCTTCAGGCAATAGAGGCCACCTATGGCAAAGGGGCCAATTTTGCTGATAAGGTAGGTTAAAAACCACAGTTTGAGGTTTAATTTTACAGTTTGTCCCTCTAAAATGTTATATAAAACTTTGTAACTACAAAATCTCTATTCACTTTTAGTATCAGAACAACCTAACATCATCATAATTTCTTACTGATTGTGTTACCACTTGGTCATTTCCTCTGGGTATAAAGTTTTCTGGGGATGAACATTCCATTATGTTTACATTTCATATTTGGGATATTATATTGACTATATCCAGAACAAATTTAAACTGGCACCTGAGATTCTTTGTATTTTTTTTTCAAATGACCATGAAATATTATTCATCTTTAAAGGATATTTTTCAAGACATTTTAGACTAATTTTTCCTCTTACAGAAAGTAGGTATTCAACAGGAGCATATTTTTCCAAGGTCATAATCACTTACTATTTTGAAATAAAATGTACATTTCTACTTGAATCACATGATTAGTATCTTTTAGTACAGCTCCTCCAAATGTACTAACCAATGTTATCACTTACTAGCTTTTTTTAACATCTATATGAAGTAACTGATGAATGTTAAAATTCATAGTATGGATTCTAATTTTTTTTAAGATTAAAAGAACTAGAGAGAGATTACATTACCAATTGTAAGACAGAGCTAGAAGTTTAAAGAACACAATTTCAAACTAGTGCTTACGGTACTGAAACCAAATTAAAATGCAATAGTATTCACAGCTTCCAATTCTGGAGACTTACTTACATCTTCAATTTCCACCTACTTCCTAAATCTGCAAGGAAGCATGGCAAATAAAAATCTGGAAACGAGGGGCTTCCTTGGTGGCGCAGTGGTTGGGAGTCCGCCTGCCAATGCGGGGAACGCAGGTTCGAGCCCTGGTCGGGGAGGATCCCACATGCCACGGAGCAGCTGGGCCCGTGCGCCACAACTACTGAGGCTGCGCTCTGGAGCCCGCGATCCACAAGTACTGAATCCCGCATGCCAGAAATGCTGAGGCCCGTGCGCCCGGAGCCCGTGCTCCACAATGAGTGGACACCGCAGTGAGAGGCCCGTGCACCACAACGGAGAGTAGCCCCCACTCCCTGCAACTAGAGAAAAGCCTGCGTGCAGCAACGAAGGCCCAATGCAGCCAAAAATAAAATAAAAAATAAATTAATTTAAAAAAAAATCTGGAAACACTCTTTCAATAGGCAGTATATAAATGTGACTTTTGCTTTTTAAATTTAATGTCTGCTTTTAAGTTTTTGCAACTATTTTAACTTTTTAAATTATAATTAAATATTGTATGTTCATGGCTAGAAAATTATATGCTTAAATAAAAAAGACCTGGAATAAGAAGCAACAGTCTCCTCCTGCAGCTCTGCTTTCCAGAGGCAATCACACTTAATTTTAGGGCTTCAGGTGGTGAAATTTATGGCTTCAGGTGGTTAATATGCTTTTTTCCACTTTTTTTTGGTTTATCAGTTTTGGATGTTGTTTACTGACTTTCTGCTCTGCAATGTGAGCATATAGATAGCCCAACCAAAGCCACTTTCTTTCTTGTTTCCTGATAATATGCTTTCATAACTATTCAGAGTCTAATCCTTATCAACTTTGTAACTTCAAGCCTTATATTTAAATATTTATTATTTTTTCCTCAACTCTAGGAAAACTCTCTAAACACCATATTTTTAAATACAAAGACAGTTATACTCCCATCTTTCTATCATTTCTTCTTTCAATTTTTACTTTTCTCACAGTGTGAACTTTACCTATGCTTTTATGTTATCATGGTTGGAAACATTTTGTCTTTTCGATAATCACAGAACAGATGAAATGTCTGTTAAATATTCTGTAATTAGTTCACAGCCTGATTCTACAAGTTAAACATGAGTGCTTGCATTATTATCACAATGCTTATGTTGTTCTTTGGAAGCTAAGTGGTGGACTTCAATGTCTCTAAGTCAAATGTCACATCAGTGCTATTCAAATGAGACTGTTACTAGAGTTAAGTTCAAATGAATTCTCCTCTTATGTACTCCAATAACTGCCTTCACCATAACCAGTTTCTTCCTAGAAGGTCTCATACAGTATTTCTATAGATTAATTCCTCTTATTTCTGAGACCACCCTCCTAGAGATTCTGTCCATTCTGGACTAACTGTTCTCAAGGCCTTCTGCACAGCTGTCATTCTGAAACAAGAAATCATATTTTCCTGATTTTCCACTGTCTGTATATTTGCTTATTGTGCTGCAATATAACCTCAAGTAACTTCTTAAAAAAGAGTGCATTGTAGGTAAACTTTGAAGTTTGCAAGTCAGAAAATATCCTTATTCTCTCTTCCCCTGATTTTTCTTCCTAAATACAAAGGCACTGATTATTATCTTCAAGCATCCAGGATTCATGAAAAGCCAATATCAGTCTAGTTCTTATTTGTCTGCATGTGTCCAGGTCACACATTTTCTGTGAAAAGATCCAATTTCTTCACTTCATTCAGTATCTTCTAAAATTTCACAGTAATTTTTTTAGGAGTAAATATTTTTTCATTTATTATGGTATAGGCTTTTATTCCAAATATTTAGGTTTTGTATCTGGGGAAATTCCCTGAATAATTTCTTTGATAATTTTCTTTACTCTTTTTCTCTCTCCTCTCATTCTAGAAAATTGCTTTTCAGATGTTGGAGCTTCTGGATCAATCCTATATGCATCCATATATTTTGTCTTATTTTCATTTTTATCTTTTTCTTTTAATTTTGGGGAAAACTCTTTTTATCTTCCAACCCATTATTTTTTAAAATGAAATCTGTAAGCATTGTACTAATGTATACTGTCAAGAGTGCCTTTTCCCCACAGTTTTGCCAACAGAATTTGTTATCAAATTTTTGGAATTTTGTCAATCTGATAGGTGATGTGTATCTCAGTATGGTTTTTAAATCTTCTTTATTGAACTAAATTTTCATACAGTAAAATGGACTCATTTTAATTGTATACTTCAAAGAGTTTTGACAAATGTATATACCTGAGGAACCAACACCCCCAATTAAGATATAGAACATTTTCATTGCTCCAAAAAAAATTAAAAAAATTAAAAAATGAAATCATATCTTTAATTTCCAGTAGATCTTTTGTGTTTTCCTTTCACAGTATATAGTCTACAATATACAAATCTCTTTAAAGACACTAGGATTTCTTCTGCTCTCTGAATTATCTCTCTTTTTATGGTGGTCTGGTTTTTCTGCACATTTACGTTGGTCATTCTTATTGTAAGCTTTTCAAAAACATATGCTAATCCTTGTTTAACCACTGATTGTTTTAAAGATTTGAACAATAAATCTGCTTGGAAACTCTGTATTTAGGTAGGACTGAACACTTCATTCCATGGTGAGTAGGCAAGGAAACTACCAATGTCAGAATGCAAGAACCTTTGTTCTGGAGCTCCAATGCTTTCATAAGTTGGCCTAAGTCTCATCAGGCAATTAACACAGTTTTGTAGATTTTTTAAACTGCCTTCTGGGGTCCCACATCAAGGATGAATATGGTATCAATTGCTCTTAAGCAATTCTTTCAGTGATGTTCTTGTTTTCCGGGTCCTATCTCACCTGCGACATCCTTTATACCCATGTTTCTGAATCCCTAACTTTTTAAACAATTTTTTGTTATACAAGTTTCAGGGGTACAGCATTATAATTCAACATCTTTATATACTACAAAGTGATCATCACCACAAGTCTAGTTATCATCTATCACCAAACAGCTGACCCCCTTCACTTATTTCTCCCACACCTCAAACCCTTCCCCTCTGGGAGACACTATCTGATCTCTGTATCTATCAGTTTGCTTTTGTGTTATTTTGTTTGTTCGTTTGTTTTGTTTTTTAGATTCCACATATGAGTGAAATCATAAGGTATTCGTCATTCTCTGTCTGAATTTTTCACGTGGCATAATACCTTCAAGGTCCATCCACATTGTCATAAATGACAGGGTTTCTTTTTTATGGCTATGTAGTATTCCACTGTGCATACTTCTTTATCCGTTCATCCATTGATGGACAATTAGGTTGTTTTCATATAATGGATATTGTAAATAATACTGCAATGAACACAGGGGTGCATATATCTTTTCAAATTAGTGTTTTCATGCTCTTTGGATAAACACCCAGATGTAGAATAGCTTAGTCATATGGTAATACTCTTCTTATTTTTTTTGAGAAATCACTATACTATTTTCCATAGTGACTGCACAAATTTAGTCCCACCAACAGTGTAAAAATGTTCCCTTATCTTCATATTCTCTCCAATATCAGTTATTTCTTATCTTTTCAATAATAGTCATTCTAACAGGCATAAGTTGATATCTCATTGTGGCTCTGATTTGCATTTCCCTAATAATTAATGATGTTGAACATCTTTCATATTCCTATCGGCCATCTGTATATTTTCTTTGGCAAACTGTCTATTCAGATCCTCTGCCCATTTTTAATCAGCTTGTTTTTTTTTGTTGTTGAGCTGTATGAATTTTTATATGTTTTAGATATTTTTTATATGTTTTGGATATTAACTCCTTATCAGATAGATGATTTGCAAATATCTTCTCCCATTCAGCAGGTTGCCTTCTGGTTTTGATGATGGTTTCCATGCTGTGCAGAAGCTTTTTAGTTTGATGCAGTCTCATTAGCTTATTTTTGCTTTTGTTTCCCTTGCCTTTGGAGTCAGAGTCACAAAAACACGGCTAAGACCAATAGCAATGAGGTTACCACCTACAGTTTTTCCTAGAAATTTAATGGTTTCAGGTCTCACATTTAAGTCTTTAAACCATTTTGAGTTCATTTTTGTGTGTGATGTAAGATAGTGGTCTAGTTTCATTTTTTGCATACGGCTGGCCAGTTTTCCCAACACCATTTATTGAAGACTATTCTTTCTCCACTGTATGTTCTTTGCTCCTATGCTATAAATTAATTTTCCATATATGTGTGAATTTATTTCTGGGCTCTCAACTCTGTTCCATTGATCTGTGTGTGTGTGTTTCATGCCAATACCATAATGTTTTGATTATAACAGCTTTGTAGTATAGTTTAAAATCAGTGAGCGTGATACCTCCATCTTTATTCTTCTTTCTCAAAATTGTTTTGGCTATTGAGGATCTCTTTGGTTCTGTACACATTTTAGAATTATTTGTTCTAGTTCTATGAAATATGCCATTGGAGTTTTGATAGGGATTTGCACTGAATCTGTAGATTGCTTTGGGTAGTATGGACATTTTAATAACAATATTAACTCTTCCAATCCTTGATCATGGAATATCTTTCCAGTTATTTGTGTCTTCTTCAATTTCTTTCATCAGTGTCTTACGGTTTTCAGTGTGCAGCTTGTTCACCTCTTTGGTTAAATTTATTTCTAGGTATTTTATTCTTTCTAACACAAATGTAAAAGGGATTTAAAAAAATTTTTTTTTTCTGATAGTTCTCTATTAGCATAAGGAAATGCCACAAATTTCTGTATATTGATTTTGTATCCTGCAACATTACTGAACTTATTTATCCATTCTAACAGTTTTTCTCTTTTTTTGGGGTGGAGTCTTTAGGATTTACTCATACAGTACTGTGTCATCTGAAAACAGTGACAGTTTTACTTCTTTCTTATTGATTTAGCTGTCTTTTAATATATTTTTTCTTCCTAATTGCTGGGGCTAGGACTTCCAATACTATGTTGAATAGAAGTGGTAATAGTGGGCATCCTTGTCTTGTTCCTGATCTGAGAGGAAAAGCTTTAAGATTCTTACCATTGAGTATGGTGTTAGCTGTGGGTTTGTCATATATGACCTTTATTATGTGGAGGTATGTTCCTTCTATAATCACTTTATTGAGAGTTTTTATCATAAATGGATGTTGGATTTTGTCAAAAGATTTTTCTGCATCTATTAAGATGATCATACAATTTTTATGCTTCATTTTGTTAATGTGATGTATCACATTGATTTGTGGATGTTGATCCATCCTTGCATCCCGGAAATAAATCTTGCTTAACCATCGTGTATAATCCTTTTAATGTATTATTGGATTCAGTTTGCTAATACTGTGTTGGGGATTTTTACATCTATGTTCATCAAGGATATTGGCCTGTAATCTTCTTTTTTGTGTTGTCCCTGTCTGCCTTTGGTATCAGACATACTGGCTTTGTAAAACGTGTTTGGAAGATTTCTCTCCTCCTCACTTTTTTGGAAGAGTTTGACAAGGATAGGTATTAAATCTTCTTTTAATGTTTTGTAGAATTTTCGAGTGAAGCTGTCTGGTCCTTGGCTTTTGTTTGTTGAGAGCTTTTTTATTATAGTTTCAACCTCCTTAGTAGTAATCTTTGATTCAGATTTTCTATTTCTTCATGACTCAGTCTTGAAAAATTGTATGTTTCCAGGGATGTATCCATTTCCTCCAGGTTATCCAATTTGTTGGCATATAACTGTTTGTAGTAGTCTCTTACGATCCTTTGTATTTCTATGGTATCAGTTGTAATTTCTTCTCTTTTATTGCTGATTTTATTTATTTGAGCCCTCTCTTTTTCTCTTGGTTAGTCTAGCTAAAGGTTTGCTGGTTCTGTCTTTTCAAAGAACTGGCTCTTAGTTTCATTGATCTTTTCTATTATTTTTTTAGACTCCATTTATTTCTACTTTGATCTTTATTATTTCTACTTTGATCTTTATTATTTCCTTCATTCTACTAATTTTGGGCTTCATTTGTTCTTCTTTTTCTAGTTCCTTTAGGTGTCAAATCAGATTGCTTATTTGGGATTTTTCTTGTTCCTTGAGGTAGGCTTCATTGCTATGAAATTTCCCCTTAGAACCAGTTTTGCTGCATCCCATAGATTTTGGTGTGTCATATTTTTATTTTCATTTGTCTCTAGATATTTTCTGATTTCGCCATTAATTTCCTCAATAACAAACTGGTTATTCAGAAGTATGTTGTTGTTACTTCATGATTATTTCCCCTTTTTATCTTCTGATTGATTTCTAGCTTCACACTATTGTGGTCAGAGAAGATGTTTGACATGATTTCACTCTTCTTGAATTGACTGACACTTGTTTTGTGACCTAACATGTGATCTATCCTGGAGAATGTCCCACATGCACTAGAGAAGAAGGTGTATTCTGATGCTTTTGAATAGAATGTTTGGATATTTCTATTAAACCCATCTGGTCTAATGTGTCATTTCAGTCCAACATTTCGTTATTGATTTTTGTGTCTGTAATGGATTTTTGTATCCATTACTGTAAATGGGGTTTAAAGTTCCCTACTATTATTGTATTGCTTTCAATTTTTCCCTTTAAGCCCATTAATATTTGTTTTATATATCTAGGAGCTCCTCTGTTGGGTGGCTATACATTTATAAATGTTACATTTTCTTGTTGGATTTACCGTTATCATTATGTACTGCCCTTCTTTGTCTTCTATTACAGTTTTTGGTTTAAAGTCTATTTTGCCTGATATGAGTATGACTACTACGGCATTCTTTTCATTTCCATTTGAACAAAATATTTTTTCCATCCCTTCACCTTGTTTGTGTGTGCCCTTACTTCTGAAGTGAGCCTCTTGTAGACAGCGTATAGATGGGTCTTGCTTTTTTATCCATTCAGCCACTCTATGTCTTTTGATTGGCGAATTTAGTCTATTTACATTTAAAGTAATTATTGACAGGTGTGTACTTACTGACATTTTTGTACACTGTTTCTGGCTTTTCTTGTGGTTCCTCTCTGTTCCTTTCTCTCCTTCTCTCTTTCCTTCTGTTTTGGCAATTTTCTTTAGCGTTATGTTTAAATTCCTTTCTCATTTTCCTTTTTGTATTTACTGTAAGTTTTTTCTTTGTGATTACCTTGTGGTCCTCATAAAAACATAGTATGTTAATAGCTGTCTTTTTTCAGGTGGCAGCAACTTAAATTTGAACATATTCCAAATCTTTATTTTTTCACACTCACCCTCCCTCATATTTTATACCTCTGATGACACATTTTACTCCTTTAACGTCTGCTTATCTAAGAAATTCTTGATCTCTCCTTTAAATTTGAATGATAACCTTGTTGGTTAGAGAATTCTTGGTTGAAAGGTTTCTTTCCTTTTAGTACTTTGAATATGTAATGCCCCTCCCTTCTGGCATGTACAGTTTCTGCTGAAAAATCTTCTCATAGACTTAAGGGATTTCCCTTGTATGCAACAAGTTGTTTTTCTCTTGCTGCTTTTAGAATTCTCTCTTATGCTTAACTTTTACCATTTTAATTATGTGTTTTGGTGTATCTTTGGGTTCATCTTATTTGGAACTCTCCAGGCTTCCTGGACCTGGATGCCTGTTTCATTCCCCAGATTAGGAAATTTTCAGCCACTCTTTCTTCAAATAATTTTTCTGGCCCTTTCTCTTGCTTCCTCTTCTGAGATGCCTATAATGGAAATGTTATTCCACTTGATATTGTCCCAAAGGCCCCTTACGGTAACTACACTTTTTTAAATGCTTTATTCATTTTGCTGCTCTGTCTGGGTGAGTTTCATTGTTTTGTCTTCCAGTTCCTTGATTCCTTCTTATTCCTTAACTGGTTTGCTGTTGAACCCTTCTAGGTTATTTTTCTATTTCCGTTATAACTTCTGTTTGGTACTTTTCTTATGCTTCCTCTCTCTTTGATGAAGCTCTGTGTTCACCTATTCTTCTCCCAAGTTCAGTAAGCATTTTTATGACTATTAATTTGCACTTTTTATCAGGTAGATTGCTTACGTTCATTTCATTTAGTTCTTTTCCTGAGACTTTGTCTTGTTCTTTCTAGTAGAACATGTTCCTCTATCTCATTTTGCCCAATTCTCTGTATGTGTTTCTATGTATTAGGTAAATAAGATATTTCTCCTAGTCTTGAAGGAGTGACCCTATTTAGGACATGTCCTCAGGGGTTCAGAGGCACAATCCTGCCTGGCCACCAGGCACTTCAGTCGTGTCCCCTATTTGGGCTGCATGCACCCCACCATTATTGTGGGTGCGACCTGCTAGTGGACAGTTCTACTCCTTGAAACAGCTGTGGGACCTGGCCATAGCTGCTTCTATGTACTGGTTGGTGGGGCTAGGACTCAGACCACCTATGGACCCAGCCGCAGCTGCTGCAAGGCACAGGTTGGCAGGGATATTGCTTGGTCAGCCGTGAGGCCTAGCCAAGGCACAGGGGTGGGTGGGGGTTTCAGAGGGATGCATCCACTGGCACTAACAGGTTAGAGGAAGAACTGCAAAATGGCAACCACCAGCACTGGCATTAGCAAGGTAGCCTGAGACTGCAAAATTGCTCCCACCAGTGTCTCAGTCTCCAAGTAGTATCCCAACTGCTTTCTACCTCTCCAGAAGATGCTTAAAAATTAGGAAGTGGGTCCCCTTCACCTTTGGTTCACAAGCTTTTCAAGGTGGTGCTTGATTTTTCCCTCAGCAAGAGGCCCCATCTGCCTTGTCTACCCATCTCAATGCTGTCCTTTTACCATTGGTTGTGGAGGCTCTGTTCATCCAGCTTTCAGGTCCCTTTCCAAGGGAATTATTCCATATGTAGTTGTACATTTGCTGTATCCATGGGAGAAGGTGAGTTCAGGATCTCCCTACATTGCTATCTTGAACCCTCTTAGATGCTAAGTCCCTTATTTTTTTTATTTTTTTTATTCTTGTTAGTCATCCATTTTATACACATCAGTGTATACATTTCAATCCCAATCTCCCAAATTATCACAACACCACCTCCACCCACCGCCACTTTCCCCCCTTACTGTCCATACATTTGTTCTCTACATCTGTGTCTCAATTTCTGCGCTGCAAACCAGTTCATCTGTACCATTTTTCTAGGTTACACATATATGTGTTAATATACGGTATTTGTTTATCTCTTTCTGACTTACTTCACTCTGTATGACAGTCTCTAGATCCATCCACATCTCTAAAAATGACCCAGTTTCATTCTTTTTTCTGGCTGAGTAATATTCCATTGTATATATGTACCACATCTTCTTTATCCATTTGTCTGTCGATGGGCATTTAGGTGGCTTCCATGACCTGGCTATTGTAAATAGCACTGCAATGAACATTGAGGTGCATGTGTCTTTTTGAATTATGGTTTTCTCTGGGTATACGCCCAGTAGTGGGACTGCTGGGTCATATGATAATTCTATTTTTAGTTTTTTAAGGAACCTCCATACTGTTCTCCATAGTGGCTGAATCAATTTACATTCCCACCAACAATGCAAGAGGGTTCCCTTTTCTCCACACCCTCTCCAGCATTTGTTGTTTGTAGATTTTCTGATGATGCCCATTCTAACTGGTGTGAGGTGATACCTCATTGTAGTTCTGATTTGCATTTCTCTAATAATTAGTGATGTTGAGCATCTTTTCATGTGCTTCTTGGTCATCTGTATGTCTTCTTTAGAGAAATGTCTATTTAGGTCTTCTGCCCATTTTTTGATTGGGTTGCTTGTTTTTTTAATATTGAGCTGCATGAGCTGTTTACATATTTTGGAGATTAATCTTTTGTCCGTTGATTCACTGGGAAATGTTTTCTCCCATTCTGAGGGGTGTCTTTTCATCTTCTTTATGGTTTCCTTTGCTGTGCAAAAGCTTTTAAGTTTCATTAGGTCCCATTTGTTTATTTTTGTTTTTATTTCCATTACTCTAGGAAGTGGATCAAAAAAGATCTTGCTGTGATTTATGTCAAAGAGTGTTCTTCCTATGTTCTCCTCAAAGAGTTTTATAGTGTCCGGTCTTACATTTAGGTCTCTAATCCATTTTGAGTTTTGTTTTGTTTTGTTTTTAATTTTATTTATTTATTTATTTATTTATGGCTGTGTTGGGTCTTCGTTTCTGTGCTAGGGCTTTCTCTAGTTGCGGCAAGTGGGGGCCACTCTTCATCGCGGTGCACGGGACTCTATCGCTGCCTCTCTTGTTGCAGAGCACAGGCTCCAGACGTGCAGGCTCAGCAGTTGTGGCTCACGGGCCTAGTTGCTCCGCGGCATCTGGGATCTTCCCAGACTATGGCTTGAACCCGTGTCCCCTGCATTGGCAGGCAGATTCTCAACCACTGCGCCACCAGGGAAGCCCTGAGTTTATTTTTGATTATGGTGTTAGGGAGTGTTCTAATTTCATTCTTTTACATGTAGCTGTCCAGTTTTCCCAGCACCATTTACTGAAAACACTGTCTTTTCTCCATTGTATATCCTTGCCTCCTTTGTCATAGATTAGTTGACCATAGGGGTGTGGGTTTATCTCTGGGCTTTCTATTTTGTTCCACTGATCTATATTTCTGTTTTTGTGCCAGTACCATATGTCTTCATTACTGTATCTTTGTAGTATAGTCTGAAGTCAGGGAGTGTGATTCCTCCAGCTCCGCTTTTTTCACTCAAGACTGCATTGACTATTCAGGGTCTTTTGTGTCTCCATACAAATTTTAAGATTTTTTTTCTAGTTCTGTAAAAAATGCCATTGGTAATTTGATAGGGATTGCACTGAATCTGTAGATTGCTTTGGGTAGTATAGTCATTTTCACAATATTGATTCTTCCAATCCAAGAACATGGTATATCTCTCCATCTGTTGGTATCATATTTAATTTTTTTTCATCAGTGTCTTATAGTTTTCTGCATACAGGTCTTTTGTCTCCCTAGATAGGTTTATTCCTAGGTATTTTATTCTTTTTGTTGCAATGGTAAATGGGAGTGTTTCTGTAGTCTCTCTTTCAGATTTTTCATCATTAGTATATAGGAATGCAAGAGATTTCTGTGCATTAATTTTGTACCCTGCAACTTTACCAAATTCACTGACTAGCTCTAGTAGTTTTCTGGTGGCATCTTTAGGATTCTCTAGGCATAGTATCATGTCATCTGCAAACAGTGACAGTTTTACTTCTTCTTTTCCAATTTGTATTCCTTTTATTTCTTTTTCTTCTCTGATTGCCATGGCTAGGACTTCCAAATCTATGTTGAATAATAGTGGTGAGAGTGGACATCCTTGTCTCGTTCCTGATCTTAGAGGAAATGCTTTCAGTTTTTCACCATTGAGAATGATGTTTGCTGTGGGTTTGTCGTATATGGCCTTTATTATGTTGAGGTAGGTTTCCTCTATGCCCACTTTCTGGAGAGCTTTTATCATAAATCGGTGTTGAATTTTGTCAAAAGTTTTTTCTGCATCATTGAGATGATCGTATGGTTTTTATTCTTCAATTTGTTAATATGGTGTATCACATTGATTGATTTGCGTATATTGAAGAATCCTTGCATCCCTGGGATAAATCCCTCTTGATCATGGTGTATGATCCTTTTAATGTGTTGTTGGATTCTGTTTGTTAGTATTTTGTTGAGGATTTTTGAATCTATATTCATCAGTGATATTGGTCTGTAGTTTTTTTGTAGTATCTTTGTCTGGTTTTGGTATCAGGGTGATGGTGGCCTCATAGAATGAGTTTGGGAGTCTTCCTTCCTCTGCAATTTTTTGGAAGAGTTTGAGAAGGATGGGTGTTAGCTCTTCTCTAAATGTTTGATAGAATTCACCTGTGAAGCCATCTGGTCCTGTACTTTTGTTTGTTGGAAGATTTTTTTTTTTTTTGTGGCTATTTTTTTCTTATTTTTTGGGCCATGCGGCATGTGGGATCTTAATTCCCCAACCAGGGTTCATACCTGTGCCCCCTGCATTGGAAGTGCAGCATCTTAACCACTGGACCACCAGGGAAGTCCCTGTTGGAAGATTTTTAATCACAGTTTCAAGTTCATTACTTGTGATTGGTCTGTTTATACTTTCTATTTCTTCCTGGTTCAGTCTTGGAAGGTTATACCTTTCTAAGAATTTGTCCATTTCTTCCAGGTTGTCCATTTTATTGGCATAGAGTTGCTTGTAGTAGTCTCTTAGGATGCTTTGTATTTCTGCGGTATCTGTTGTAACGTCTCCTTTTTCATGTCTAATTTAATTGATTTGAGTCCTCTCCCTCTTTTTCTTGATGAGTCTGGCTAATGGTTTATCAAGTTTGTTTATGTTCTCAAAGAACCAGCTTTTAGTTTTATTGATCTTTGCTACTGCTTTGTTTCTTTTTCATTTATTTCTGCTCTGATCTTTATGATTTCTTTCCTTCTGCTAACTTTGGGTTTTGTTTGTTTTCTTTCTCTAGGTCCTTTAGGTGTAAGGTTAGATTGTTTATTTGAGATTTTTCTTGTTTCTTGAGGTAGGCTTGTATAGCTATAAACTTCCCTCTTAGAACTGCTTTTGCTGCCTCCCATAGGTTTTGGATCGTCGTGTTTTCATTGTCATTTGTCTCTAGGTATTTATTTATTACCTCTTTGATTTCTTCAGTGATCTCTTGGTTATTTAGTAATGTATTGTTTAGCCTCCATGTGTTTGTGTTTTTTATGTTTTTTTCCCTGTAATTGATTTCTAATCTCATAGCGTAGTGGTCAGAAAAGATGCTTGGTATGATTTCAATTTTCTTATATTTACTGAGGCTTGATTTGTGACCCAAGATGTGATCTATCCTGGAGAATGTTCTGTGAGCAGTTGAGAAGAAAGTGTAATCTGCTGTTTTTGGATGGAGTGTCCTATAAATATCAATTAAATCTATCTGGTCTATTGTGTCATTTAAACCTTCTGTTTCCTTATTAATTTTCTCTTTGGATGATCTGTCCATTGGTGTATGTGAGGTGTTAAAAGTCCCCCACTATGATTGTGTTACTGGCAATTTCCTCTTTCATAGCTGTTAGCAGCTGCCTTATGTATTGAGGTGCTCCTATGTTGGGTGCATATATATTCATAATTGTTATATCTTCTTCTTGGATTGATCCCTTGATCATTATGTAGTGTCCTTCATTGTCTCTTGTAACATTCTTTATTTTAAAGTCTATTTTACCTGATATGAGTATTGCTACTCCAGCTTTCTTTTGATTTCCATTTGCATGGAATATCTTTTTCCATCCCCTCACTTTCAGTCTGTATGTGTCCCTAGGTCTGAAGTGGGTCTCCTGTAGACAGCATATACACGGGTCTTGTTTTTGTATTCAACAAGCCTGTGTCTTTTGGTTGGAGCATTTAATCCATTCACGTTTAAGGTAATTTTGTATGTGCCTATGACCATTTTCTTAATTGTTTTGGGTTTGGTTTTGTAGGTCCTTTTCTTCTCTTGTGTTTTCCACTTAGAGAAGTTCCTTTAGCATTTGTTGTAGAGTTGTTTTTTTGGTGCTGAATTCTCTTAGCTTTTGCTTGTCTGTAAAGCTTTTGATTTCTCCATTGAATCTGAATGAGATCCTTGCTGAGTAGAGTAATCTTGGTTGTAGGTTCTTCCCTTTCATCACTTTAAGTATATCATGCCACTCCCTTCTGGCTTGTAGAGTTTCTGCTGAGAAATCAGCTGTTAACCTTATGGGAGTTTCCTTGTATGTTATTTGTCATTTTACCCTTGCTGCTTTCAATAATTTTTCTGTTTAATTTTTGCCAATTTGATTACTATGTGTCTCGGCGTGTTTCTCCTTGAGTTTATCCTGTATGGGACTCTCTGTGTTTCCTGGACTTGGGTGGCTATTTCCTTTCCCATGTTAGGGAAGTTTTCGACTATAATCTCTTCAAATATTTTCTCTGGCCCTTTCTCTCTCTCTTGTCCTTCTGGTACCCTTATAATGCAAATGTTGTTGCGTTTAATGTTGTCCCAGAGGTCTCTTAGGCTGTCTTCATTTCTTTTCATTCTTTTTTCTCTATTCTGTTCCACAGCAGTGAATTCCACCATTCTGTCTTCCAGGTCACTTACCTGTTCTTCTGCCTCAGGTATTCTGCTATTGATTCCTTCTAGTGTAGTTTTCATTTCAGTTATTTTATTGTTCATCTCTGTTTGTTTGTTCTTTAATTCTTCTATGTCTTTGTTAAACATTTCTTGCATCTTCTTGATCTTTGCCTCCATTCTTTTTCGAAGGTCCTGGATCATCTTCACTATCACTATTCTGAATTCTTTTTCTGCAATCAAATCCCGCTGCCTTCAAAGTCTGATTCTCTAGGAATTCCTCCTCCCATTGCGGGACCCCCAGGTTGGGAATCCTGACGTGGGGCTCAGAACCTTCACTCTAGTGGGTGGACTTCTGTGGTATAATTGTTCTCCAGTTTGTGAGTCACCCACCCAGCAGTTATGGGATTTGATTTTATTGTGAATGCGCCCCTCCTACAGTCTCATTGTGGCTTCTCCTTTGTCTTTGGATGTGGGGTATCTTTTTTAGTGAGTTCCAGTGTCTTCCCATCGACGACTGTTCAGCAGTTAGTTGTGATTCTGGTGTTCTCGCAAGAGGGAGTGAGGTCACGTCCTTCTACTCCACCATCTTCGAAGACAATTTTAATAAAAATGACCTAGGACAACTTTAAGCAGTGTAGTATATCAGTAACCCTTGCAACTGCTACAGGCTTCTTTCCTCCACACTGTTTCCAAGACAAGGCTGCGTGTCCTCTAAGAGCCGCTTCCTAAAATAGTCCTCAGGTATATTATGTTAAAAGACAAAGGTTCCTCCCATTTGGTTAAAAAATCCACCTATGAAATCCAACTATGCTCCACTTATAGGAAACATATCTATCTCCCAAGGCTCCAGTAAAGAGTCATAATATGTATGGTAAATCCTTTTAATTTAATCAGTTCTCCTACCACGTGCACATCACGGCAAGGTGTCCCTTACTTTCCTTCAAGGCAGAGCAGCTCCATCCTCAGCTCTTATCTCCTCTGCTTAGACACTAGTGCATCTTATTTCATCCTACACCTTTAAGTACCACTCTCCATCACTTTCTGCCTTCCAGAAATTTGTTAAAAATTTCTTCTCCGGGCTTCCCTTGTGGGGCAGTGGGGTTTCCCTGGTGGCGCAGTGGTTAAGAATCCACCTGCCAATGCAGGGGACATGGATTCGAGCCCTGGTGCAGGAAGATCCCACATGTCGCAGAGCAACTAAGCCTATGCACCACAACTACTGAGCCTGCGTGTTACAACTACTGAAGCCCGCACGCCTAGAGCCCATGCTCCACAACGAGGAGCCACCACAATGAGAAGCCCACATGCCACAACAAAAAATAGCCCCCGCTCACTGCAACTAAAGAAAACCTGCACACAGCAACGAGGACCCAACGCAGCCAAATATAAATAAATAAATAAATTTATTTTAAAAAGAAAAGTTTATTCTCCACTAATGGCTCTGTACCATTCTCTTTGCTTTGGGTTTTTTCCCCCATGTTTTACTCCTTTACTATCATTTTAATGAGATTTTGCAAAATAAAGGAGATAAAAGCACCATCATCTTAGCCAGTTACTTTTCATATTTTACCTATTTTTGCTATTTGTATTCTGTTCAACAAAAGTATTTATTATTCATGCATAAGGAAAAAGTCACATATTTTATTTGTGGTGTTTTTTAGGGGGAGCGATATCTTTCTATTTATTTCAGTATACTTATAGTTTAAATTTTCATGCACTTACCATTGTGAATTTAGAAATATTTATGTAGGCCATCATTAAAGATCATATTACTTTCACTTATTTAGTGCATTCAGAGAATATACGCAACTTATATTCTTTCAGGATACATTTACTTTTTTCTAGTTCAAACTGATACTATTTTATTCACATATTGTTCATGTGTTTATACCAAGTTGAGCTAATATATTCTAAACAGGTTTAACTGAAGATCTTGCTATTCAATATAGATAATGCCATAAAGACTTCTGATTTGCTCAGTTTATCAGGTCTTAGGAAGTTATAAAGTAATTCCTTTATATAAAATATATAAAGATGCTATCACATCTAGTTTCTTCAAAAAAGAAGAAAAAATATATTCGGTTTAGGTTTCATGAAAAGCTGGAGATTACTAAATGTGTAGTTATCACTGAAGTAATAGCACAAAATATGTTATCGTTCATCCTCTTTCTAACTGCATGGCTTAGTATTCTGCCAGTTACAAATTATTCTTATGAGGAACACACATAGAGAAAAATGAGGCAAAATAAGCCCTAAGTTACAATTAGTTTTGTCCTTTATTTGCTTTGGGGATCTGTTATTTCCCTTCCAAACACACAGGAACTGACAGGCACTAAGTAGAAATTTATCAGTTCTAAGGATAGGCAGAGGAGGATCTAAGAAACACGAGCCATATAGAACAATTTTTTTTAAGTAAAAAAAGAACACAAAGAAAAAAGGAGTATAAATGGATAGGAAAATTTCTTTGTTTAGACCAAAAGTCAACATTTACAGGCACTCATACTGCCTTTCACAATGTGTACAATAAATCACTTTTAAATTATTCTGTTGTAAAAATCTCACAAAATCCCTGGGTTTCTTTTTGGTTTAGACTTTGGCATTTATGAAGTCCAAGCTTTTCCTAAGATTTTATTCATAGATAGAGTGATAAAAAATATAATTTTTTAAGAAAGTCACTAATTTTTTATCATGTATTACATCAATTGATACTACATCTTTCACTGCATGGGACTACAGGGTATGAGGGCTTGAGTTTTGTGGGATTTTTTCCCTGTACCTTTAGGGCTGCTCTATCAGGCTTGCACAAGGCATTTACCTTTCAAAACTCTACGTCTTTCAGGTAGATTGTGATTACATTTTTATTATTATATTCTATAAATGTAACTTTCACAGGAGCTGCTCATTTACCAATACAAACTGAAAATCGACTTAACAGAGTTCTTTCTGGCTTGCATAAGTAGTCCAAAGTCTCAAAGCATGAGCAGAGAGGGTCAGGTGAAGGGAAGCTGATGATCAGGTAAACAGCGTCATGGAAAATTTAATTTTGCTGACTTCTTTACTTAGAAGAAGCAGCTGAACTGGTATAATGATAATGACGTTCCTCATTTATTTCTTTCCAGATTGTATAAATAATTTCCCATTTTAAAATTCCACACTTTAGATTTAGAGCACTGAAAAAGCAACTACTCATGGTTCAAATTATAGTTAAATGTATAGCATCCAACATGAATGATCATTTATTCAGAATGTGATATTAATTCTATTTGCTTTGTTTTAGGACTCCTTTCTTTGCTCTTGGTGTAAGTATGTGTGTTGGAATCATTGGCCATGTTCACCCAACATGTTCATGTTACTCTAATTTCAGCATGTGGCAAATTGATGAAAATCACAGGCCCAGTTACAATCAAGACATCTGGAACCCGATTTGGCGCTTGGATGACAGATCCCTTAGCATCTGAAAAAAATAACAGAGTATGTTGCTTCCTCAAATGCCTTTGCTTAGAATTATGTTTTATTTAAGCTTTATGCCTACTAGACTATCCATTTTTTTTTCAGGGATATTAGTTTCATCTTGAAAAGTGTTACACTGTTTGCAAATATTTTCAGTTTGATAATATTAACATATCTACAGATACATGGCAAACTTATTTTAGTAAAATGTTCTATCCTATAATTCATCAGTATAGTGAGTCTAATTTTTTATTGGTTGGTCCTGTTTTATGCTTGAAAAGGGGTAGTTACAAGTATACAAAATTTTCTGTATATTCCTTCTAAAATTTGCTCCTTAGTGTGAAAAAAAACACTAAATAAGTAAAAAAGCTCAAGAGCTAACCAATTCACTAAACAAGCTAAAATATACCTAGAATCTAGGGGTAATTTTAAAGAAAACAGCATAGAGGGTATTTGGCAATGCCTGTATTATGCAAATCAATATACTAGAGACTTACCATAGCTCCATTTATGTTCTATTACAGAACTCAGTATACATTAGGATTCTCACGGGTTACATCCAAGCAAGTTTAGTAGCTAAATTAGTAAAATTATTTCATTAAAAGGTGGTTGTACCTATAAGCTGGTCCAATGAACAAGTATTACTAGAAGGTTCTGTGGTATACATAAAGGAAAAATAAGTTGAATGTGCAAAATTAAGCCATATATTTTTCAGAGCAAGGGATGGACTAAATAAATTTTCTGAACGTGATGTTTTTTGCAGTTAATCAAATTGATCAGGTAAATGAACTAATCAAATTGATCAGGTAAATGAACAAAGTGATGTGATTTGCATTGATATATGTTTGATTCACTCAGTGATATGCACTGAATGGTAAAAAATTTTTAAAACAACAAAAAATGAAAGGACAAAAAGCAAATCAACTTCAAGGCAGTACATTTAGTTGTTTGCTTTCCACACAGACCATGTCACTATTTTTGCCAAAGCCTGCAGTACTATCACACTGCAGCAGGTTAAGTGGTAAGAGAATCTTCCAGAGCCTGAGAATGACAATATTAATATGCGCTGATTCTCACTGTCCTTATTTTGGAATTCTCAAAAAAGTACAGAATTTAATTACTCCATTTTTTCCTTCTTTCCAGGTTTGGTACATGGACAGTTATACTAACAATAAAATTGTCCGTGAGTACAAATCAATTGCAGACTTTGTCAGCGGGGCCGAATCGAGGACATACAACCTCCCTTTCAAATGGGCAGGAACTAACCACGTTGTCTACAATGGCTCACTCTATTTTAACAAGTATCAGAGTAACATCATCATCAAATACAGCTTTGATATGGGGAGAGTGCTTGCCCAAAGAAGCCTGGAGTATGCTGGTTTTCACAACGTTTACCCTTACACATGGGGTGGGTTCTCTGACATCGACTTAATGGCTGATGAAATCGGGCTGTGGGCTGTGTATGCAACTAACCAGAATGCAGGCAATATTGTCATCAGCCAACTTAACAAAGATACCTTGGAGGTAATGAAGAGCTGGAGCACTGGCTATCCCAAGAGAAGTGCGGGGGAATCCTTCATGATCTGTGGGACACTGTATGTCACCAACTCCCACTTAACTGGAGCCAAGGTGTATTATTCCTATTCCACCAAAACCTCCACATATGAGTACACGGACATTCCCTTTCATAACCAATACTTTCACATATCCATGCTTGACTACAATGCAAGAGATAGAGCTCTTTATGCCTGGAACAATGGTCACCAGGTCCTATTCAATGTCACCCTTTTCCACATCATTAAGACTGAGGATGACACATAAGCAAACGTAATTTGTGTTCATTGATCTAAACTGTGTCATCTGTGATAAACTCTATAGGACCCCTTCTGGTTTTTCTTTATAATAACTTTCATCATTTCTCCAAAGCATTTTTTGTTATAAAGTTGGTGTTTCAAAAAACATCTGAGCCTGTATAAACTAACCTGTTGGAAACATCTTAACTCCTAAATTTACAAGGCCTGTCATGTTCTTGTCATGAAAAGCACTAAAATGAGGTTAAATGGCTAAAGTCATAGTTTTACAAAAGATTAATGATCTGCCTTATATTAGAGTCAGAGATTAATGGTGGCTTAAATGCATGAATTTTTTTTTTTTTAACTCTGTCATTTTTTTACTGTCTTTTGCTCCACATCAGAAAATATTTTGGTAGGAAGTAGGAAAAAAAAAAAAGCACTTTCCCCCCATTTATTTCTAAAAAAGATTTAAGGATCTTATTTATATGAGAAAATATTATTAATCATTTTGCTGTTATACAGTTCTCTGATGCGGTGCTGTACAGTCATTTTTAAATCTCTTGCTAACATTTTATTGGCAATAGGTATTTCTACCATTGTAACCACCATTGTGCAACTGTATCTCTTCACTTCTGTGAAAGTAAGTAATATTTTTTATAAAATACACTGAAGTTTAATCTCAGTAATCATTATGGGTCACTTTTCAAGAGTGGTCAAAAAGGAAGTATCTTCTCAGCTTACCCCTTTGCATAAGCATTATAAACTAAAAAGAAAATCAAACCAGATTCCTTACATAGAGTCTTTATTTTACCCCAAGTTTACAGGACCACTGACATGGAATCCTAAAATTGATTCAGTAAGGATGAGTTATTCTGATCACTCCACTGAAAGCAACCCATATAGTTGCTTGCAAAGATGCAGTTGAGTCACAACTGACTTGAGTTGACTCTACTCATTTATTACACATTCAAATTCTGTTCTTTATAATTAAATATATTAATGTTTTAAATTAAATTTTACACACAACTGGCAATAATGTAATTTCTTGTGTCAGGACTCTAAAAGTACAGGAAGCACATGTGAAAACTCTTAAATATAAAATTTCTGTAATGTCATCTAGACTTATAAATTCTGGAGAGCTACTGGCAAGATTTGTGCAACAGAAAATTGTGGGAAAACTTGGGAGTTGTCTGTGTGGTTTATTGTATAAATAACCAATTTAGAAAACAAGATGGGACAGCAACCCCCTGTTACCCTGATTCATTGTGTGCAGAAATACTGTAACCAAAAAATAAAGCTTTAATAATATTTTATGTTAATAACATCAAAAACATATAATCAATATATATAAAACATGTCACTGAGTTTGGAGGTACTTTCCACATACTTACCTAAGGCAGTTTTATGGAAACTAGTGTGGGTTGGTTTTACAATTTAAAAAGCATATTCTATAATAAATAATATATAACTTAAACTGTTGTGAATGTTTAGTTTCACACATACATAATATCATCATTTCCTTTGTAAAGTAAGGATATAATAAATCAGATAAGGCATTGTATAAAGAAATAATACTTAAGAGTAATTCACTTCAAATGTCACAAGTAAAACATCATTCTCAAATATCTCACTGTCAAAACTATAGTATGAAAAATTCAATCTCAAAATTGTTAAAATTTAACAAAGATTTCTTTTTTTGCCTACAAAAAGTTAGCATGATTTAATGACCACTCTGGGTTCTTCTGCAATGCTGTCTTCTCTTTTAAACATTTATATATGTTCTCCTCTGCTTTTGAAAGTTAGAAAATTTATGGGACTCACTTGTCATTGTACACACACCACAAAAATAATCAGCCAATACTTTGTACATCAAGAGTTTGTATGAAGAAAGAAAGTCAATTTCAGAAATGAATGAGTTTTTAGTAGATGGCCTCTAGCAGATATCTGGGTCTTCATTACTTGTTTTTTAAAAAAATAATGTAACATGATATCACGTAAATTCAAAACCTCAATGATCACAGCTTTTTTGTGAGATGTATGGCTTGTAAAGCACTTTATTGTTTTCTATGTAAGGGTTCATCACCACATCCAGGTTATAGTGTATGTGCTGCTAGAGCAGGCACAGATTTTATTATTGTCACTAGAAGTGGGGTTGACATGGGTTTAAAAATGTAATTTGCATTAAACACTTAGTTTAAAAGCATTTTTCTTAATAAATTATTATCAGTTTGTGTCTGAAATAAATAAGAACTTACTCTAATCAGTTTTTTTTTTAATCTCCAACAAATAAAATAAATTTTATGAGGGAAATAATGACTATTTTAAAATCATACATGTAATCCAATCCATAAAGAAATCCAAGCTCAGAAAGTTTTAATTCTAAGTGAACTGTGTAATTGGAATTTTCTGAATTAACCAGATCATTAACAAACTTCCATGTCATTTAAATAATAATATGATCATGGTCTGATTGTGTTTGTGTGACATTTGTATTTGTAGCACTTGAGTCATAATATTTATTACTTGCACCTGCACTTACATCTATGCGTTCAGAAAATGACAGTGTGTTAGTGCATTACCAATATGTAGAGATAAAAGAGAAAATAATGACAAGTACCTATATGCCACATTCCATATAGTGATAAGGTTGTGATAAGATTTACCATGAACTCAGAATCTCTGGTTCCTATCACCATACTCATAGAGTCATTTCATCGTTATAATCTATAGTATTCTCTGATGAAATCTTACCTTCATAAAATTGATTCTTAGTCCTAACAAGAAAATGGTGATTATAACTGAAAATTACTACCAAACTTAAAATTACAACTTTTTCAAACAGAATTATTTTAAAAGTGTTAATATAAAATTGTACTTATGTTCATCAACAAATGAAACCAGTTATTTTTCTACTAAGGTAAATTATATATACATATAATTATACATATTATAATCTATAATATGTATAATTATACATATTATATATATATATATATATATATATATATATATATATATATACACACACACACACATATATAATAATCCCTTAGCTTTATTCTCCTTAAAAAGATTTTTTAAAAACCCTATCTGAGCACTCAGGATTACCAAATTGTTTCTTTCTACAAATGCTAAATTTGAATGCAACTGATAGCAAAATTCAAAGTATCCCTTCAAGTTAGAGCAAATATGAAAAATTATTGACATTACAGAGTTTCTAAAAGCCAAGCCTTCTAGAAATATGGGTATTTTTGAAAAAGAATAAAAAATGGCATCTTGCTGACTTGACAAGGTAGGTATGATTATATCCTTTACTAAACATACAATTTGAGTTCCTATGACAATATAAAAGAAATGTGAATTTATAGACAAAGCATACTTTTCCTCTCCATCATCACATGATTAGTGGACCATGAGAAAAGCTACTAAAAGTGGTCTACCTAGCACAACAGGCAGGGAGCATTAATTAAAATTTAGATGCTATAGGATGATACAAAGCCTTAATCTCTGACTGCTCATAGCTAGAAACAGTCATTTCTAGAAAGGCTCAGAGGCACTAAATATCATTCAGTTCAGTAGGCTGTATCCATATTGAAATCAAGATCATGGAATGATTTCTGTTTCTAAAATTAAGTAAGCTCAGCATAAATCTCTTAGCTGATAGTTTGTCATAATCAGTGACTCTTCATAAAAGGTCTTGAGCTTAATAAAATGTGTTCTTTTGAATTGCTGAACTCGAACTAGAAAAAACACTGTGAAAACATTAGCTGATGGAAGAAAAACCAACTTCACCAAACTCTTTTAGTTATTTTTCTATCAAATAATGAATTCAATTGATGGCAATCTCTTGAATAAAGAAAAGCATTTACTCTATTATTTAACCGGTCAGAAAGAAATCCTCCCCAAACTGACTTTACTAGGCTGATTTTTCTGAATCATACCTTAATATTATGTGATATAGTTTATCCCTCTTCATCAGGGTTAGAGGCACTTTAATCGTGTTTGGAGTCTGCCTTGTCTCCAAAGCGTCAAACTAATTGGCAGAAAACGTATCCTCTTTGAAGCTCAGTCCATTGATCGCCAAATAAGTTTTACAAGTATAAATTATTATTAAACATGACTTGAAAATAATATAAAAAAGGACATAAAGTTGTATCTTGTCAAGAGTACACAGTACTTTTCATAACTATAACCATCTTAAAACATTATTCATAGTTAGAGATATGAAGCAAAATGGTGAATATGAAAGAGATCTCAGGAATAGAGCTGCAAGAAATCTGCTGGTAAACCATACACACATACGCAGTTCAGTACAAAGTTACATCCCCACCAAAGCTATAGTCTTCCCAGAAGAGACTGCACACATTTTTAAAAAAATAATTAAAATATTGCCATAAAATATCATTCTTATCACAGTTAGACTTGGAAATATTGCATATCATTCAGACATTATCAGAAAGTAAATACTATATGACAAAAGTCTTGAAAATGGAGCAAAAAATGAGCTGATGAAAAGAAGCATTAGCCATTTTAAAGGTCTTCATGGGCTTACATTCTAGTAAGAACAAGCAGCAACAAAAATATTAATGAAAAATAAGTTTTGATTGTACTAACTGCTATAAAGGAAGTAATTCTATCTCATAAAGAGTGACTGGGTGTTTACTAGGGGCAGGGTGGGATAGGAGATCTTTGGGTAGGATAGTCAAGGTAAATTCAGTCAAGGAATGAAATGTCACCATCTGAACCACACAAAAAATTTTACCTCTTCCTTTCCATTCCTAGAAATCCATGGATCAAATATTTCTTAATATTTCTCTATTCAGAAGTTTGTTTTGTTTTGTTTTGTTCATTTTTTGTTTTTTTAACTTGGGAGTTCAAGGATACACTTCTGATGATGACTGAACTCCCTGAAAATATATGCTAAATTTAGTGTGTGCTTGCACATTCTTTTATGTAGGGGACTTATGGCTTTCATCACATTCTCACAGAAAGCCATGACCCAAAAGATCACCACTATGTCAATGAAATTTTAATACCAAATTTATTAAGCATCTTTATGACAAGCACTGAATGTCCGTCATCTGTCTTGCAATCCTCAAGAATTTAGCTTGTTTCAGAGAGGAAAGAAATTAACATCCTAGTATTACCCGTATTTTTTTTCTTCAGAAGAACGCAAGATTAAGTTGTTCCCAACTAAAAACAAAACAAAACAAAACCTCTAAAGGGACTTTTTTTATATTTGGACCAAATCCCATTATTTTTTTGTGATCCAGCTTTAGAGCATATTCTTGCCACATTTAGTGGCCAAGAGTCTCTATTATGAGGTCTGTCCTACATCTATTGGAGTCTGGAGAACATTCTCTTATAGTTCTAACGCAGCCTTTTAGCAGCACCATTAGAATCTGACTGGAATTGAGGAGATGTAGTGTGCTCCATCAAATTTAACTGCAAACTCCTCTTCTGAAATTAGCTACCGCAGCAACGCATAAACAGCAAAAGAAAAGACTGTAACACTTGCCTTGGTTTAGAAGCTATTGTGGTTGATATGCATGTAATCAACAGCTACAGAAAATAAAAATAATTTTTATTTAAAAAAATAACTCTAGTCATGTTTATACAGATAAAATCATGCTGAGTAGATAACTGAGGCTGCTTCCATCAGTGATATTTTGATTGATTTCTTTTTGTTCCCCAAGGTACTTAAGAAGACATTCATTAACTTCCACTCTGATATGAACCAAAAATAATAAAAATAAATATCTGCAATGTCTTTATTAAACTCCATTAGAAACTATTCTTGGAAGATGTAGTACACATTGAAAAAGAAGTTGAACATGTCTTTGTACAGGTAATGAGTTCTTATACTCAAATGACATTCTTGTCCTTCAGGTAAAGTCTGGCTCAGAAAAGTGGTTAAAATGTATAATTAATTTATTATTAGCTTTTTTTTTTTTGCCATTCTTCCTTAGAAAATGTACACTAAACAAATATAAAGAACCCTTTCCATTTCATTGTTTTCCATTTTTCAAGGCTATTTCATTTCTATTCTTTCATGTAAGGCCTTACAACATCCTTATGGAATAGGGAGGGCAAAACATATCATTCTGATTTCACAAATGAGTAAACGGAACATTTATGTTTCCATGTTTATATTTCTCCATAGATAGTTCACAGGCACCTCACACTCAGTATGTTTCAAACCAAAATCCTTATCTCTCCTTCACCTGCCCCCCAATCTATTTTTCCTTCCTACCCCAGTTAACAAAAATACCATCCCATCCACAACCTTGTTTTCTACCACACCTTTGGCTCTTGAAACACACCTGTCCCTTCTATTATCAGATTACTATGATAAATAAATAAATCTAATCATATCTAAAATCTAAATCAATGCTATTCCAGATATTTGTTCTCAACCATTATCTTCCAATTTGTTTGGTTCACTCACTGTTTCCTGCTCTATTCAATCAACCCTCTAATCTTCATCTCCATGCCCAGAGAAACAGATGCCCTCTTTGGAAACACCTCTTATGTTTACTGACCTCTGATTCCTCTCCTATATAATCAGCTTTACTTTTTGCTTTGGCCAAGGGCCACTTCCATCAGCTATGGCTTTATAGAATACTTCCTGATCAAGCAAGCTCCCTACTTTCCAAGTCAGATTAAATGGTGGGCTTTATACCTTTACTCATAATTCACATTTAAGACTGACCTCTTACTCTCTAAATTTGTATTTATCATTCAAAATTCACTTAAAATACCACCTTATTTCTGAAGCTTAGAAAACATCATTCTCTCAAAGTACTGATCTTATATTATCAAAATTATTACATCACATTTTAATTATTTGTTTCTTCCAAGTTAGTGTGGACTCCTCAAGCATAGGGACAATGAGTTATATTCCTTATATTTCCTGGCACAGTGTCTGATACAGAATAATCTCACAGTAAACATTAATAACCAAAGAAGTATAAGACTGAATGACAAGGTGACCACCTTCCCATATCTAAAAACATTGTTCCATTCTGAGAACATCGTAAGAAATTAACTTTTCCAAATTTACTGTATTGAAAATAAATTTCCATTTCTTACTAAGGTCAGATTCTAAATATAAGAAGCATAAAGACAAAACGGAGCTTAATTTACTCTTTGGTTAAACTGATCTCTCCAAATAAATTTTATTTCAAAAGTAAATTTTATTTCTATAGCTACCATAGTCATTTGCATTCTCACCTTAAAACTCATTTTTTTAAAAGGAAAAAGCATTTAAATTTTCACCCACTCAGTTTCTGGTTCCCTATTTTGCCTTCTTTTCTCCTGTAAGTAAAGACATCTCTTAGAAATATATGTCTTGGCAGAACAAACAGGGTTTTATCAAAGAGGCATGTGCTACCAGGTCAGGGAAAAGTGAAAGAGTCATCATTCTCCTCTCACGTGTTACCCCTTCTTCCTTATTCTGTGTTTTCAGAGGGTGCACGAACAAGAAATCTGATGTTCATTAATCTGTCAATGGTTCTAAGTAAATGCACCTTCTAAGTAACATTAGTGAAGATCAGTTCTTCCTACAGTGCAAGAAACTCTTCCAGAAGGCAGAATATTTGTTCTAAAATTAGATCTAACTGCATGTCTTTGAGCAAGTTTGTTGGTTTCTGTAAATGAAAGCACTGGGCTCTCAGTAGTTTTCAAAAGCTGCCCTTTAGAGCTTGAGGTTTCCATAGGGATCCCTCAGAGTCTACCACAAGGGATAGAGGAACTTAACTGAGGTGGGACAATGAACTACAAACTCCCCACCACCTCACCACCTCCAATAAAAGCAAACTCATTTTATCTACTTTTAAAAATGCTTCTAATTTTAAGCTTTTATTGCCAGAAAACATTTTTGTTGTTTTTTTAAAAAGTATAAAAGCCACTTACCTAGATGGTCCCCAAGTTTTCTTTCAACTCTAACCTTCTCCTAATCTGTTATTCTAAAAGATCAATAAAGGCTGTGCATGAACTGGGGCTTGGATGCTTGTAGATCTCAGACTCAAAGGGAAAACACCAAGAGGAAAGGAGAGATAAAAGTGAAAGTTTACTAATTCAGTTTCCAAAAGTTTCCAAGTAGTTTCTACAGAGTCACCTATGTTATGTTAAAACTAAGACAAACATTTCATATTGTTCTCTATTACTTGACTAAAACTTTGTTCCTAACTAGGAATGTCTGCTCCCCCAATAAATCAGTTCAAAATCCATGGTTCTTTTTTCTTTGCACTCCTTTTAAGAACTTATCCTCTCACATGGCTTCAACTACTACTTAATGACTTCCAAATCTGCGTCATGTCTCCAAGTTCAGAATTTTTATCTATTTAAGTGGTACCTACAATGCAAATGCTCCACCAATATAAAGGTGGCATTTCCATAAATGAACTTATCTTTCTTACACAAGTGTCCCTAGGGAATAAAGTCTAATCTCCTTAACACAATACACACAACCCTCCATCATCCTCAACAAATAAATACTTCGATTTCACTCCTCACCATTTCCCCCCTGCTATTCCTTCTCACTATAGCACTATCTGTAGTATCTTTCTTATCTGGTTAATTCTTGCCCATGTTTCAAAGATGAGCTTAGATTGTGCTTCTTCTAGGAAGCTTTCCTAACTATTCCCTCAGCTGTGCTATTTGCTCCCTTTTTGTTCTGTCATATTACCTGGTAACTGCCTCAATCACAGCACTTTTACTACAAGTGAGCATCTGTTTACTTGTCTGCCTCCCATTCTGGACTATGAGTCTCCTGGGATCATTTATCAGCATAGTATTCCCTGGCAAACTGTAAGTTCTCTATGTTGCTCACCTGACCAGCCAAATCATTGTATTTCTTCAATAATATCACTAATATCTTCTAGACATATTGAACTCTTCCATCACCCTGATTTCCTATGTCCAAACTCTCACTAAAATACAAAAAATACGTTGTTTTTTCTTTCAAAGGATTTTTCTTCCACCTTAATGACTCACCCCAATGTCACAGGTAAATAATACAAGGTCTTACCATCTTCTACCTACAAAATGCCAAATGTTGCTGGCAGATATCTCTGTCTCCAATCTCTCCTCACAAAATCTAACCTGCATTCTTCCATCAGTTTCACCTCAATAAAGCATTATGACACTCCCTGTTCATTAGGAAATCATAGCTTTCTGTTTCCCATTAAATCAATTTCAGGCTGCTCTGACTGAATCCACCTGTCATTTACAAATGTGCTTTCCATTATTACCCAATATACTTCCTCTGGCCCAGTCATAAAGTCTACATGCATAATATAAGCCTTCTTTCCTCTTAGCTTATATCCACATTCTGAATGTTTTCACTCCTCTCTTGTTATCAGAATCTTTGCTAATGCCTCTTGGCCAAATGTAAAGCTCACTTAGTCCAAATAATTCCACACAGAGCATCAATATTAAAATGTAAAGAAAAACAGGAGTCAGACAAATTCACAAGGAAATGTGTGGCTTTTGTTTCTGCAGGAATATATACTGATGTGGTGAAATGATTGTCAGGGAAGGACTAGGTCACATTTATAAAATGAACAGACATAAAACCTTGTCCTTGACCTTACAGTCTAATTAATTACTTTCCCAACTATATGTGAGCTGTTTTGTTAGACCAACCTTTGTCAGAAGCTGACTAATGATGCTATAAAATCTCCTCAAATAAACCCCATATTTGAACCAACATATCACTGCAACTCACATTGTTTATTTTGCTCTGGAGGAATGATACAATTTCTAGTGGTTCTAAGAAATAGAACCTCCTCTAGGGACTTCCCTGGTGGTCCAGTGGTTAAGACTCCGTGCTTCCAATGTAGGGGGCACAGGTTCCATCCCTGGTTTGGGGAATTAAGATCCCACATGCCATGCGGAACAGCCGGAAAAAAAAAAACAAAACAAAACTCTTAACTTCAAATGTCAAATAACAATAAAGAGAAAAAAGAAAAAAATAGAATCTCCTCTAATGAATCCCCAAAGGAAACTGGACTATTTGTTAAAGAATAAACAGCTCTGGACTACAATGAAATTCCTCCTTGTGGCCCTTAACCTTCCTGGGGCTTTCTTTAGGCTGATTTTGAAATGTATTATGTCTAAGCTTGAAACCCCAATATTTCAGTTCCACCAAAACAAGGGAGGACAGTTAGGATCAGAATGCGTAATAAAAAAAGGAAGGAAAGAAATCAGACAATGGGAGAAACTAAAATAAAGCTCAGTAAGAAAACAGTAAGTTTAGGTTGTACACAAGCTGATTCTAAATTGAGACAATCCATCCCCTCAGTCAGGGGAAATATTTATGGTCTATCTACGAAATTCCAGGTGTACCTATTAAATAAGCTAGGTACTAATTACTGTGGACACTGAAGATAATTAAAGGCAGACTTAGGGACTGCTTTTATGAATGCTGCAGTCCATAGTACTTGACTAGGTGTGCCATGAATTTCATAAAAGTAGAAGGCAGATATGGACCACTTTGTTAAATGCTTCTTGATCAAACGCAGATGCAAGATTCAATTTCATGTCACTGAATCTGCTTATTTTCTCTACTTTTCATAGAATGCCAAACAACAAGTAAGCTCCATCATGGTAGGGATCACGCACGGTTGCTTTAATCATGTTTTTATCTGCAGTGCCTAAATTAGTGCCAAGAATATAGTAGTATCCCAATAAATAACATTTGAATGAATGAATGAATCAATCAGTCATTGAAAATCAACAATTATCTCAGTCAGAACTCCAGACTGTGCATCTTAATGTTTGATATAGTTTAGTTGCTTATTTCCTAATTAGCTTTTGAATTGCTTTGAATTTTTTATATTTATAGTCATAATAGAATTAAATACTTGTTTGTTTAAACACAAATGATTAAGTAGCTGATTAAGAGAAATTCCAAGTCTTGAGTCTACAATAACACAAGCCAAATACCTCAGTTTTTTACCTGTCAAGCAGTAACAGTGGAACAATATGCTTATTACAAGACTTTCTATAGCTATTATCACTACTACTACTAATAATCATGCTAGACCAACAATGGTAGGAAAGATTGATAGTATCTGTTTGCACTTCTGTGGTCAGCCTTTTTTAAAAAAATCAAATAACAAAGACAAGTATTTTGAAATTTGGGGTTGGATTTCTTATCGCTTCCTTTATTCATACTCATGGAGTGATGAACTATTGAGAGAGAAATTTGCTTTCTAATAAGAACTGAGATATATTCATTAGATTTTTCTTTGTCAGAATTTTATTGTTCCACTTTTATAGCGAGGTTGTTTAGCCCTTCTTATAGCTAGCAAGCAATTGGAAATTCCTTACTTTTCCCTAAGAGAGATAGAGATTCACAATATAAAGTCAGCATTTCCCTAAAAATCATCAACATCTGTTGCAGTCATAAGTAACCTGCCTTTAGAGTCTCCCCAAAACATCCTGCAGAGCTTTGCCTACACCCACTGCTTCAGCCAGAAAAATAAAATAAATGCCTTGTGAGAGTGATGTAATGGTCTAAGGGAACAGAATACAGTTGAGTAAAGAAGGCATAAAGTTTGAAGTGCTATATATGACATAGGCACTGATTTTGATTAAATTAGGTGTACTGGACAATTTGCTGATGTTCCAGTTCTGTGTAAGTTCTGATTCCCCTAAATGCCACAGAAGTACTATAGTATAAAAAGAGGATAAGGAAAAAGAAGTTAAGTTCCAAAAAGTTATCCTTTACATATATATGCTATGTTCACTTTATTGACGTACCAAATTCTTAAACCATATAGGGTCTTCAGTTCATGTTGACACTGTAGATTTTTCTTTTCTATAACCTAGACCCTCATAGACACAGGAGTTGTAAAGTCTTATCTTACCAGCAACTTACAGATATTCAAATGGCTAGAGTGCAGAATTTAATCCCCAGAAGATTCATGCTGAGCTTTAATCCCTAGCAGAGAGAACTGCTCCTGCCTTTCATGTCATCATCAGGAAGGCTGTGTCAATATAATTCCACTTTTACTGAATGCCATCTATAAACTACAAGCTAATACTGAATCCTCCTTCGGTAAAAGAGGATTTTTACTACCTAACGTGTTCATCTATGTGAGATATAGGTTTCCTAAGATACACCTGTTCAACCTGAGATACAGTTTCCCTAAGCATAAGAGATGACCATGAAACAAGACTTCACAATTCTTTATAAAGTATCTTAGTCAATGCTGTTTTTAAAAAAACAGAAATATTCAACAAGGTTGACATTTTGGTTATCTATCCAAAAAAGTGAGAAATAAAGCAAACAAAAAAAAATGTAATCTGGATTGTGTATTAACTCATCACTACTCCCATTGGCAGGGGTCAAAACGGGGTCTTGATTACTAAGAATAAACTTTTTCCCTCCCCTATCCTCCTGGTGTCTAATGCGGAAGAGTGAAAGGGAAGGCAGAGAACTCTGTGTGCCCCTGGCAAAAACTCTCTGCCTCCCCAATCCCCACGGTCCAACGATCACAGCCTGTGGTCAAGTCTGACATCTTTATTGTCCAAGAAACCTAGGACTGTACGTCACTCCAACCTGCTATGGCATTGCACATCCACTTTCAGACTTCTGACTCCCACTCAGAGCGTCCTCTAGAACTCAAAATCTGTCATAAGCAAAATCCCCTACCTTTCTAACCTCCACTCTCAATGTTCCCTTCACCTTGATCAAACTGAAACATGGCTATGGTACTAGTTTCTGAACCTTGCTCAATTTCTTGGAGAGATGTTTGTTGGGTTTTTGTTTGATTTTTCATTCTGTTCTTTGGGATCTACCCTCAGAGATCCTGAGTTAGTTGGTCTGAAATGGGGCTCAGCAACAGTATTGCTTTTAAAGTTTCTCAGGAGATCCTGGTACACAATCAGTGCTGAAAACCTCTGCACAATAAATAACAGAACCTGGTCTAATAGAAACCTGGTTCTCCCTGAAGAACATGACTTCCCCTCTCAAAAGAGGGCTATTTCTTCTCCCAGCAGTCCTCAAACACCTGTGTGTGAAGGTCAGTTTGGGTACTCTCTGCTCTTCGTTGCTACTTATTGTCCCTTCATGCTAATGGTGCCACAACTCAATTTTGAACCTCTTGTCACCAGGTTTCACCACGTGTTACAACTCTTTGTAGAATCATCTACAGACCCTCAGGTCTCACTCTTATTTTTCATAATTCTGCATTTTACCATCACTCTCTTTAACACTACTACTGTAGATGATCTTCTAGTACTGAAGCCCCTCAATTCCTTGACCTCCTCTCTGCCAGTGACCTTATCCTGAGCCACTTGCTCACACGATCATACCCCAGACAAGAGTGTATATACACAAATTGTTTTTCACATGGAAACTTCCTCTCTTCAGAAGGTTGGCATCTTCCTTACTTAAACAGCACTGCTTTTTTTTTTTTTTTAACCAAAAAGCAAAAAGTAATCAATTTACCAGAAAAAGAACTGGGGAACTGAATCAACCCTATAAATTGTAGTGTGGGAGTCATCACATTTCTGGACCAGACTATAAGCCAGATTCCACTGCTATTACCTCAAGGTATTAGAATTTTTACATATTGAATAATTCTTGAAATAACTAAGTCTTTTGCCACAGATTACATTTTTTGTCATTAAATTAAGAATTAGACTATGCACTCTTTGACACAAATCACAGCAATATATTTTTGGATCTCTCTCCTAAAGAAAATAAAAGCAAAAATAAATAAATGGGACCTAATTAAACTTGAAAGCTTTTGCACAGCAAAGGAAATCACTGACAAAATGAGAAGACAAACTACTGAATGGGAGAAGATATTTGCAAATGACAGGACCGATAAGGGGTTAATATCCAACATATAAACAGCTCATACAACTCAGCATCAAAAAAACAACTCAATTAAAAAATGGGCAGAACATAAAAAGAAACGAAATTGAATTATCTGTAGTGAGGTGAATGGACCTAGAGACTGTCACACAGAGTAAAGTAAGTCAGAAAGAGAAAAACAAATACCGTATGCTAACCCATATATATGGAATCTAAAAAAAAAAAAAAAAAAAGGTTCTGATGAACCTAGGGGCAGGACAGGAATAAAGACACAGACATAGAGAATGGACTTGAGGACACGGGGAGGGGGAAGGGTAAGCTGGGACGAAGTGAGAGAGTGGCATGGACATATATACACTACCAAATGTAAAATAGATAGCTAGTGGGAAGCAGCCACATAGCACAGGGAGATCAGCTCGGTGCTTTGTGTCCACCTAGAGGGGTGGGATAGGGAGGGTGGGAGGGAGATGCAAGAGGGAGGAGATATGGGAATATATGTTTATGTATAGCTGATTCACTTTGTTATACAGCAGAAACGAACACACCGTTATAAAGCAATTATACTCCAATAAAGATGTTAAAAAAATAATAATAATATCCTTAAAAAAAAAAAAAAGGTGAGAAGAACCGAATAGACATTTTTCCAAAGAGGAAATGCAGATGGCCACCAGGCACATGAAAAAATGCTCAACATTGCTAATCATAAGGGAAATGGAAATCAAAACCACAAAGAGATACCTCATACTTGTCAATATGGCTATCATCAAAAAGAACATAAATAACAAATGTCAGGGAGGATGTGGAGAAAAGAGAACCCTTGTACATTGTTGATGGGAAACAGTATGGAGGAGCCACTGTGGAAAACAGTATGGAGGTTTCTCAAAAAACTAAATATAGAATTACCATATGGCTCAGCAATTCCACTCCTGGGTATATATCCAAAAAAACCAAAAACACTAATTCAAAAAACATACATGAACCCCAATGTTCATAGCAGCATTATTTACAATTGCCAAGATATGGAAGCAACTTAAGTGTCCATCAACAGATGAATAAATAAAGAAGATGTGGCATATATATACAGTGGAATACTACTCGACCCTAAAAAGAATGAAATTTTGCCATTTGTAGCAACGTGGATGGACTTGGAGGGCATTATGCTAAGTGAAATAAGTGTCAGAGAAAGACAAATACTGTATGATATCACTTATATGAGGAATCTAAAATATACAACAAATTAGTGAATATAACCAAAAAAAGAAGCAGACTCACAGATATAGGGAACAAACTAGTGGTTACCCATGGGGAAAAGGGGGAGGGGCAATATAGGATGGGAGAGTGGGAGGTACAAACTAATGGGTGTAAGGTAGGCTCAAGGATGTATTGGACAACACAAGGAATATAAACAATATTTTGTAATAACTATAAATGGAAAATAACCTTTAAAATTGTACAAATTTTTTTTTAATTTTTTAAAGAATTAGATTATGATCCAGTTCATTATAAAGAGGTTTGACCTATAGTTACATGTATCACTTGCCATAAGGAAACATTTCTTTAGACAATTAGTCAATTTTCCAATTAAAATAAATGTGTTTCAATCATCATGTTTCACACAGGAAAAGGAAAAATGACTTCAATAATTGCACTTTGCATTTCTATAGCAACATTCATCTAAGAAGCTCAAAGCACTAATTTAATTAAACCTCCAAATATTCCCATGAAGAGGTGTTATTATTTCTATTTGACAAAGGCATAAATGAAGTCACAGGAAGATTAACTCACTTGCCTGTGGTTAGGCAGTGAATTAGCAGTGGAAGTCAGAATAAACCCTGAAATTTGGCCAAGTTGTTCTCTATAGTCTGGATCAACGATCTCTCAGTATCTGTAATTTTTCCCAAAGTCTCATCAGCTCAACTCCTGCCTTTCACTGGAGCATTAGCCACTTTTATTCTTCATGAGTTGGGGGAATCTGAAGAATAGATTATTCAAAAATGCTTCTGATTTTAATTCTTGTATTCCACTTTCTGGGATGGCATTCATTTAGGGCAAACTCTGGTGGTATTTTCTTCCCTTTTTTCTCAAATACTCTTTATCAACACATTCTCTCTCTTTTTATACATAATTAGGTGGCCTAATCCCAGAAAGCAGGGCTGTTTGCTTTTAATTAAGGAATGAATTGTACATCAAAATTTCATGGGGAATTTACAGCATCTCCATCTAATCTCTTAATGAAATGGATCTGATAGCTGCTCTGTTTGCATTAGTCACAGCACATGCTGTATATGAATTTAAGAAGTGTATTGAGCAAACAAAGTTAAAATACACCAGGAAGTACTTATTATCCAGGGAATAAATATTTAGATATTTTCAAGGGCAAAAAGTCCATCATCATGCTTAATTATTACAGAGAATCATCCCATCTTTTTCACAAGGCAGTTTCTTACAATTGCTTTCTAACCTTTCAACCAAGGAGCCTATAAGTCCTTTTTAAAAATGTTTTTAGAAAAATCCATTTAGAAAAAAAGTAAGTTTTAATCTCATCTAGTCACATAATATATAGATGTTGAGACCAATAAAGTCAAATGGATAGAATTAAGATATGTTATTTCTTACTATTAAGTAATACATTAATCAGCTCAGGCTGACATAATAGAATATCACAAACTAGACAGCTTAAATAACAGAAATTTACTTTCTCACAGTTCTAGAGGCTAGAAGTCCAAGATCAAGATGCCAGAGGGCTGGATTCTGATGATGCCTCTCTCCTTGGCTTGTCCTCACCTGGCCTTTTCTCTGTGCACACACACAGGGAGAGAGATCTCTGGTGCCTCTTCTTCTAATAAAGACACCAGTCTTATCAGATTAGGGTCCCACCCTTATAACCTCATTTAACTTTTAAGACCCCATTTCCAAGTACAGTCACATTGGAGGTTAAGACTTGAGCATATGAATTTTGAGGGGATACAATTCAGTCTATAACAAGTAACTTCCATCTTAGTCAACGAAGAAGAAAAGACCCACTGCTATGTTCAGGAAACCACACACACAGGGATAACCCTAATCAAAAGGACATAATTTAACATTCCAAAAATATATTTAAAAATTTAAAAGTCTTTATTTCCTTAAAAGGAGGGTAATTCCATGGTTCACTGCTAAACTTTAATTCAAATTCCACTTTCAAACAATTTACTCTCCGACCCAGATCCATTCACCAACACAACTGCTACTCCAGGCCTAGGAAACTCCTCATCTGAAGCCCACTCCTCTTTGAGTATGTTCAAAACACAACTCCATTTCAGTCTTCAAAAGGAAGCAATATCACATGGCAGAAATTCCATTCATATTATAAATCAAAAGATCTTAAATTTGGTTTTAGTTCTAATATTCAACAACACTATATAGTCTCAAGAACTAAATTTAACATCTTTGCCCTCCAGCTTCAACTTTTACTATTAAATCCAGATTCAAAAATATCTACGATTGAGAGGTTGTGAGCACTTTATGTATTTAAGGAATAATGGTAAATTACAATGGTCATATATTTCAAATACATTGAACCATTTAGACCCATTTAGAAGGAGGGAAGGATAGATGGAAAGACATGGTACTCAAAATATAAGTATCCTTATTTAATCCTCAATAATATGCAAAACAAAAATCCCTTAGAAATTTCTGGCAGTTTCTTATTTCTGCTGCTTAGCCCCACCAAAGCTAATAGTCTGTATGAATTTGAATAGCCTATATAATTTAAAATGCTTATTTGGTAATTTATGAGGTATTTCTTTCTAGAAATGATTTCACATTTATACTCTATTTTTATACCCGTTTATCTGTTCTCATGCATTTTGCACATATTCCCATTGACGATTTCACATTGTATCATACATAATTAGTTACTTGTGTCTTCTTCATCTATCGTAAGCTTCTTAAAAACTCGGATCAATCTTTCATTTAAATGTGTTTCCTCAGCAACTGGTATAGTGCCTAGAACATAGTGTGACTCAAAACGTGTTTAAACATGTAGAATATTCCTCCAGTATTGCAAATAATAATCTGATTTCCCCAGATGTCTAAAGTGTTTATTCTTGAATATATATCTATATAGAGAACTGAGAATTAGATTATAATATATTCAAATTCCCACTATTTTTAAATTAATAACATTTTTGTCCTTTAGAACTTCATATAATCTCTAAATCAGGAGTCTCCATAGGTCACGTGTAAAGTCTTCAGGCCTATAAATTTGTGTACTAGTAAAAAACATAACACTATTTGGAGGGGTAGTACCTGTTAGTGATCTGGAATTGAGAAGTTGAAAAATGGATTATCAATGATCTGTGGAAGTATTATTTTCAAAATTAACCTAATGCAAGAGTATTTTCCACTCTCCTAACTGTCAAAAGCTATCAGAAAGCTAGAGGAAGGCATAGCCATAGACAGACCATCTTAAAAGACGTGAGAGCCAATATTCTGCCTCCTCAAAAAAACAAAATAATAAAATTTATGTCCATTTTTGATAATACAAAATGTCCAAGAGGACACTGGAATTTACCACTGACAGTCTTGGTGTACTAGAATAATCTGATTATGTTCCCAATAAAGTAGGCCAAATCAATGAAATAGTCTTAGATGTAGATGAAAGAAATATTTTAAGAAAATATATACATTTAAAAGATTTCGCACACATAAATACTATAGTGGTAGACAGTCTTCTGTCACATTCTCTGCCTGAGGAAAAGGAGGCTCATGTAGGTCCCAATGATGAGCTAAGCCAATGGTTCACAAAGTATGGCCTCCCGTCAATCAGCATCACATGGGCACTTGTCATAAAGGTAAACTCTTGCGCCCTCTCTCTAGACCTACTGAATCAGAAATTCTGGGTTGAAGCCTAGTAATTTGTGTTTTTAGAAGTCCCCCATATGATTCAGTTTAGGCTTAAACCTGAGAACCACTGGTCTAAGCTCATAGCTTTAGCTGATGGTAAAGCCTTGGTTTCAATGCTTTAGTCCCATCTTTGCTTCAAGTACAATACCTTGATTTTGGCCTTGATGCAGTAAACGAAGGCTTACTGTTGACGTTAACAATAACTTCAGGAAATAATGCTAAACCTCAGCATCTACTTTCTTAGCTAAAATCTATCTTGAATACATTTTTGTTCACTGTGATTCATATAAAGAGATCTGATTTAAAATCGTGAGTTCTCATCTCTCTTTTTTCAACCAAATTCTTCATATAAATCATTCTCATGCGTTTATTTTCATATTGTCCCCTAACTCTCTCCAGCTTTCTCATTCTGTTTCTGTTGTTTCCATTTTATCTCCTCTTCTCTGTCCTCTTTATATTAACCATGATCATTGCTTACACCTGCTCTAGCCCAACTTACCTTAGTGAATGAATTTTAACGCCAAGGTATATATATAGAACTTGAAACTGCAAAGGAGATTTATAGTTCGGGGAACATCATCTGGAGAAGGCCCTAATTTATTTTCTCAGATATGCAAAATTTAGATCTCCTATGCCTGTAAAACCGCCTGGAAGCAGCAGCAATTGTAGTTCACAGGCTAGTCTGCACGAAACATTTAGACCAGACTCTAAGACAACAGGCACTCTTTCCCTCACCGTTTTCCCCCAGGGAAGATTTGAATATTTTGCTTTCTAACAGAGAGAAAAGGAAATTAAATTAGACTATCACAAATATAAACAAAACCAGAATGTCCTTCTATATTAGGAAGCTGTGTCCATCACCAGGAAAACTGAAGCAAGCTTCTCTTTCCATCTCTGTAAGTAAGATAGACACTTTGTTGCCCTATAATATAAGTAAAGTAGACAGCATGTTCCCTTTGGGAATATCCCTAGAAACTATCACTGTGGCAATTTTTAAAAATTCTTTTCAAAGATAACCCTGAGAACAGAAACATAGCTGAGGAGTTGCTGTGTGCTCATGACTCCAGCAAGCCCAGCTGAATCAGCCAGGCTGCCCTTGCACACTACTGAGCTATGTCAATCCTGCCCACTTCTATCACATTTACCTTTATGCCACATACAGTCATGCAAGTCAGAGGGCATAGGATTCAGTCAAAAGCCCTGCCAAATTCAAGTATTAGTTCTACCAGTCACTAGACAGAGCACACTGCATAAGACACATAAACACAAAAATTTAGTTCTCTCAGCTGTAAACGAGAAGCCTGATATGGCCATTCCTCCCACAAGGAAGTGTGAGGATAAAATGAGTATCAATGGTTCTCAAACAAAGCTAAATACGATCCCCGACATATGTTCCACAGTGTCTGGAAACGTTTTTGGTTATCACAACTGGGACGGAAGACAGGATCGTGGATCTAGTAGATAGAGACCAGGGATGCTGCTAAACATCTTACATGCACAGGACAGTCCTCCCCAACAAAAAACTACCTGGCCAAAATAGTCAACAGTGCTAAGCTTGAGAAATTCTGGATGAGATGCTTTGTAAATTAGAAGAACAGTTATTTAACAAATATTCACTGTGTGTCAGGCCCTGTCTTAGAAACCAGATAGTGTTCTTGTGTTAAACCTAAATGCACAGAGATGAGATACTAAGGTCCAACATGCTTCCATCAACCCAAAAGGACTTAATTTATTTCTTTGACCTTCCAATGCTGTGCTCAGTGCCTTCAATATAGCATTATGTGCTACACATGTTTTGCTTGCTTACTTAACTGATGCAGTCAAAACAAATTGCAAAGATCCCTTAAAAACTGCCAATGTTTATTTTGTGTCACAAGTATCCCTATGTCAGACACCACCATAGATATTCAAGAGCTAATAATCTGGTTTACTATCTTCAACAGCACTTATCACAATGATATGGACATAACATATGTAGTCAATAAACATTCCAGAATCATTGTGTGATGATATCATTAATTTTTCTGGATCAGCAAAAAAGGATTGAATGATGTATCAAAGTTTAATCATAATCAATAATGAAAATCTTAATAATAATTTACACTGATGGACTCCTTACAATATGCCAGTCACTTATGTTTATTTGATCTTCACAACCAACCTCTGCCCCCATTTTACATGTAAGGAAACTGAGGCACCGAGAGATTAGGTAAGTTTCCCGAAGTCAAACAGCTAATTAGTGTTAGAACTGGGATTTGAACCTCAAGATAATATGGCTCCAGAGTCCACGTGCTTTATCTACCACACTATTTATCACTGAAGCCTAGAAGCAGCTAAATCCATATAGCAAAGCACAGCTATGGAAGACATTCAGCACAGGTAGAATTAGTAAATCAGCTCAATTCAGGAAAATATTAAAATGAAATAGTGCCCACCTGATTGACAGCTGCCCGCATTAAAAAGGTGCTGAAGTATTTGGGCCAAGTCATAATTGAAGTTGTAGCCCTTAAAAAACTGGGGCCCTTGGTTTTGATCAAACTGTTTAAATGGCCAAGTATATGACCTTGTTGTTGCCAAACATATGTTCACTGCAGGTGATATCTCAGTAGATTTCTGAAGGAGAAATTGCTACTTTCACTTTGCTCCTATATATTGTGCAAAATGGTCCATTACCTCTGGTCCCGGCAATAGGGAACTTCAAAGGCAAACAGAGAAGGAGAAACACTCATCCGAATGGCAAGCAGTCAGTAAGCAGACAAGGTAAACAGGCACACCGTGCAGGCTTGGGGGCATCAAGAGCAATCTCAGCAATTGCTTCATCAGCTTTCCTGTTTTCCCTCTTACTTCTGCCAAATGCGACTGGATGTGATGCAAGTCCTCCACGATGAAGCAGGTTCTCTTCCACAGAAACACGCCCACATTTCTCTCCTTTGGCCCAGAATGCACAGGAGCTCAGTCTAGTGTCCAGAACTTTGAAAGTAACAAAGCCAAAGAGAATAGCCTCCTGGTAAAGAAACACTGGACTTCACTAAATCAGATGTTTTGTCTGTTGAAATTATTTAAAGTCAACTGTTTTACTCTGGTCATCAAATTCATTTAAAACAAGTCTGTCTTTTTTTAAAAATTGCTGAGTATAGAAAATAGCTTGATTTATTCACACACAAAAATCTCATTATAACAGTGTTTACGATATGGCTCGCTGACCAATCCAACAAAACATGAAGCTATGAACAACAACAAAAAAACTTTTCTACACATCACATAATTAGCCCATAAAACAGATGTTCATTTTTTCACACAATGTGAACATTCTTAAAAAACATCACTTTATTGCATTTAACTCTAACATACTCAGAAGTGCACTTTATAATATCAAAATAAAACTGTGCCCAAAATGTTAGCCAAAACTTGAAAGCATATAGTGTAGTGACTGCTACAAATGTTTTAATCTTTGAAAGAAGAGGCACAGCTTAATTTGCCAAAGTCACTAGAGATTAAATTAAAATTTATCTAGTCCTCAAGTCATAATCATAGGTAAGAAATAAATGTGCATTATGGTGACTTGAAACTTTTGAACATTTTTATGTAAACTAGCCTACCTTTCTCCTCATAAAGAGCATATAGGGTACCTATGCAGAAATCATTTACTCCAGTTAAAACCTGAGGGGGCACCGATGCAGAGAACTTAAGTAACTCCTTGAGAATCACCAATACTAACTGGTAGAAGTGAGACTTACACCCTTGTCTCGAGTCTCAGTTCCATTACTATTCTATTAGACCCACTGCTCCTCAGTGCCCTGTGATATGCTTTTAACTTGCTTGCCAAGAAATGAGAACATTAAGAGCAATAATTTTATTAAATTATTTCTATCTTAAAGAATTGTCTTAAAAGACAATAAATTCTTCCTATCTTTTGTGAAAATGTTTTTTTAATTAAATTACAGTGATAAAAAATGGTAGCTGTTTGTATTTCTGAAAGGTCTTTCCTGGTATCAGTCTGAACTCCCTCTGTTGCACATATCTAAAACCTAACTCAAATTGGTTTAAGCTAAAAAGAGAATTTACTGGCTCATGGGATACTAAAAAAAATCCATGGTTGTAAAATCAGATATGGCTGATTCCAGGATTCAAATGATGTTTTCAGGACTTGGTCTCTCTTTATCTCTTGGCTCTGCTTTGTTTTGCTTTTGCTTTTGTTTTAAGCACAAAATTAGCTCTTTAATTTTTTTTCTAATTTACACTGTGCGGTGACAGATTTTTTTTCTAATTGAGGTAACTTTGGTTTATAACATTATATAAAATTCAGGTGTACAACATTATAATTCAACTTCTTTACACACGACAGCATGCTCACCACCCAAAGTCTATACAATTGACCCCCTTTACCCATTTTACCCACCCCCACCCCCACCCCCATTCTCCTCTGGTAACCCACCAATCTGTTCACTGTATCTATTTGCTTGTTTCTGTCTTGTTTGTTTATTTATTGGGATTTTTTATATTCCACATATGTGTAAATCATATGATATTTTTCTTTTTCCATATGATTTATTTCACTTAGCATAAAATCTGCTTTGTTTTTCAAAGACATTATTCTCAGATTTCAGATGCCCTTAGAAGATTCAAGCTTACATCATCCTGACTGCTAACTCTGCTAGTGGAGAGAAAAATGCTCTCTTCCTACTAGTTCCAGAAAAGTTTTATTGGGTGTGGTTAAGTCACATGACTAACCCTGAACCAATCATTTGAGCCAGAAGATGCAATAGTCTATTTGTCCATCCATAAACCCAGAGACAGAGTCAGATCCTTATGAACAACATGCAGTAATCATGAAGAAGATGTGATCCCCTAAGAAAATCAAGGTGCTATTACCAAATAGAAAGTGAATAACTTCAAGTTAAGCAAAAACATCAGCTATTCACTAGTCGTGCCAAAATAATACTTTGATATGTTTCCTAACTTCTGAAGAAAAGTTATAACTCCCTCAAAATTTAAAGGCTAGAAACTGCCATGTTAGACTACATGCCCTAATAATAAGCAAACTTTTATGATGCCTACCACGTAGTCACAAAGAATCTTTGGAAACTAAGCAAATAGTTCAATATTCCCTGCTTTTTTAATCAGCTGTTTAGACATCTCAAAATTCAACTTTTCTTCACTAATAGCCAAACATGTCAATTAAACTTCCCCTCCCCAAATTTTGAAATATAAAGACAACCCAGCTACCAAAAACATTGTTGTCTATGAGCTAAATTTTAATTTACTCCTACCAAAAATGAGAGAATAAAGAAGAGAGGAATATTCAGCCATCTGCCAGCTCTGCTCCTAAGTCATACTCTGCTTAAGGTGAACAAAGGGACTCCAATTAGAGACCTGGTACTTTTTGAAACCTGTAGGTTCTCTGTGTTTGGAAAGTAAAAAAAAAAAAAAAAAAAAGAAAGAAAGAAAAGTGTTAGAGTTACGATGCTCTTTGAGAATGGAGCAAGAGTACTCTTTTTTTAAAAAACTATAAAACTATGTTCATAACTGAAATTTAGTCCAAAGAATTTATTGGTATATTAACTCTTGAAAAAGAAGTCAGGTTTATCTTTCAAGTAACATCATTATTTCTTCTATGTTTTCTACAGACTGCTTCAAGCTCTTGCATATTCCTAAAGATAGCTGGCTTTGGATCATTAACCAAAATTTCAAAATCTTTTGAAAGGGCCCAGTAGGGTTTATTTTCTTCAAAATATACTCGATCTATTGACCATAGTGTCTTCACAATATCAAGACAAGAAAATTTTAAAATACAAATGTTTCATGTAGAAAGAATATCTAATATAAACAGAGCCTACTGATCTTCCTGTGGATAACATAAACTGATGGAGACTCTGAAAGTCTAGACACTGAAACCCTCTATTGCTCCTAAAGCTAATATTGAGCTAATTCCATTCACTGCAAGCTGTTTAAATGACTACTTCCTAGACCCTGCTCACTCATTTCCTCTGTAGTCACTAGAAATTTGGCTTCGATTACTACCAATCTACTAATCTGCAGAGAAAAGACAAAAAGGTCCTTTTCTCATTCCTCATTCTTCTTGACACTTTGCAATATTCTATTTTTTTACTACATTTTTATTCTGATAGTTCTCCTTTCTTTTATGCAAATACTCAATCCTAGCTTCCTCCTACATTTAGAATGGCTTCTCCATATGTACTTCTTTTTCCTTTCCCTAAATGTGAATAAGCTTAAAGAAGCTAATATCTTTCTAACATGTATTCTTCTACTCAATAGTACTTTGTAAAATGTTCAAGTCGTAAATGGGATCTAAGATTTGAATGGGGGGGATGAAAATATGGAATAAATATAGTTGATGATTAACTCGTAACTGATAAAAACATAGTAATTGATTAACAATTATTTTATAATTATTATTATAAAAAATTAATAAACAGAATCCTAAATTAAATAGAGTTGGGAGACCAGAAAGGGAGCTCTCACACCTTGTGACAATAGCAGAGCTCAACAACAAGACGAAAGACTCTTCTTCTCTCCTGGCAAGAACTCAGCCAAAGAAAAGCCAAAGGACTCCTTGTTTACTGTAGCCCTCCCAGCTTCCTTTTCCCTCTATAAAAGAATTCTCCTCCCCTTGCTGTGCAGGGACTTGCCTGAAACTCACCATGGTTGCAGACCCCAAATTGCAATTCTCTGCTGATCCTGAATAAATTCACCTTTCCTGAAGAAATATCTGGCAGTCTATTTGTTTCAGGTCAACATTTTGGTGGCCTGTACAGGGACTAAAGAAGACTCCCAGTGGCTCAGGGGCTAGTGAGAAAACAGGTGCAATAACCACAATTGAGCCCACTGTCCCTCACTGCTTTTCTTATTGACCCTGTAGTTTGAAGGCACAACTTTCTCTGAATCCATGCTCGCACCCTCTTTCCATTTGAAGCTCTCCAGGCTTTATTCAGGATATATTTATGCAAGTACTCTTTTGACAGTTCGGTTTGATTTTGAGATCAGACTGTTTCATTGAAACTGGCTAGCTTTCAGTCTATTTCCTTTGGAACAGGGGCTGCCTCTCCTGAAGCTGGCTAAGTCTTTCACCCATTCCTTTGGGAACAGAGGCTGCTTCTCTGAAACAGTACTGGGTTTTTCAGTCTTTAGCCTATTCCTCTGGAAGTGCTATCTTCTGGAGAATAGCTTTAAAAAAACACAAAAAAAGCCTTTGTTCTGGCTCCTCCTGGACCCAGCTGCCTCCTTAAGACTTGCTGGGATTGGCTTACATGCTGTTTGAATTAAGCCTTTAGTGCTGTAAGCTATTTGAAAATTGTTCTTTGCTCTAGAGAAAAAACTAGGAAATGGAACCCTAGTTATCTAAGTATTATGAGGGTGTCCCCCTTACTTACTCCAGAAAATTTTATGTTTAAATAACATAGTCCTTCCTATGCACATTTCTAACTAAATGGACTGAACTGACCAAAGGCAATTAAGAATATCAATGGCCATTATGGGTAACTTCTGAAGTCTCCAAATTTAATTTCCTTAAAAATGAACTGGACTGCAATAGCTCAAAAATTTCCAGAACTGAGTGGAATGCTTACTTTGATTGGTATTTTGAGGTGCCCCAACATTATCCAGAGTCTAAAATTGCCTCTCTGAAAAATAAGATTTTAACTAAGTCAAACAAGAGATCAAAGAAAGATAAAGTGGCTCCTGAAGCCTCAGGTTCTTCTTCTTTGGCTTCTTTGTCTCAGACTCCACCTCTGGCCCATTTTGTCTCTTCCCGGGCTCCTCAAGGCCAGACTCTACTTCCGACACCATCTTTTTCCTTCCTTTCTATGCTGCCTACACCTCCACTCTTCTCTCAAATCCCCCATACTAAGTCTGTCACCAAACTTCTCCTTTTCCTCTGAACTTGTCAAAACCAGTCCCTTTAAAATTAAGCCTTCTGAGGATCCAGAGGCTCAGCTCTCAATTTTTTATACTCCCTGGACTAAAACTGAACTACAAGCCATAGTCAAAGATTGTCCTAAAGTAACCAAAGATCCTTACAGATTTGTTGACAAATTTAACACAGTCATTCAAACTTATCAACCTGGTTTCTCTGACTTATACCAACTAGTTCATATGCTTGAGAGTCAAGGTCAGACCCGACACTGGATGAAAACCACTAATTGGGAAAGTCCTAAAAGGTCTCTAGAATTACAACCAGGAGACCAGCCCATGATCAGGCTTGGGCAACCACCAGGTAATTTTCTGGCAACACTGATTCTGGAAACACTGATCATTTGCCCTATTGAATCAGCTACCACTTTTCTTATGGGCAAAATCTCCAACTGATGTTGGCAAAATTCACAGTGCACCTCCTATCAAAATTCAAATAAACCCCTCAAAACCTCTTCCCAGAATTAATCAATAAATACCTTATAAGTAAAGAAGCCCTTCAAGGCATAAAGTCCATAATAGAAGATGACAAGAACCAAGGCCTCATTATCCCTTGTATAAGCCCCTGTGACACTCTCATTTTACCAGTGAGACACCTTAGGACCAAGGGCAGAGGTTTGTCTAGGACCTCTGAGCAATAAACATTGTTATCCCTCAACACCATTATTTCTAACCCTCATATGCTACTAACATTCATTCTCACTGGAAGCAAATTCTTTATTAGAATTGATTTATGCACTGCATTCTTTAGTATTCCAGTTGAGGAAGCTAGCCAATACCTTTTTGCCTTCACTTGAGAAGTAAAACCATCTACCTAGACAGTAATGCCTCAGAGTTATACTGAGAGTCCTTATTTCTTGCAAATCATGAAAGCGGATCTGGATGACATAAAGTTCCCTAGAGGTTCTATTCTGTTGCAATATGTGGATGATTTGCTTCTTTGCTCTCCCTCTCAAACCTCCTAACAGGAAGATAGCATCCACTTGCTAAACCTTTTAGCCTTAAAAGGTCATAAGGTATCCAAAGAAAAATTGCAGTTTGGCAAAACTCAGGTTCAAAATTTAGGGCATCTGATATCAGAACAAGGGCTACACCTAGATCCAGATAGACTTCATGGTGTTCTAAGTTTCCCAAAACCCAAAAGTAAGTGCCAACTGAAAGATTTTTCTCTGCTGAACTTGGCTTGTAAAATTCTCTCTTATTGCCAAACCTCTATGTTTTACTCAACAATATCAACCCTAATCCAATTTTATGGGCAGAACCTGACAACACAGCCTTCAAGGCCTTAAAGGAGAGCTTGATGAACCCACTGCCCTTGGGCATCCCAATTGTCAGATTTCCTTTTTCCTTTTCATATATAAAAAGGAAGAGAATGGACTTGGGGAACTCACCCAAAAACATGGAGACCACCACCGACCCATAGGTTATTATAGCCAGCAACTGAACTCTTGGCATGGGGATAACCCCCTCGCCTTAGAGCCACTATGACCACTGCCCTTTTGGTTAAGGCAATGGAGAAAATCATTGTGGGATTGCCTTTAACCATCTTTGTACCTCATGCAGTAGAAGCTCTCTGGAATTCTCATCACACTCAACATTTCTCAGCCAGCCACCTCACCTCCTATGAAATCCTTTTGTTAAGTGTTCCTCACATAATTCTTTTGCACTGTAATAACCTTAACCCAGCTACTCTTCTTCCCTCCAACCAATGAAAGTCCTTCATGACTGCTTAACGCTGATGCACCACCTCCTGACTCCTCCCGATGATCTACAGGATATTCCACTGGGTAATACTGATTTCTCATGGTTCACTGATGGTTCTTATTTAAAAGGTGACAATGGTAAGTATTGTGCTAAGTATGCTATTACAACTCCTTCTGGTGTTATTGAGGCAGTATCATTACCTATGGCTACTTCAGCCCAGCAGTCTGGATTATTCACTCTTACAGGGGCTTGTACTTTAACCAAGGACAAAACTGCCAATATTTATAATGATAGCAGATATACTTTTGGAGTAGCTCATGATTTTGGAATGTTGTGGAAGCAATATGGCTTCCTTACTTCCAGTGGAAATAAAATTTAAAATGGCCCCTATGTTCAGGAATTATTAAATGCAATACTTTTACCTGCAACTCCAGCTATTATTAAGATTGGTGCATTCTAAACTTGACTCTTTGGAAGCTAAGGGAAATCACCTTGCTGATACTTCTGCAAGGAATGCCATTCTTAAAGGGACGAAAAACAGTCAAACCGGTCTCATGGTTCAAAGGGTTATTTCCCCAAATTATAATTTAGGAAAACTGGATAAAGAGGATCCACAACTGGCCTCAGAAAAAGAAAAACAGGATTAGAAATTCAATAATTGTTGGTTTGATAAAAAGAGAAAGCTCTGGTTTGGACCAAATCAAGCCAGTTTTACCAAAGACTCTAAAATTCCCACTCTTCACCACTGAACATGCATTAAACCACTGGTCTACTCAACAAAATGAGAGCCTTCATGAATCAATATTGGTGGGAAAACATTAATAAGGCCGCAAAAAGCACCTATCTCACTTGTCCCACTTGTGCAAGGCACAAACCAGGGAAGCCTGTTTGTACTGCTCTTGGACATTTTAAACTGCTTAATGGACCATTCAAGGTCTGGCAGATGAATTTCATACAGCTTCTTCCATGTAATGGATGTAAATATGTTTTAATCATGGCCTGTTTTCACACTGGACTGAAGCCTTCCCTTACAGATAGGCTACTGCCTCTTCTACGGCTAAAGTCCTTGGGAAAAGAGTATCCCTACCTGGGGAACTCCTCTCAAACTTCATAGTGATCAAAGAATCCATTTTATTAGCCATGTGCTTTGACAAGTTTGTGCTGCTTGGCCAGTTTCACTGTGCCTACCACACTCAATCCTCTGGTTTAGTCAAACACACAGATGCATTATTAAGACTGAATTGGCAAAATTTGTAGAGACCCTCCAAATACCTTGGCCAAAAGTATTGCCGCTGGTCCTTCTAAATCTCAGATCCACCCTTTTGGAACTAATAAACTCTCACCCCTGAAGATAGTCACCAGACGCCCAATGCACTTGGCTCTTGTTTCTTTTGACCCACTACTGATAAAAGGGAAAATACTTCAATGTTGCAAAGGCCTAATTGCTTCTATTGAAAATAACCATGTTTTGGTATAGGAATCTTTTCACAGTATGCCCTCAAGAGACGAAGACCTTAAGCATCACACCCTGCAATCTGGAGATGTTGATAACCGGAAAAGATACCTCTGGAAGGACTCTGTTCAATCTCACTGGAAAGGCCCCTATCAAGTACTGCTAACCAACCCTGTGTAGCCAAATTCCAAGGAACAGACTCTTTGATTCACATGACACACCTAAAGAAAGTACCAAACCCTGACTGGACCGGCACATCATCTGGTGACCTGAAAGTAAAGATCTCCCAGAATTGAAGCAAACAACCTCCGATGATATCGCTTTCCCAAGATATCCAAACTAGGCCTGTTAAAAAGTTTGTTGCCAAACTTTTGATAATGACATAACACTTCAGATTACCTCCAATGTTTATGATCTTGATAACATATGGACTTCAGATAAAAAGTGCCTGAGAGTCTCCCTCCTACCCCTCTTTGTTACTCAAATGTGACCTTAATAGGATTCCAGTCTATGCACTTTCCCTCCAATGTGAGGCAATCCATCCAGGAAAGGCTTTTCCTGACACTGAAGGAAAAAAGCCGCTGAAATTAGAAAACCTGACTCTTGATCAGCAATGCTATCAGAGAAAGATCGTGATCAAAAGGGAAAAATGTAAAAAATTACTAAAGAGAAACCTCAATTAAATAGAGTTGGGAGAGCAGGAAGGGGCAGTTCTCATGCCCTGGAACAGTAGCAGAGCCCAAGAGGAAGAAGAAAGATGCCTCTTCTTTCTTGGCAAGGACTCAGCTAATGAAAAGCCATGGACTTTTTGTTTATGGTGGCCCTCCCAACTTCCCTTTCCTCTCTATAAAAGCATTCCCCTTCCCTTGCCCCATAGGGACTTGCATGTGGCTTGCCACAGTTGCAGACCCCAAATTGCAGTCCTCTGCTGATCCCAAATAAACCCATCTTTGCTGGAAAAAAATATCTGGCAATATATTCGTTTCAGGTCAATACTAGTTAACTATGTGAGAGTTTAATATAGGCCTTAGCAACATCCATTCCTTCCAATTGAGTTTACAAGGTCTAGAAATAGCTGAGAGACATTTCCCCAGCTAGACAATAAGCTCTTAAAAAGTAAAAAGTAGTTCCTGTTTTTTGTATTTGAAGCACCTAAGCAGTGTCTAGCCCAGAGGAGATAATAAAAAGCTTTTTAAAAATAGCAAGTAAACCAAATGTCTAGGGCATATGGCATATGCAGGAGAATAATAAAAGTACTAAAAATATATGTGGGGGAATACTGATCTGCATGTTAAGAATTTTGGATTTGTTTTGCACATAATAGAGAGCTTTGAGGGGTTTTGTACAGAACACAATATAAATGATTTAATACATATGAAAGTACTTAGAACTATATCTGCCATATAGTAAGCCCTCTATAACTGTTTATCATCACCATGTTGATCAGAGCCACGCTCACTCTTCTTTTTTTAAGAATTTCTATTTCCATGTTATACTGATTTATTTTCATATTCACATGTCCAAAATATTGAGTTTGCTTTTAGTATTTTCAAGGCATTTTCTTTGCAAAAACAGATTGCAAGAAAGTTGCTCCCACTTTTAGTCTCCTACTCTAAAATAAGTCTAGTTCCAAAGTCAACTGTCTGCTTTAATCTCCAGAACTCACTGCAAGTTAAAAATAGCTCAACTCCAGTCTATCACCAAACATGAAAAGTTTCAGCTTGAAAGGCGCTCCAACATCTGCCTCTGCACCACAGACCACAAAGCCTGAGTGAGCCGTGTGGCTACATGCTTGAATGAAAGGGGTGAGTCTGAGCATGTCTGCTGTGTGATCTTTTGCAAAAATGAAGAGACTATCACAGAGGAGACCCAGCTCAGGGAACTGAATAAATGAGCAGGCAGCTCTATGCAGACCACAAAAAATGAGGCTCCCTAAGGCCTGCCAAATATCTCCTTTGAATTAGCATATGTTTGCATATATTGACATACAGAAAAATGCACTACCAGACTACCAAAGGGTGTACCTCCACACTCTCAGGTAGGTCATTTTCCTCTGTGGCTGCCTAGGCAACCAAGGCATGCATGATGCATGAACAGTGACCTAAGGGACCAGAATTCTCCTTTTTCTATGACTGAGTACCTATGGTGCTCTAGGCAAGTCATTTCTTCTTTGCAGGCCTTAAAATGAATGAAGGAATGACAGAAAACCTCTAAAATTTCTTATGCTTCTAAAATTCCAATTTCTTTTTCTTTTTTTTATTGAAGTATAGTTGATTTACACTGCTGTGTTAGTTTCAGGTGTACAGCAAAGTGACTCAGATATACATACATATATATCTTTTCTTCAGATTCTTTTCCCTTACAGGTTATTACAAAATATTGAGTAGAGTTTCCTGTGCTATACAGTAGGTCTTTGTTGGTTACCTATTTTATATATAGTAGTGTGTATATATTAATCCCAAATCCTAATTTATCCTTTCCCCCGCTTCCCCTTTGGTAAACCTAAATTTGTTTTCTATGTCTGGGGATCTATTTCATATATTCATTTGTATCATTTTTTTTTTTAGATTCTTAACCATATCTTTTCAGTAGGTAGCATGCTGTTCTGTGTTAAGGATTGCCAAATTATAGTTCAGAGGCAAAATGCCTCCACCACCTGTTTCTGTAAATAAAGTTTTATTGAAACATAGCTACAACCATTCCTATATATTTTGTCTATGGCTGCCATCCCCCAATGGCAGAGTCCAGTGGTTGTGACAAAGGCCAACCTTGGGAAAGTTGAAAGTATCTACTAACTAGCCCTTTACAAGAAAAGGTTTGCTATTCCCTGATCTAAATGAAAGTAAACAGAAATTTTTATTTTCTCCTCTATTTCTTATGCTAATAGTGTCTCCAAATATGAGTAAATTGAGTTATGGCTCAATTTAATAAGTTATGGCTGAGGCAGTGTTCACAATTATTTGTTCTACACTTAAACAATAAGTATCAGAGCTGTTGGGGTCCAGGGCTGGCTGCCTCAAAATATGCCTCAATGGCATATTTATTACTTTGAGTTAAAGCTACTTAAGAAATGGTCAAAGCAAGAGGAACACTTTGACCCTCCTCTCTGTCCCCCTGAGAGCAGGAAACAAATCTCCCATGTGAAGAGTGCATTGCCTGCATCCAAAGGTAGGACACCCTTATCACCAGAGATACGGAATTCAGGACTGAGAAGCCTATATAAACAAACCTTGTTACTTTGCTACTAATTTACTACCCAAGTCCAAATTCTGGTTAAATTCCTTACTAATTAAGCACCCAAACCTAAGTTTCTTTGTCTTGTCAATTCCTCTTGAATTTGTTTCTTTGTCTATAAAAGTATAAAACCTGCCTGCTCTGGCCACTTCTTAGGTCCTATTTCTATGAGACCTCTGTGCACAGGAATTAAATATTTTTCCTCCAGTTAATTTGTATTGTGTCAATTTTCTTATGAGTCCATCACAAGAACTCAAGAGGACTAGAGAGAGAAATTTCCTCCTCCCCAAAAGAGCAAACAAATGACAAGTTTGTGGCAAATCATTCTGATATTCAAACCAACAGAAAGTACCATGTGAAATGCTATTGTCACACCCAAACCAGTTCTCAGGACTTGTGCGGGCATAGTTTGAATTGAAATACCAAACTGTCATTGTATTCAAATAATTTTATTGTACAACTCACTTGAAATAGGTCACTATTTGCTTTATGCGTCATTCTGATAGGCTTTACAAAATGAGAAATGATTCAGCATCAAAATCTCCCCATTCTCACTTGAATGACTTCTTAATAGCTGAAGGTGGTAGTTGTATGAGCTCCGTAGTGAATCCTAATTTAATTATATCAAAAGGGGCAAGGCTAAACCATGCAATAAGTAGGAAATGACTTAAAGAATGTTAGGTAGGCAATAGATATAAAACAATTAGAGGTTGATTCATATCTGACGTGACAATTGACTTTAAGTGTATCTCTTCTTAGAACATTAAGTAGAAAATAAAAGTAGCTATTCAAATTATTTGCAGTTTTAAAATGGTGCATAGCTGAAATGTACAATGTACGTCTGTGGTTCTTTACAGAATAATCCTCAATCTGAGACTGAAAGCATCTCAAGTGGCAAAAGCTTCCTGCTTCATGCTACCCTTGTGGAAGTTGTTCTTTGTTGTCTTCACTTTGATCTCCATCCCTTTTGTATTGGGTGGGCCAAAAGGTTTGTTCGGTTTTTTCCATAAGATGGCTCTGGTAGCCGTCTTACAGAAACTTTCCACAATTTTGTTAGATTGTATGTGACAGCTGTCGTATCAGCGTGCACTTAAAAAAGACTTATCAAAATTGGTGAATTTTTGTGTAGCCGTTTTAACACTGAAGATGGAAGACAAAAACCAATATTTTCAGCATATTCTGCTTTATTATTTCAAGAAAGGTAAAAACGCAACTGAAACGCACAAAAAGACTTGTGCAATATATGGGGAAGGTGTTATGACTGATAGAGTCAAAAGTGGCTTGAGAAGTTTCATGCTGGAGATTTCTTGCTGGACAATGCTCCATGGTCCAGTAGACCCGTTGAAGTTGATAGCAATCAAATCAAAACAATAATTGAGAACAATCAATGTTATACCACGCGGGAGATAGCTGACATACTCAAAACATCCAAATCAAGTGCTGAAAATCATTTCCACCAGCTTGGTTATGCGAATCGCTTTGATATTTGGGTTCCACATAAGTTAAGTAAAAAAAAAAACCTTCTTGACCGTATTTCTTCTTGCGATTCTCTACTGAAATGTAATGAAAACATTCCATTTCTAAAACAAATTGTGACAGGCGATGAAAAGTGAATACTGTACAATAATGTGGAACGGAAGAGATCGTGGGGCAAGCGAAATGAACCACCACCAACCACACCAAAGGCCGGTCTTCATCCAAAGAAGGTGATGTTGTGTATATGGTGGGATTGAAAGGGAGTCCTCTAGTATGATCTCCTTCTAGAAAACCAAACAATTCCAACAAGTACTGCACCCAATTAGACCAACTGAAAGCGGCACTCGACAAAAATCATCCAGAATTAGTCAACAGAAAATGCATAATCTTCCATCAGGATAACGCCAGACTGCATGTTTCTTTGATGACCAGGCAAAAACTGTTACAGCTGGGCTGGGAAGTTCTGATTCATCTGCTGTATTCACCAGACACTGTGCCTTCAGATTTCCATTTATTTTGGTCTTTACGAAATTCTCTTAATGGAAAAAATTTCAATTCCCTGGAAGACTGTAAAAGGCATCTGGAACAAACAGTTTCTTGCTCAAGAAGATAAATTTTGGGAAGATGGTATTATGAAGTTGCCTGAAAAATGGCAGAAAGTAATGGAACAAAAGGGTGAATACATTGTTCAATAAAGTTCTTGGTGAAAATGAAAAATGTGTCTTTTATTTTTACTTAAAAAACCAAAGGCACTTTTTGGCCCACCCAATACATTAAGTGACAATCTCTATTCTTTTTCACTCATTAAAATGTATTGCCTTGTTTTCCAAACAGTCTTGAGCTGAGCATCAATTTGGAGCTTCTCAGACCTGTATTTGATTTCCAGCATTGTGACTTTGGGGAAGTTATTTAACTTCACCAAGCAAGCCAAGGATTCTACAATTCAAATTTGAAAAATAATAGTTGCTATTTCATAGGTTGTTGGGAGAATTCTATCTGGCAAATGTAAATCCCTGGTATACAGCACATCTTTACAAACATCATTAGTCAACTCATTTTCCACAGAGAAGTAATGAGACGCTCTTTCTCCTCTCCTGCACCCATTGGTTTTCCACAACTGTAGCACCCTACCAATCATTCACTTCTTAGAGTTCAGTCACTTGTATTTCATCTCCCAAGTACTTAGCTGGTACCTGCCAATCAAATCCTATTTTGTTGAACTTTGTTCCTCTTGGGTAAAATTTGTAAGACATCATGTGTCCCTTTCAGAAAGTAGAAATAAGACTCATTCTCAAAGATGCTGTACTGGAGGTATTGCTGAAGAGATCCCAAAGAGTTAAAATGCTGTGAGACCAGCAGTCCATGAAAGGCTTGTGGATCTCTGTTATTTCATCATTCTTGACAGTAAACTAAGGAGTGGTTAATTCTTTTCTACTTTCCTGAATACATCAAGCGTAAATCCACAGAATATATTAACCAAAGTCAATAAGCAGAGATGAATAAAACACTTAAAAGCCTTAACATCTAGACAGGAAGGCCACTCTGATGATATGCACTTAATCATGTGTATTATTTTAAAGGTCAGCGTTACAGTTCAATTAGTAATTTTATTTATTAGATGCATTTTCCCTGGGAGAATTATTCATCACAGCTTTTAAAACATGTTCAAATCCCAATTAAATATATCTCTTGGAAGGAATTCCCACCAGATCTCTTGGTCTGACTTCAGACTTCTCATTGAAATTGACACTTAATACCATTAAATCCTCTTTTCTCTCAATCATCTCTAACTCTCTGCATAGACATATTGGACAGATAGATTTTCTGCATAAACAGATAGGTAAGACCAAAGGGACTGGATTTAAATAATACAAGGTAAGTAATCCATGTCCTTTGGTTTGTTCTGCTCCAAAAAAATGACTTCTGACTCTCCAGAAGTTAGTTCCAGATGAGTTTAATGTAGTATTGAAGAACTTACTTTAAAATGTCTCTTTCTAGAGAAAATAATTTTAACACTATATAGGCATATGAGATTTAGTGTACTACTATTATTATAATATCTTGTAACTTCAATAGAAGAACATGTAATAAATGAGAGTTATGGAAGAAGCATCTTAAGAAATAGTAGTGGAACGTTAAGATTTAAGGAATTAAGTAAACCAAATAAAGCGGAAAAGAGATGATAGAGGATAGGTGATAGAATTTGTCATCATTTTCTCCTTACATATATAAACAAACAAACAAAAGAAACAGAGGGCGTTAGTAGGAAAGTGTGTTCCTCTCAAATTCCATGTACAAAGGAATCAAGATCTAAAATTCTATTTTGTATTTATAAAATATCCAGTAAAGTGAAAAACTAATGCTAAAGTAATAAATTCTTTTCACTATTCAATAGTCTCCTGCCATACGTAAATGCTGAAGCAATACAAGGTATTTCTTTTCATAGCAAGAGAAAGTGGTTGTCTAATATAGTTTAAGAACTGTACTTCAGTCACTTGCATGATTAACTGTTGGTCTTAGGGAGGTTAGAACCGTGAAATAAGTAAGAGCTCTTCCACAAGCCATTGTCCTTAGAAGGTTCTACAACATGATTGCAACCTGATGCATGAAAGGCCATGCCCATATTTTTTATCTGGAGTTAAATTTAATCTGGAGTTAAATTTAGAAACCTATAAAGATTTCTATTGATTCAAAATTGATATGTTCTCCTGTGAAAAACAACTGGGAAACTGGGAATTGCACCACAGGCAATTGATAAGAAACTCTTGCTTCTATTTTTTTTTAAGGAAATAAAATTTTGTTTCAATTGTAAATATTATGTCAATAAAAGAAAACTAACATGTTTGAAACTTGGTTTGCCTGGACTAATATTTCTTTGATGATGCAGACAACATTATAAAATGAAAGTGTATTATGAGCATGTGAAATACATGTGTGCGGGGAGGTAACAGTCTATGGTACAGAATACCTTCTTAATCAGAGAGAAGATGAAAGTGTTCAAAGAGTAAGATAGCTTATCAACATCTGAAAATATTTTATTTTGTGAATTTTCAAAGACAAACCAACCCAACATTCAGACCTATTTTTAAAACTATGTCCATGTCCATGCATGCCCCTTGGAATTGTTATTCCTTCCTAATGTCTTTTTCTTTTTTGAACAAATTATCCTAGTTTGAGTAACAATTCTTGAGTAACCATTTTCATCAGTCCAGTTATCTGATAGGTTGGCAGTGATTTTCCTTGGCTAATTGGAAAGATTAGCGGTGCCATACTGAAAGAATTGGTGATAATGAAACCAAACTACCAGCCTAATGACACAATTTAGATCTCATTAGCAGACTGTAGAGCTCAAAGTATAAGGGCTGTTACAAGGAGATGAAGGGCTAGAATCTCATTTGAGACCTCCTCTTTCAAGCTTAAGCTTGCTATAGTCCAAATAGAGATGTAAGAAGTGCTCTGACCTTACTGAGTTGTAAGGCAGGAAATAAATTAAACAGGATACTAGCTAATTAATCATCAGCTAATATTATTAGAAACATGACAGGCACTTCCTCCTTGCAGCATTTAAACCTTGTATTCACATTCTACTATAGGCACCACTTTTTAAATCATATTCTCATTTAACAATACCTACCTGTCCTCCTGGCCACCAACAGGCAATGAGTTCCTTGAGAGTAGTAACTTTATTTCACTAGTCTTTGCATCTACTCCAAAAGTGTAGGCATTCATTAAAAGTTAATTGAAGGAATGACTGAATGAATAATTGAAACATGCTAACACACAAAAAGTACAATGGAGAAAAAAATAAGAACTAGGATAGATGACCAAGGTTAAATAGGCACACAAATTAAAGAGACATTTCCAAATTGTGTCCGTGGAAGAGAGGTCCTTGGAAGAGATGGATGGTCTTTGAGCCAAGCAGCCTTGAGATCTGTTGCCACCTGGTGGCCTTAGGGAGTAACTCAAGCTTCTAAGTACACCTTGGTTATCCAGTAAACTGTTGAAAATTACTGGATCCAGACGCAGATGTAGAGAATGGACTTGAGGACACGGGGAGGGGTAAGGGTAAGCTGGGATGAAGTGAGAGAGTGGCATGGACATATATACACTACCAAATGTAAAATAGATAGTGGGAAGCAGCCACATAGCACAGGGAGATCAGCTCGGTGCTTTGTGACCACCTAGAGGGGTGGGATAGGGAGGGTGGGAGGGAGATGCAAGAGGGAGGAGATATGGGGACATATGTATATGTATAGCTGATTCACTTTGTTATAAAGCAGAAACTAACACACCATCGTAAAGCAATTATACTCCAATAAAGATGTTAAAAAAAAAATTACTGGATCCAGAATTACAATAGCTCAGACATATTGGAAGTTTTTTTCCTGCTTACATGAACATTCCTATCAGGGATGCAACTTGTGGTTCCCCTATCCCCTTGAATATTGCTATCAGGGTGGTGGAGGCTGCTTACCATATTCAGGGTCAATTAGAGGAAGAGAAAAGGCATGTGCAGGAGGCACACCCATTCTCTGAAAAGCTCCAGGTCGCAGTGGTACACACTGCCTCTCTTACAAGACACTAAGGAGAATTATCTACACAGCCACCCCTCAATGCAAGAGAGTCAAAGAAATGTGGTCTAGCCATATGCCAGCTAGAATCTTATTTTTACGTACGGAGAGAAAAGATATGGAGGGTGGCTAGAAGTCTCTGCCATACTTACCTTCTTCATTTGTAAAAATAAGAATAATTACAGAATTACAGAATTATTAATAATTATTATTATTTTATTATTTAATATTAATTATTAATAATTACAGAATTATTAATTCTCTAGAATTAAATGATAAAAATCAACAAACATATTAGTTACCAAGGATAACAGAAAATTTTAAATGTAAAAATTTAGCTAGCATATCTAGGAGAACCCTTGATCCTAGAAGATATTTATAAGAGTTTCCATTCATCTAAGTAGGGTGGCCTGTATTATATTTTATTCTATCTTCTGGGGTAGAATTCTAGAGTTCTAGATGATTCATAGAGAAACTTTATGTACTCAATTACCAAATCTCATTGTGCACCCACTCTGTGCCAGGCACTGTGCTATAGCTACACAACATAGCAATGAACAAAATAGAAATCCTGCCTTCAAACAGATATTAAACAGGTTGATGGGGGAAATTTTAGAGCATAGTTATTTATGATCTTTTGCCATTTCATCTTTTGAAGGGAATCAATTTTTTTTTTACACTCCTCAGCTATGAGGATAGGATATAAGCAAAACAAAATGTCTGTATTTTATTTGAGTTACACAGATAATTTCTCCAATAACTGAAAACAATTCTGATACAGGCTATTAAAAAAGAAAAACACTGTGAGAGCAATTAACAGTGGGATCTGACCTAATGTAGGGGTAATCAAGGAATGCCCCTTTTACAAAGTGACATGTAAAGTGCAGCCTGAAGAACAAGCAGGTGTTATCCAAATGACAGGGTGGGAGTGACAGAGCATTCCAACCAGAAGACTTTCCATGCACAGGTTCCCAACACTGGAAGAAGCATGGGCACTGGCTAAACTGAAATAAGGCTATTATGACTAGAAGGCATAAAATAAGAGCAGAATAGTATGATATAAGGTAAACCAGATAACAGAGAGATTCAAAGTGTATGTCAAGCCTTTTTAACTTTATTTGAAGAACAGCTGGAATCCACAAACTATTTTAAGCAAAGATGTAGCTAGCATGATCTAATTTCCAGCATAAAAGATTAATCTAACTTAGAGAATTAATTAAAAGGAATAAAACATAGATTCAATGGGACCAGTTCAGAAATGTTTGCTGTATTATAGGCAAAAGACCATTCCAGTTTGGCCTACTGGGGTGGAAAGGAGATGGAGAGATGAAAACTGAATCAAGAAATAGGTACAAGGTAGAAGAGACAGTATATAATAATTGATTGCACGCAACAACGACAGGAAATAGGGATGAGGGAGAGAAAGATTATAGAATAATCCCAATAGTTGTAGTCTGAGTAACAGGGTAGATAAATGACAGTACATCCTGATTTAGGAAACGTATATAGAAAGAAAAGCCTAGGGGGAAGATGAGTGCTTAGAGGAAAAGTATAACATCTCTTACAGATTCCTCCTAAAAGTTTTTTTTTTTCTCTCCTAGTATAATGCTATGTGCTATTCTTAAGTAATTTGAATACTTTTTAAAAATCAGATAACATGTAAACACATTCAGAGTAATCTTACGTACTGTTCAGCTTAGAATAATACTTGGAAAAGTATGGGAAAAGTAAATAACTCACTGACTAGCAGGAACATACTCCTGCATTTTGGAGCTCTTTTCTCCTTTACAATGACTACTTTAAAAATCATAGTAAAATTAGTTTGGATGCTACAATTTGACAATAGTATAGAATAACTTTATCACTTAGTATCTGTAATCTTCAGCTTCCTTATGTGTAAGAGGATGGTTTTAATCATTTCTACTATATGGATCTGTGATTAGAATTAAATGAGGTAATCCACATGAGTCCCAGCACATTGTAAATATTCAATAAATCAACTAATATTATTGTAATAGTAGTACTGATAAATATTGATAGGTATTGATAAAACTTTTTATCAAATAAATTAGAAATGTTATCTATTTTACAGTAAGATATTTAATTTCATCCCTTCTGATCTTCATAGTGAAACTAATACATTTTGCCTAATCATAATACTTCACACTTTCACAGCAACTTATATATTTTGAAATACTTTCATGTACCTAGGTTCATTTGAGCCTCACCATATCTACGTGAGATAATCATGGCAGGTATTATCATCCATATTTGTGAATAAGAAAACTAAGCCTCAGAAGCAAATTTCATACATTATATAGCTAGCAAATAGAGAAGCCAGAACTACAAACCAGGTCTTCTGATTTTTTGAATAAACAGCAAAATAGAACCCTACATAGGATCTGCTGAGGGAAGAAAGTTGCTTTGTGTGGGGAGGAAATTACTCTCTCAGACAAAAATTCCTTTCAAGGACTCATCTTTCTCTTAGTTTAATAGTATGCTTTTGCATTTCAAAAGCACAGTCTGTGGTGGAATTTGTGAAATATATTATGTTAAGTTTGGAAAGCACATGATATTCTGTTTCAGAATTTATGATCTCATATAAATCCAGATCTTGTCAGTGAGCTGTTGACTAGAGCTTATCTGAGAAGGAAAGAAACATTAACAATACTTGTATAAGTAATATTTTTCTATTTGTAGGTCATGAGAACTATATTCATTCAGTAAACACTTCCTGAGTATCTATACAGCAATAACGGTACAATGATATTATTAGGCTAAACGCTAAAGATACAAATATTAATTAGACACAGTCCATGATGTCAGAAAGTTCACAATTCAAAGGGTAAAGAGACATATAAACAGATTACTGTAGCAGAATTTCTATCACCTTTCTCTATATTAAAATATTCTTTTATCTACCTGTCTCTCCTCCTGGACTGAGAGTTTCTTAAGTTATTATCATTTTCTAAGAGAGTTAGGTATCCAAAATGATGAGTAGGAGACATAAAGGGGCCCAGAAGGAGACTTGTATTTCAGGCAAAAGGAGTAGAGTGGTGAGGTATGAAGCTGTATGTCCTGTAGAAGGCACTGCAAGTAGGTCAGCATGGAGAGAAGGTAAGATCTTTGTTGGAGGTAGAAAGCAGAGAGGACTAGTAGGTGAGGCTGGGAGGAGTATATCCAGTTTTAAAATATTCATTCAGTATGAAAAGAGCAGAGTTTGGGGGAAAATAAGGAGTTCAAATTTAGATCCGTCATCTGTGGACCTTTCAAATGAAGATAGGTCATTGGATATACAGGACTGTAGTTTCAAAATTAAAGATTTTAAAACCATTCGTGACTCAATGGTAATGTGATTTCTCAAGAAGAAAATGGTTGCTACTAGCAATATACTACTTGTAGGAAAAAAGAAATCTCTTTAAACACCACCAATAGTGTTACTAGTCCTTGAAAAATTAAAATGTTGTACCAGGAAATAGAAATTTTGAAGTACTGAACTGAAAACTTAGATTCTCTCCATGTGCTGGAATTAGAGGAAAAGTGGCAGGCTTCATCTGTGCTGTGATGGTTAAAGGAGAGCCTGCAGTTTAAAAGAGTCAGGCTTCATCTGAGAATGCCCATCTCAAACACAGTAAGTGAAAATGAGACTCCTTATGTATTTTCCATTCAAAATTTTTAAGGAGGAAGAAAAAGGAGAAAGAAGTTGTTGAATGCGTGCTCTTCTAGATCTTTAGGGCTTCTAGAATTCTCATATGTCTTTTTTTCTTCCTTTATAATAATTCTCATCAGAAATGTATCTTACCACAAATTAACATCATTCTTGAAGCTTCACTTAGAGGCATTTAGCTTGAATAGCTTTTTTCATAATTGTTCATGGAGACAATTTCACTGAGTATTTTATGAGGGTTTGAAAACTATGCCAGAAGCAGAGAAATAAAACAGAACCCATACTCCTTATTCTCATATTTTCAAGCAAAGCAGTGAAATGCTATTATAAGGGTAATACAACAAGAAGCAAAAATGTTAAATTTTATAACTAGCCTAAACTTACCATGCTTAAAACTACACTTGTTTTACTGGGTCAGTCTGGGAAGTCAATAAAACATGCTACATCTATAAGAGCATCAAACTTAAAAGCTTTTGTACAGCAAAGGAAACTATCAACAAAAAAGAAAAAGCTCCCTCTGAATGGGAGAAGATATTTGCAAATGATATATTCAATAAGGGGTGAATAGTCAAAATATACATACAACTCAATATAAAGAAAAACCAACCTGATTTAAAAATGGGCAGAGGACTTGAACAGACATTTTTCAATAGAAGACACACAGATGGACAACAGACACATGAAAAGATGCTCAGTATCACAATGGGACTTCCCTGGAGGTCCAGTGGTTAACACTTTGCCTTCCAATTGGGGGGGTGGGGGATAAGGGTTCAATCCCTGGCCAGGGAGCTGGGACCCCACATTCCTTGTGGTCAAAGGGCCAAAACATAAAACAGAAGCAAGATTATAACAAATTCAATAAAGACTTTAAAAAATGGTCCACATCAAAAATTTTTTTAAAAAAAATCACTAATCATCAGGGAAATGCAAATCAAAGCCATGAGGTATCAGCTCACACCTGTCAGAATGGCTATTCTCAAAAAAATAACATAATAAGTACTGGTGAAGATGTGTAGAAAAGGGGCTATCGTGCACTATCAATGGGAATGTAAATTGGTGCCAGCCACTATGGAAAACACCATGGAGATTCCTCAAAAATTTAAAAATAGAACTACCATATGATCCAGCAATTCCACTTCTGGGTAAACAGAGAAACCTGTTTATGATACACCAGTAGCTCTGATTTTTAATCCTATGAACATATTTAAAATATAATTTTACAGGTCTCAAGGGTATAAAAATAATTCATTGATTCTCTGCAGTTATATGACACTATAAGAATGTAAAACAGTATTTTCCTCCGGCCATGCAGCATTAAAAAGTACTGAATACTAAATATGCAATGTCAAATATGCCAAAATTCTCACAAGTGAAAACTGAGTAGCAATGGATTACTGTAAAAGAGGGCATGAAAGAAAAACATTGTTAAGTAAGATTAAATGAAATAATATATTCACAATGCTTAAAAGAGTACTGAGCACATGGTACTATACTAACATTAAACACTTTTGTTTTATTTTTATATTGATATGAATCTCACCGGGATTTTGGGGATGAATTCAGATAATGCCTTTACATCATTTAGTCAGGTGTCTGGCACATATAATAAATTCTTCATAAAGGTCAGTTTTGCTACTGCCATTATTATTATTTCCAATTTAAAGACGACACAGAGGCAGAGTCTTGCTTAAAGTAACACAAGTATTAAACTGAAGATTCAGTGCCCAAACTTGTATCACTTAACATCTAGGCCAGTCATTATCTTCCTTTTAACACTTTCTTCCCACACTTTCATTCTTTCATGTGCTTCAGACATAAAGGGAAACTTGGAGGTGTCACTTACTATTCTAGAAACTGAAGAGTAGAATCTGAAAGGTGCTCATTTAATGCATTGTCACTCATTCAAAAAACAGTTTTTGCTGTCTACTTCATGCTAGACCCTGTGCTAGGTGCAGAAGTTGTTCAGTGAATGAACAAACAAACAAGGTTCCTGTTCTTCTGGGCCTTACAAACTAGCAGAGAGAAACTGTTACTCAAGGACACAAACTGCATAAGTGTTGGTGATGATGGTTTGCAACAGCCATCAGTGCTACAACAAAGATGTACATGGTACTGTCAGAATTTTTAATAGGAACAATTGACCTGGCCAAGAAGGTCAGGGACTACTTCTCTAAGGAAAAACTGAAGAAAGAAGTCAGCTAGGTTAAGGCAGAGTAGGGCAAGGGAAGTATGCTGGAAGGAACAACCTATGGAAAATTTTGCACTTAAAAAAATTTAAAAGATTTTTAAAGGCCAGTGTAGCTGTTCCAATTAGAATGGGAGGGTGTGGTACAGAATGGTCTGGAGAAGTTACTTACGTGATATACCACGCAAGGCTGTGTAAAAAATGTTAGTTCTTTTGTTCTTCATTCTAACAGCTATGGAAAGCTAATAAAGTGATTTAATGGGACAGGAGTCAGAAGAAATCAGATGTGCATTCAACATTCCTCTGGCTTCCATGTTTTGAATAGGAAAAAGGGCAAGAATAAGCATAGAGAGACCAATCCAAAACCTACTACATGAGCCATGTAAGAGTTCATGGTAACTTGGTGGGGTTGATATTGAAAAGAAGTGGACAAATTCATTGGTGAAGATAGGAACATGTCATATCAGCTGAGGAATAAGAGATTCATACTTGTAATTCTTCTGCCTACCTATCATAACTAAAGTCATACATATGAATGAGATTGCCCAGGGCAAGATTTAGTGTGAAAAGAGAAGAGAGACCTAGGATGTAATCTAGAAGAACTGTAATATTTCACAGTTGGCTAGAGGAGGATGAGCTTGCAAAGAAGACAGAAAATATCCAGAGAAGTAGAAAGAACTCTAGACCCAGAAATAGTGTTAAATAGAAGACATTTAACAATGCCAAATGTCCATTAGATTTAATGGTACAGAATTCACAGGAGGATCTCATTCAGTGATATGATGTGGAAAGAATGTGATGAGAGGTGGTGAATATGTGGAGACAAAGAGGACAGCACAGTTGATCATCATCGGAAGAAAACTTTCTTGAAAAACGTGCATAATTCAAGATGGCTATAACTCAAGATAAATTCTAACAAAGTAGGGTGGATATGTATATATACAGCAAAAGTGGTACTAAGATGAAACTATAGCATAGGAAGAGGGTTTTTTCCCAGTTTTACTGAGATATAATTGACATAAAACATATTAGTTTAAGGTGTACAATATAATGATTAATGCATATATTGCAAAATGACTTTCACAGTAAGTCTAGTTAACATCCATAAACTCACATAGTTACATTTTTTCTTGTGATAAGAACTTTTAAGATTTACCCTCACAGCAACAGAAGAGTTTACAACTTGCTCTGCCCACCAAATTTGGATTAAAGCAATTCTTGATCAATATTTCATTTACAGTGATTTGTATTACTTCAAATTCTATGCACATAGGTATATTAGTCATGAGCCATACCATACCACTTAACATTTTCATGTTTTGAATTTACATAGACTCCAACACAACTGTAGAGGCAACACTTTTGGAAAATTGGATACGAAGCGGATGAAGAAGAAGGCATGTTTTTAAAAAGTGAATGTGTATCAACATCATATGTATGTTACAGGCTCTACATCACTAATTAAACTAGACATTGGAGTTCATCTGTCTTCCTAATTCTCCCTTAGTTCAATGTTTATCAGCATGTAAAGTTGTCTATCTGATAAGAAGTCAGTAGTAACTTTTTATGTATGATTAATTCTGGGGACATTGTAAATGATAATTAAATGCTTAGTAACTAAGAGACTGCTGGGAAGGGGACTGTATATTTCTCTCTCCCCCACCCCTTTTTGTAATACAGGACAATTGAGAGAATTTAAGATTGCTTTGTAACAGCTTTAAAAAAATAAAACAAGTTGTGGTTTGGCTTACTCAAGGGTACCATATAAACCAACCAGAGATGCTTCCTCAAAAATTATAGCTAAAAAGAGAAAGAAAAAGAGGACTAAAGCAGGGTTAATTAGGCAAATGATTCTTGATTGAGATCATGTGGCCCACACCTTTAAATGTCATCTTTGTGGATTTGTTTTCTATAGTTATTAAATAAGCTGGTTTCAGTGTACATATAAGTTTTTACTGTTTTAATTTTTAATCCTATTTTAACACTAGTAACTACCATTTTTTGTTTACCTACAGTATGCCAGACACAATAGGTACACACACACATAATTTAAATTCTCATACAACACTGAAATATAGAAATTATTTCTATTACAAATAAAAAAACCTGAGGTCAACATAACAGAAAAAGTCTCAAAAGCCATGTAGTTTGTAAATGGCAAACCTAGCAGAGCTATAACTTGACCCAAACTCTGTCTCATCTTAAAGCCTCTTCCTACAGTGCCAGTCTAGTGCTCTGGGTTGTGGTACAGAACTAGATGAAGTAGGATGGAGGTAAGAGGTAAAGGAGGAACAGCAAAACAAAAAAGACATAAAATATAAGTAGAATCGACATTCTTTATGTGATACCCCACTCCCACTTCATGATGCCTGCATTCATTTCCAGCAGAATTTTCACAAACACAGCCCCAGGAAGCCACTGTATATGTGTGAAAACAAGCTCAGGTTTAAAATGATCTTTTCATTGGGTTTCCCAGGGGGCAAAGAATGAACCACCACACTCGAATCTATGAATCAAAACCAGGCATATCTTTGCAATATTAACATGTATAAAGACTTCCAAGGCAGAAGAAATTGTTGAGTACAAATAATGAGAAATGCAATGGAAAGTTATTCAAGAAACTTCAACTGATGTGTATAAAATGGATGACTAATAAGAAAATAAATAAATAAACATTAAAAAAAAAAAAAGAAACTTCAAAGTGGCTTTATCTCAAGAGAACAAGTTATTGAAATCTTCTACTTCCTGATCTAAGGTCCCAATATACAGAACAAGCATAAGAATTTTACAAGGATTAGAGATTAGGAAAATTACAATTGCTAAAACAGCCTAATAATATGGAAATAGGGAGAACTTCCTATTTTGGAAAGTGAATCATCCAAAATAAACTGAACAGATATGAACTGAAGATAAGTATTAAAGAAAAAGAGAAATTATCTATGTTCCCATATGACTATTAACTCTGAAGCATACATCATCTGAATTTGTGAAGTTAAAAAAAAAATTTCTATTTTGACAAATTAGGTTGATTCAACCCTGCAATAAGACAGGTAAAGTGTGAATTAAAATAAAGTGCCTCAAATTCTTTATCTAAACATTTAAAATTGTGTATTTACATTTGAGATAACTTTTAATCATTTTAACATAAGCAAAATAGAGTCAATTAATACATTTGGAGAACTATCACCCCAAAACTCCCACATACACTTTTATAACAAATTATATAAATTTACTGTTTGTTATGTGTCTCTTATGAGCCAGGCACTGCTTTAAGCTAGATCTAGGCTACTGAGAAGATATGAATAAAGAAAACAGTCAAATATCCCAATGCTCATGGAGCTTATATTTCTAACTGGGAGACAGACAATAAAAATCATTAAAGAAAGAAATTACATAGTATATTAGAGGTGATGAGTACTATGGACAAAAGAAAATGTAGAACAGAGTAGGAGAACATCCAGCGCATCTTCCCAACGCCAGGCTCACCATCATATCCTTACCTATGGACCCCAGAGGAAGTAGCCACATAGAGGCCAACACTTTCCATAGACCTTTCAATGAACAACCCTTCAGGCTCCCTCCAGTGGCTGGGTGTGATTACCTTCTCAGATTTAAGCTCCCTTTCCAGATCTTTCTGTCCCTGGTCATCCCATATTTGTGTAAGGCTCATTTCCTATAGTAAATCTCTAACCCCATAAAATCATCATAGCTCTGCTTCCTCAACTGAACTATGACCAATATACAAACCACTTCTCACAGTGCAATAAAAATGTTTTTTCCAAGGACAAGGTTTGATCATATTCTTTTTCTGTTTAAAGCTGTCAATGAGGTCCCCATTTCCTTCAGAATAAAGTCCTAATTTTCAAAAATGGACTTTACCAGGCCTTCGTGATCTGACCTCAACCTGTTTAAATAGCTGATCTCTCCCAGAACCAAAGGTAGAGAATTTCTACCCTTTCTTCAAACTCTCTCTCATCTCTGGGTCATCAAACATGTCTTCTTCCCTGGAGCATTCCCCTCATCTTTCATTTGATAAATTTCTAATTCTTCAGACCTATTCTTAGGTAAACCCTCTTAATGCCAATAATACCAGTCAGGTTTTTCTGCCACACAGACATATATTAGTTATCTATTTCTGTTTTAAAATTTACCGCAAACTTAGAGGATTAAAATGACACACATGACACATTTTTATCTCATAGCTTCTGTTGGTCAAGAAGGCATGGCTTCACTAGATCTGCTTCTTCAGGATCTCACTCTCTCACATACCTACAATCAAGGTGGCAGCCAGGGCTGCCATCTAATCTAAAAGCTTGACTGGGAATTATCTGTTTCTACAATCACATGGTTGTTGGCAAGATTCCACTCCTTACAGGTTTGGATTGACAGCCTCAGTTCTTTGCTGACTGGAAACTCTCCATATAGCTTGCTTCATCAAAGCCTATAAAGGAGTCTGCTACCAAGACAAAAGTGACAATCTTTTGAAATCTAGTGACAGAAGTGGCATCCCCACACCACTGAGGTATAGTGTTGGTTAGAAGCAAATTACTGAAGGGAAGGAAATTACAGAAGGCCATGGAGGTGGGGATTATTGGAGATTAACTTAGAGTCTGCCTACCATAACAAGAGTTGTGCTGGAACATCTATGATGAGTTTCTCCTGGTCATCAAGTATATGTTTGCGGGTGGCTCAGGCTATCCTAAAAGCTCAGTGACAAACTGGCTGGAAGACATAATTTATGAATTGAGGTTGCCTCACAGAGGTCTTAAGTTCATCTTGTCTAAATATATTGAAAACACCTGAGTGGTAATAAGTAGTAGTAGAGAGATTTTAGTGAATCCTAGTAATATTATGAAAAAATAGAGCAAAAAGTAAAACTTAAGGCATGAATCAAATGGTTTGCAATAACAAGTGTTTAGTAAGCATTCATAACACACGTAGATTGCAGGTCAGCTATGGCTCTAATTCAGGCTCTAGCTCTGCTCCATGTGCTTTTGTGACAGTACCCAGACAAGCAACTGCACTGACTTGGAACACTCCAACCTTGAGATAGTGGAATGGACCAAAAGCACTGCTGGAAGCTTAGGATGCCTGTTAAACCATCTGTCAAGTAATTAAGAGAGTGTAGTATGGGCATTCCAGGAAGGAAGGAAGGACAGCACATGCAAAAGCACAGAGGCAGTGACAAGCATGAGAATAGCTAAGAGTTTAAGAGTGCTTGGGAACACAGGGCAATGGAGTCAGTGGAGTATGAGGGGTCCCCACCGATGGCTCCTCATATTGCATATATTTATGCAAAGTTTTTCCTATCTCTGGCCTTTGAAGAATAGTAAGATTTCTGTTGACATTTTTAAAGTAAATATATGAGTAGAACCAAAAAGAAAAAAAAAAAGAGAGAGATGTTTAAAAAATGACAAACTCCATTTTAGTGATATAAGTTCAAACTCTGTTTTCTCTTCTTAGTTTAAGATTTCAATTATGTGCAAAAGTTGCCTCAAAGTCCATGATCAATAAAAGTATGGGGGGGAAATCCACAAATCTCAGAGATATAAATATATGACCAAATACCAAAGAGTCACAGAGATGTGTTTCTGTTTTCCATACCAGAAAAGTGCTATACTTTCAGACTTAGTGAGTCTAGTCCATTCCTGGAAATAAGAGGAGGATGGAAATGAGATAAAATGGTGTGGCTTGGCTGAAATGTGCCATATCTAATCCAGAGCTGCTCTATATACTTCATAAGGATTTGACATAGAGTTACCAGATTTACCACTTTGATGAAAATTTCAAGTTAAATCAGGAAAGCAGTAGGTCAGTTTAAGCAATAGTGGACTTATCCTACTGAGCTAACCAAACCAGTTAGCTGATGCTATGTATACAACTTCACTGGAGATAAAAAATGTTCACCTAATGTAACATCTCAAAGGCCACTGCTAGTGTATATTCAAGGACTGCAAAATAAGCCCTAAATAAAAGACTCCATTTCTCGTTCCAAATTTTAAGGGTTAGGAGAAGTCAGCATTACAGTGGAAATTTGGACTTATATGTTTTTTGTAAAAAAAGTAGTGCCTTACAGCTTCAAGGTTCAAAACACCTGTGAAAATGAAAAGATGCTGACATTTATTTAGTACTCTCTTTTTCAAGCCTTTTCTAAGTGTCAGCTCCTTTAATCCTGTGAAATAAACTTTATCATCCTCATTTTACAAATGTAAAAACTGAGGATCAGAAATGTTTTCTACATTGCCTAGTCATAAACATGGTAATTGATGACCTTTTGATTTTAAAAGCCATGCTCTCCCCATTCCACTGAGCTATGATAGCTACCATTGCTCTAAGCTGGAAGGAAAGGAGGGTTGGGCCCAAAGAAAATTTAGCTGCTTACTAACTAGAGTAGCCAACCATCCCAGCTTGCCTAGATTGTTCTGGTTTAGCACCCAAGTTTCCTGCATCCCAGGAAATTCCTCAGTACTGGACAAACTGAGACAGTGGGTCACCTTAGCAAGCTATTCTCTGAAATTCATGTTGATTTATGTAGAGAGAAGTGGCACAGAGAGGTCCAGAGCCCCTATAAGTACAAGCGGTATAAATGGGTGCCAAAGACATGAGGGGGAGATTTATTGGGAACTATAGTTGCTTTTTCTCCTGGGTCGTTTTCTGACAGAAAGATATCTTTGCAGGGAGTAGGAGGATGCAGTTTGTATCTCCTCACAACTAGGGCACCTACCAGGCACTGGGCGGGGTAGGGAGGGGGTGACCACGGACCACCTAAGGGGATGGGAGGAAACCCCAAGCAACCGGGTAGGATGTTGGGGGGGATGAAGGGGAGAGGAGGAGTGGAGGCAGGATGGGACTGGTGCCCCTGAGGGGCAGCTTGGGGAGGGAAGGGGTTCCCACTCCTGGAGGGGCCCACCCATGGTAAGGGGAGCAACGGGGGATGCGGAGAGACCCTCGGGAGATTGGAGGATCTCGGCCAGCATTTCCCCTGCTCACTTGGGCTCCAGGGAGCCTTCTGAGGTCCCAGGCCTGATCCTCTGCCCTCTGAGGCCTCCTCCAACTACATGGGTCCTGAGGGAATGGGGGCAGGGGAGAAAAAGTAGAGGCCAGATGGGACCAGTGCCCCTGAGGGAGGCTGGGGGAGGGGAGAGGTTCCCATGCTTGGGAGGGTCCCACCACAGTAAGGGGATCAGCAGGGACAGGGAGAGACCCTCAGGGGATCAGAGGATGGGAAGGGAACTCGGCCAACATTTCCCCTGCCCACTCAGGCCTCCAGTAGCCTGCTGAGGTGCCAGGCCTAACCCTGCACCCTCTGAGATGCGCTCTGGCCGAGCCAGGCCTAAACCCTGCCCCTGCACCCCCAGGGCCTTATTTCTGCACTCTGAGGCCCCCTCCAGCCCTGCTGCCTTTTCCAGTCAGGCAGATCCTGAATCTAGGCCCTGCCCCTGACTAAGCTCCACCTCCATAGTCAAGGCCTTTTCTGGCCCTTTTTTCTTTTTTTTTTTTTTTGAGGTTGTGGTTCTGTTTTACCTTGTTACTGTTTCATATATCTTTTTATTTCTTCTAATAAATTTTTTATTTTTCTAATTTTATTTTATTTTTTATTCTTTGTTATTGTTCTGCTCCTTTTGGTTTGTTCCCCCCCTTTTATCTACTTATTTATTTTTTGCTGTAATGGTTCTGTTTTACTTTGTTGTTGTTTTCACTTATATTTTGATTTTTCCTAATATATTTTTTATTTTTCTATTTTATTTTATTTTTTATTCATTGTCATTGTACTACTCCTTTCTTTTCTTTTGCTGCACCACACAGCTTCTAGGATCTTGGTTCCCAGGCTGGGAGTTGGGCCTGAGCTCCTGTGGTGAGAGCGCCAAGTCCAAACTGCTGGACTAACAGAAAATCTCAGACCCCAGGGAATATTAACTGGAGTGAGGTCTCCTGGAGGTCCTCATCTCGGCACCAAGACCCAGCTCTACCCAACTGCCTGAAAACTCCAGTGCTGGAAGCCTCAGGACAAACAATCAGTAAGACAGGAACAGAGCCCAAGACATCAAAAATAACGAGACAACAAAAAAATATGTTACAGACGAAGAAATGAGGTAAAAACCTACAAGACCAAATAAATGAAGAGCTAATAGGCAACCTACCTGAAAAAGAATTCAGAGTAATGATAGTAAAGATAATCCAAAATCTCGGAAACAGAATGGAGGCATGGATCGAGAAAATACAAGAAATGTTTAACAAGGAACTAGAAGAACTAAAGAACAAACAGTAATGAACAACATAATAACTGAAATTAAAAATACAGTGGAAGGAATCAATAGCAGAATAACTAAGGCAGAAGAACGGATAAGTGAACTGGAAGACAGAATGGTAGAAATAACTGCCATGGAACAGAATGAAGAAAAAAGAATGAAAAGAATTGAGGACAGTCTCAGAGACCTCTGGGACAACATTAAATGCACCAACATTCGAATTATAGGGATCCTAGGAGAAAAAGAGAAAGAGAAAGAGTCTGAGAAAATATGTGAAGAGATTATAGTTGAAAACTTCCCTAACATGGGAAAGGAAATAGCCACCCAAGTCCAGGAAGCGCAGAGAGTCCCATACCGGGTAAACCCTAGGAGAAAAACACCAAGACACATATTAATCAAACTAAAAAAAATTAAATTCAAAGAAAAAAATATTAAAAGCAGCAAGGGAAAAGCAACAAATAACATACAAGGGACTCCCCATAAAGTTATCAGCTGATTTTTCAGCAGAAACTCTGCAGGCCAGAAGGGAGTAGCAGGATATATTTAAAGTGATGAAAGGGAAAAACCTACAACCAAGATTACTCTACCCAGCAAGGATCTTATTCAGATTTGACAGAATAATCAAAAGCTTTACAGACAAGCAAAAGCTAAGAGAATTCAGCACCACCAAACCAGCTTTACAACAAATGCTAAAGAAACTTCTCTAGGCAGGAAACACAAGAGAAGAAAAAGACCCACAAACACAATTAAGAAAATGGTAATAGGAACACACATATTGATAATTACCTTGAATGTAAATGGATTAAATGCTCCAACCAAAAGACACAGACTGGCTGAATGGATACAAAAACAAGACCTGCATATATGTTGTCTACAAGAGACCCACTTCAGACCTAGGGCCACATATAGACTGAAACTGAGGGGATGGAAAAAGATATTCCACGCAAATGGAAATCACAAGAAAGCTGGAGTAGCAATACTCATATAAGATAAAATAGACTTTAAAATAAAGACTGTTATAAGAGATAAGGAAGGATACTACATAATGATCAAGGGATCAATCCAAGAAGAAAATATAACAATTATAAATAATTATGCACCCAACATAGGAGCACCTCAGTACCTAAGGCAAATGCTAACAGCCATAAAAGGGGAACTCAACAGTAACACAATAATAGTGGGGGACTTTAACACCCCACTTACACTAATGGACAGATCATCCAGACAGAAAATAAATAAGGAAACACAAGCTTTAAATGACACAATAGAGCAGATAGATTTAATTGATATTTATAGGACTTCTACCTGAAAACAGTAGAATACACTTGCTTCTCAAGTGCACACAGAACGTTCTCCAGAATAGATCACATCTCGGGTCACAAATCAAACCTCGGAAAATTTCAGAAAATTGAAATCATACCAAGCATCTTTTCCGACCACAAAGCTATAAGATTAGAAATAAATTACAGGGGAAAAAACTGTAAAAAACACAAACACATGGAAGCTAAACAGTGTGCTGCTAAATAACCAAGAGATCACTGAAGAAATCAAAGAGGAAATAAAAATCACCTAGAAACAAACGACAATGAAAACACGATGACCCAAAACCCATGGGAAGCAGAAAAAGTAGTTCTAAGAGGGAAGTTTATAGCAATTCAATCCCACCTCAACAAACAAGAAAAATCTCAAATAAACAATCTAAACATACACCTAAAGGAACTAGAGAAAGAAGAACAAAGAAAACCAAAAGTTAGTAGAAGGAAAGAAATCATAAAGATTGGAGCAGAAATAAATGAAATAGAAACAAAGAAAACAATAGCAAGGATCAATAAAACTAAAAGTTGGTTCTTTGAGAAGATAAAATTGATAAACCTTTAGCCAGACTCATCACGAAAAAAAGGGAGAGGACTTAAATCAATAAAATTAGAAATGAAAAATGAGAAATTACAACTGACACTGCAGAAATAAAAACGATCATAAGAGACTACTACAAGCAACTATATGCCAATAAAATGGACAACCTGGAAGAAATGGACAGATTCTTGGAAAGGTACAACTTTCTAAGACTGAACCAGGAAGAATTAGAAAATATAAACAGACCAATCACAAGTAAAGAAATTGAAACTGTAATTAAAAATCTTGCAACAAACAAAAGTCCACGACCAGATGGCTTCACAGGTGAATTCTATCAAACATTTAGAGAAAAGCTAACACCTATCCTTCTCAAACTCTTCCAAAAAATTGCAGAGGGAGGAACACTCCCAAACTCGTTCTACGAGGCCACCATCACCCTGATACCAAAACCAGACAAAGATACCACAAAAAAAGAAAATTACATACCAATACCACTGATGATCATAGACACAAAAATCCTCAACCAAATACTAGCAAACAGAATCCAACAGCACATTAAAAGGATCATACACCATGATCAAGTGGGATTTATCCCAGGGACGCAAGGATTCTTCAATGTATGCAAATCAATCAATGTGATACACCACATTAACAAATTGAAGAATAAAAACCATATGATCATCTCAATAGATGCAGAAAAAGCTTTTGACAAAATTCAACACCAATTTATGATAAAAACTCTCCAGAAAGTGGGCAAAGAGGGAACCTACCTCAATATAATAAAGGCCAATATAACATAATAAAGGAAACCATAAACAAAATGAAAAGACAACCCTCAGAATGGGAGAAAATATTTGCAAACAAAGCAATGGACAAAGGATTAATCTCCAAAATATTAATCTCCAAAAAAAAAAAAAAGACCCAATAAAAATATTGGTGGAAGACCTAAATAGACATTTCTTCAAAGAAGACATACAGATGGTCAAGAGGCACATGAAAAGATGCTCAACATCACTAATTATTAGAGAAATGCAAATCAAAACTTCAATGAGGTATCACCTCACACTGCTCAGAATGGCCATCATCAAAAAATCTCCAAAAAAGTAAATGCTGGAGAGGGTGTGGAGAAAAGGGAACCCTCTTGCACTGTTGGTGGGAACGTAAATCGATACAGCCACTGTGGAGAACAGTATGGAGGTTCCTTAGAAAACTAAAAATAGAACTACCATATGACCCAGCAATCCCACTACTGTGCATATACCCTGAGAAAACCATAATTCAAAAAGTCACATGAACCCCAATGTTCACTGCAGCACTATTTACAATAGCCAGGACATGGAAATAACCTAAATGTCCATTGACAGAAGAATGGATAAAGAGATGTGCTACATATATATACTGGAATATTACTCAGCCATAAAAAAGGAACATAACTGGGTCATTTAAAGAGATGTGGATGGACCTAGAGTTTGTCATACAGAGTGAAGTAAGTCAGAAAAAGAAAAACAAATATCGTATATTAATGCACATATGTGGAATCTAGAAAAATGGTACAGACGAACCTATTTGCAGGGCAGGAATAGAGACGCAGATGTAGAGAACAGATGTGTGGATATGTGGGGAGAAGGGAAGGGTGCGAAGAATTGGGAGATTAGGTTTGACACAAATACCCATGTGTAAAAAAAATAGCTAGTGGGAACGTGCTGTATAGCACAGGGAGCTCAGCTTAGTGCTCTGTGATGACCTAGATGGGTGGGATGGCAGGGGGAGGGAGGTCCAAGAGGGAGGGGATATATGTATACATATAGCTGATTCACTTCATTGTACAGCAGAAACTAACAAAACATTGTAAAGCAATTATACTCCAATTAAAAAAAAAGATATCTTTGTATTCCTTGGTTCTCCTTACCTCCTTTTACCATTCACATTCACCTGGCAGACCTGCTTATTTGACTAACAGAATGCATTTGGAACACCTTAAATATTTCATTAGTGCTTTAATATACTAAAGTGAACTAGCTATCATTAGGACAAGAATTATCTGAATGTGAAGGTTGCTGCTAAAATGATGCTATAGACAGTGGTCTGACCTTCCATTTAAAGTGATCTAGACAGCCCCTTGTTCAGGCCCACCTCCTGATAGACTGAAGAGATGTTGGCTTGTGCACTGTGATATTTGGAATACTGGTCAGGCCTTCAGCTCCCAAGTATCTCCATCCGTGCCTTATAATGTGCCTGAAATACTACCGTTAGTAGGGGTTTTAACAGGATGATCTAGGACAAGGTGCAGGGACTCTGGGAGGTGGGAGAGAAGCAGTTGTCCTTGCAGTAGGCAGAGAGCCAGCCCCACCCTTGTTGCAGATGCAACAAATGAGCTTTTTAAGCAGTTTCTGCAAAGGTGAACTACAAGCCAGTGAGTCAAAAGTATTACAAACTTATTTGTTTCGTGAGGTTTTTCGTCTAAGCTCATTTAAAATTTTAAGGCAGTATTTGGTAGGAAAGGTTATTCCAACCAGAAAAATGTTTTTATTTTAAAACAACTTTACTCAGTGGGTCAATTCTCTAGAGAAATTATAGTTATTTTCATTGTTTAAGTCAAAGGTCTCTGTTCCTATAGGAGCTATTGAATATTTACAAACTTCACATGATCTCTGTTGGGCTGACAAAATACTATAGCTATCTTGATCCTTGGCAATGTTTACTGTCTCTTTGTATAACTGAAAGGAACAGTTATATCCTAGCATAATGAGGACATTTTCCAAAGCTCAAGTTGAATATTTGGCCTTAAGAAATGAATGAAGCCAGCTGTAAGAGGGAATTACAAAGACAGCTTTGTACCAATATTTTGTACCACACAATTCATTATAAGAACATTCTTCAATATGGAAAATCTATTGCTAACACTGTAGTTTATAGTGCTTAACCACAGTTGCACAAACTTTGCTTTTGTCAATATGTGGGACCATGAATTCTTTATTTTCAATGCCTTGGAAATCTGTAGTTGAGAAAATGTGCTATGTATACAGCCACCCTCTTGCCCACATCAAAAAGTAGAAAAGAATATTTATAGATGAACTTCCCAAGTAAATGGATGATCTTAATTTAAAAATAAATAAAATTGAAAATAGAAGGCTATAGTCAAATAAGGCTTGGAAAATCACAATGCATATAAGCATAATAAAGCTCTGAGATTCCTGATGAAATATTCAAATATCCAACAACAACAAAATTATTTGACTTCAGAATCCTATTTAACATTACTTGGGAGCACATTTGGAAAATATAAGGATCAAATATTTGCAAGCATGCTTGTCTTGTAAAATCACAAATGTAGAGTCACTATGTTTATTAATATTAGGTTTATATCCACTCTTTGAGTGTGTTGGGTGTCCTTGGAAAGCTGTAAAATTAATCAAGACTTTACTTTTGCAAAGCAAAGGAAACCATAAACAAGACGAAAAGACAACCCTCAGAACGGGAGAAAATATTTGCAAACGAAGAAACTGACAAATGATTAATCTCCAAAATATACAAGCAGCTCGTGCAGCTCAATATCAAAAAAACAAACAACCCAATCCAAAAATGGGCAGAAGATCTAAACAGACATTTCTCTAAAGAAGATATACAGATTGCCAACAAACACATGAAAGGATGCTCAACATCACTAATCATTAGAGAAATGCAAATCAAAACTACAGTGAGGTATCACCTCACACAGGTCAGAATGGCCATCATCAACAAATCTACAAACAATAAATGCTGGAGAGGGTGTGGAGAAAAGGGAACCCTCTTGCACTGTTGGTGGGAATGTAAATTGATACAGCCACTATGGAGAACAGTATGGAGGTTCCTTAAAAAACTGAAAATAGAACTACCATATGACCCAGCAATCCCACTACTGGGCATATACCCTGAGAAAACCATAATTCAAAAAGAGTCATGTACCACAATGTTCATTGCAGCTCTATTTACAATAGCCAGGACACGGCAGCAACCTAAGTGTCCATCGACAGATGAATGGATAAAGAAGATGTGGCACATATATACAATGGACTATTACTCAGCCATAAAAAGAAATGAAATTGAGTTATTTGTAGTGAGGTGGATGGACCTAGAGACTGTCATAAAGAGTAAAGTAAGTCAAAAAGAGAAAAACAAATACCGTAAGCTAACATATATATATATATGGAATCTAAAAAAAAAAAAAAAGGTTCTGATGAACCTAGGGGCAGGACAGGAATAAAGACGTAGACGTGGAGAATGGACTTGAGGACATGGGGAGGGGAAGGGTAAGCTGGGATAAAGTGAGAGAGTGGCATGGACATATATACACTACCAAATGTAAAATAGATAGCTAGTGGGAAGCAGCCGCATAGCACAGGGAGATCAGCTCGGTGCTTTGTGACCACCTAGAGGGATGGGATAGGGAGAACGGGAGGGAGACGCAAGAGGGAGGGGATATGGGGATATACGTGTATGAATAGCTGATTAACTTTGTTATACAGCAGAACCTAACACAACACTGTAAACCAATTATAGTCCAATAAAGACGTTAAAAAAAAAGTGATTCAGCTTCCTTCAAAATATACATTCTGTGTACACTAGCACAGTCTTGAAAGAGACTACTGTGATAACTCTGATGTGATTCAATCAAACAGCTATAACACTGCACTATCAGTAAGAACCACTTGATGACATATATTCTAATTACAGTTCTAGGGTTGCTGATAAATAACTGTTTTAAAATAAGTATTTCAGTGCATTAGGGAAAAATGTGCCAAATAATTATTTGTGTGATTTAAACAAATCAACAGCTAATAATTTCCTAATGGATAATTTTTTAAGGTAAACCATCCAAGCAGTTTTTATTCATTACTATTCATAAATACACACAGCAGCTTCATTAGAGATTTCAATTTTCCTCTTCAGTTTGAATGTGGAGTATTAGCAGAGCCTTTTGCATGTAATAGGTAATTTAATTTGCAAATAATGTTCAAAAAAATTTTACTGTGGTGCTAATTTTAAATTTAACGTACGACTATATGTTTAAAGTCAGAAAGCTTTCAAATTTTTCCAGTTCAGTACAAATTATTGAGAACTTACTACATTGTTAGAAACATACTAGACAAGGCTTACTACAAGAATTAAAAAACAAGAGCCCTTAGGAGAGTACTTTCTAGTAACACAGTATACTATTTTAAATACAGTAAAATACCTTTAATGCATGAGGCATCTTTACAAATATTTGGTTTATAAAGAGAAAATGGGCATAATAATGATAAATATACTTACCTAACCCTACTAGCTTTTAACTGATACATTTTTCTATACTGCATAATACAGAACATACAAACTTATCATAAAACTAGTGTTGTGTTTTGAAATCCACAAAAGACAAAATTTTAGACTCATTTTGGATTTAATGTCAATTTTATGATTCTTTCTATGAGCTTTGTTTTCTGAGTTTGAAAAAAGCCACTTTATATTTCAATTCATTCAAACAACACAAGATATAAAATGGACTGTCAGTAGTTTTTAAAGCCAATAACCTTCTCTTTCTTTCTTTGAGGTTTTTCATGCATACAGCCCAATCTTATTTCAGCTTCCTTTTTTTAATTTTTATTTATTTATTTATTTATTTTTGGCTGCGTTGGGTCTTAGTTGCTGCACACGAGCTTTCTCTAGTTGCGGCGAGCGGGGTTACCCTTCGTTGCGGTGTGCGGGCTTCTCATTGTGGTGGCTCCTCTTTGTTGCACAGCACGGGTTCTAGGCCCACGAGCTTCAGTAGCTGTGGTAGGCGGGCTCAGTAGTGGCTCTTGGGCTCTAGAGCGCAGGCTTAGTAGTTGTGGTGCACGGGCTTAGCTGCTCCGTGGCATGTGGGATCTTCCCGGACCAGGGCTTGAACCCGTGTCCCCTGCACTGGCAGGCAGATTCTTAACCACTGTGCTACCAGGGAAGTCCCCATTTCAGCTTTCTTGAGCAGTCAAAAAAGCAATATGCTGGTGAGAACACTGCTGGGAACAGTAATTGAATGAATCAAGTCTGAATCATTACCCAGTTCAGGTCCAGCAAACAGATGACATTTAAGAATAATTGTTTCTCCTTTGTAGCTATACTAGTTGCAGTACTTTCTTTCAGCAATGTATAAAACTATTCTGAAGACAGTCTCCTGAATTTCAAGCAACATCTGGCTGAGAAACAGTTACTAAGGATGTATGTTTTGGTTTTTGGTGTTTCTTTTTTCTTTTTTAATCACAAACCCTACTTTTTTATATAGGAATTTGACCACTTCAATCAAGCCTATCTAAAGTATGGCAAGTAAATAAAACTTCAAATACGTCTTTATGTTGCTGTTCTTGTTAAAAATAACAATGGAATTGATTTTAGTTTAGAAAATTCATAACTAACTTAAACTCACAAACTACAACCTAACTTATTTCCACAGATCTTTCAGTTTAAAAACCCAATCTATTGGGTTGGCCAAAAGGTTCATTCATTTCTTCCTGTAAGATGACTCTAGTAGCACTTAGTTGTCTTTAACTTCATTCAAAACAATTTTGTTAGATTGTATGTGACAGCTATCACATCAGAGTGCATTTAAAAAAAGACATCAAAATTGGTGAATTTCTGGGTAGCCATTTTAATATTGAAGATGGAAGGAAAAAAGCAACATTTTTGGCATATTATGCTTTAGTATTTTAAGAAAGGTAAAAACGCAACTGAAATGCAAAAAAAAGATTTATGCAGTGTATAGAGAAGGTGCTGTGACTGATCGAAGGTGTCCAAAGAGGTTTGCGAAGTTTCGTGCTGGAGATTTCTCGCTGCATGATGCTCCACGGTCACGTAGGCCAGTTGAAGTTGACAGTGATCAAACTGAGACATGAACTTAGACCAATCAACATTATACCACGTGGGAGATACCAACATACTCAAAAATATCCAAATCAAATGCTGAAAATCATTTGCACCAGCTTGGTTATGTTAATCACTTTGGTGTTTGGGTTCCACATAAGTTAAGTGAAAAAAACCTTCTTGACCATATTTCCACATGTGATTCTCTACGTAAACATAATGAAAATACTCCATTTTTAAAACAAATTGTGACTGGCAATGAAAAGTGGATACTGCACAACAATGTGGAATGGAAGAGATTGTGGGGCAAGCAAAATGAACCACAACAAAGGCTGGTCTTCATCCAAAGAAGGTGACGTTGTGTATATGGTGGGATTGGAAAGGAGTCCTCTATTATGAGCTCCTTCCGGAAAACCAAACGATTAATTCCAACAAGTACTGCTCCCAGTTAGACCAACTGAAAGCAACATTCGACGAAATGTGTCCAGAATTAGTCAACAGAAAATGCATAATCTTCCATCAGGATAATGCAAGACTGCATGTTTCTTTGATGACCAGGCAAAAACTGTTACAGGTGGGCTGGGAAGCTCTGATTCATCTGCCGTATTCACCAGACATTGCACCTTCAGATTTCCATCTATTTCCATCCTTACAAAATTCTCTTAATGGAAAAAATTTCAATTCCCTGGAAGACTGTAAAAGGCACCTGGAACAGTTCTTTGCTCAAAAAGATAAAAAGTTTTAGGAAGATGGAATTATGAAGTTGCCTGAAAAACGGCAGAAGGTAGTGGAACAAAAGGGTGAATACGCTGTTCAATAAAGTTCTTGGTGAAAATGAAAAACGTGTCTTTTATTTTTACTTAAAAACCGAAGACCCTTTTTGGCCAACCCAATATATTCTCTAATACAGCAGTCCCCAGCCTTTTTGGCACCAGGGACCCGTTTCATGGAAGACAATTTTTCCACAGACGGGTTGGGGGTGGGCGGGGGGGATGGTTCAGGCGGTAATGCGAGCGATGGGGAGCAGCAGATGCAGCTTCACTTGCTCGCCCGCCACTCACCTCCTGCTTTGTGGTCCAGTTCCTAACAGGCCTCGGACCGGTATCAGTCCGTGGCCTGGGGGTTGGGGACCCCTGCTCTAACAGGATCTGGGGACTCAATCCCTATTAGGAACAAGAAGATATTGAAAATTTATAGAACATGTACAATAGGAAATGATGTTTCATTTCCTTTTATATCCCGTTCTAATTCATCTCCTTTATTAAAGTGCATCTAATATCTTACAAAAGGAAACCAAAGTAAATAAGTAGATATAAAGTTCTGACAAATTATACTTGCCATGAAAATCCAGTACATTTTTCTATACAGAACAAATTAATCTCAGTATTTTAGAGAACCAGGAAGAAGGAGGAACCTGTACATTTCTTCTGAACCATGGTGTAAGGTTTAAGTAGAGGGTGCACACCTCACTCTCCTCTGGGTTACACATATGAATGAGTGAGCTTGTCTAGGCATCAGATGAGGTAGAATAAAAACAGCTCTGCAAAAACACCTCCACAAAAGAAAGTTTAAACTTTTATTTTGGAAATTTCAAAAGTCAGTTGCTATCAGTTCATAAGATGTACTGAATCTGTAAAGGGCATTACCCTCCTGGTTTTTTTAATCCATTTTTTTAATTGAAGTATAGTTAATTTACAATGTTGTGTTAGCTTCAGGTGTAAAGTGATTCATATATATATGTGTGTATATATACATATTCTTTTTCAGATTCTTTTCCATTATAGGTTATTATAAGGCATTGAATATAGTTCCCTGTGCTATACAGTAGGTCCTTGTTGTTGATCTGTTTTATACATAGTAGTGTGTATATGTTAATCCCAGACTCCTAATTTATCTCCCCCTACCCCCTGCTATCCTCTCTATCAACCATAAGTTTGTTTTCTCCCTTCTGTTTCAATATAGACATATTTGCTAAAAAAAGAAAAACTCTGGTCCTACGAGAAGAACATTACTGTTCTTGTGTAAGAAGTCTTTCTAGGTTAGAGATGTAGTTAACAGTTCCTCTAATTAATGTGTACTTACATTCTTTATCACCTGATATATATTTCTTAGTTCATACACTCCATAGTTGATATTATTAAAATGTATAGTCACCCTGCACATCATCCTACGCATACTACTTAGCTTAGATAAGTAGTCTTAGATAAACAGTCTCCCATTATTTCTTTGCTGTTTTCTGTTATGGGTTTGGGGAGTCATTATAAAAGTTATGATCTTAAATAGCTGACATAGTGTAGGTGCTGGCAGTTAAGAGAGAGAAGATTCAGGCTAAGCAGAGAAGCCTTCTTCAGCGTTTGAGTCTTCAGAAGGACAAAACCCCTTCCTGCCGTGTACATGGGTATTTTAACAACACTACATATTCCAAGAAGTTTAGATCTTTATCTGCTACGTGGATGTGGCTTTATGTTTTTTGCTGAAAAAGATTTTTATTAAAAAACATGTAGTTGAGCGAAGACTGCCACTATGTCCTACCCACCGTGTGCTACACACACGGTGGGGTGTTGCTCCAGGATCCTGCTTTAGACTTGTAAGCTCCCCCATCCATTAAACCACTGATGCCTCTGTTGCTGACTCCGGGCTCTTTCTTCGGTCTTGAAGCTGGGCAAGCACAGGCCTTCCAGGCCTGGGGGGGTGCAGCCCAACAACTGGCGGTGCAGCCAGGAGACCGAGGAAACTCCTGTAAGCACGATGTCGGGAAATACAGGACAGGGAATGGAAAGTTGCCGGGGGCATCCACTAACGTGTGAGGCCTGAAAGTCACAGGTGTAATCCCAGGGTGGCCATCCACTAACACGTGGGGCCCAAAAGTTCCAGGGGTGATCCCAAAAGTTGCGGGTGGGAAATCCTAGGTTGGCTATCTACTAGTATATGGGGCCTTGTGGTGTCTGTCCTTGGTTAATGGGGGCTGCCAAGAGATCTGAAGAACAATGGAGCCTAATGGTTCTGTTACTGTATCAAAATGAGCCTTTTGTAATTGGTTAAGATAGCTTTCTAGAAGGAACTGGTATTTCTCTTGTGCCTTTGAGATGTAAATGATCTACCTGGCCTCTCTGTAACTTTAATCTTATGTAATCTCTAAGAGTAAAGGAGAAGAAAGAGCTTTTAGGTAAACTCTATAGAAATAATTATGTTTGGGGAATGTCAATCTAAAATAGTCTCTCCAGATTCTGGTAAATTGAAACTAAAGTTGAAAGAAGAGAATTCATGGGTTTGGAACATTAATTGCTGAGCGGGTCTTAGCTTATCTACCCATGCCTGCTTACGAGAGAAAGACTAAAGCATTGAGTTTTCCAATCAGGAAACGCACAGTTACTTGCTTCTTGGTTTTGCCAGAGATTAAGGATTTTAAGGGTTAAGATTATAATCAGTCATAATTCTAGTTATTGTAACCAAGTTTATTGATTACATTGTAATCAGGTGCTTAATCATGCCTTTTTAAGTCTTGTCTTTTATACAGAGTTACTATTTTACTCTGATACTTCTAAAAAAGTGCTTCATCTTCAAGAAATTCATAGGAAGGACCTTTTGACAATAACAGGTCTCTGATAAATTTCAGATTATACTGCTGAAATGGGTAAGAACTTAAAGAATCTTAATGGAAGACCTGATGGCTTCATAAAAAGTTAACAAAACTGAGTGAACTGGTGAATATGGTTATAATTTTTATGCGTTTTGTCTGATCTATGTTTTCTAGATATAGAGAAGCCCTTCCCCTCAAGTTTTATAGCAATTTGGTAAACTACATCTGTGGGTAGAATTGAAGCATTTTCATTTTTCTCTTTGCCTGGTCCCCCCAGAAATCAGAGACTCTTGGGTTCCAAGAAGCCTTACCAGGGGAATGGAAAAAGACTGTCTCCTGGCATGAGCAAGAATCTCAATATTTTGGGGACTTCTAGAAGAGAAAAATCCACCAAGACAGAGCCTGATAGCAGGGATTTGGCATGGCTTTCCTGGCCTTGAGAGGCCTTTTGGGAATTCAGTCTGAGACTCCTGAGGAGTTCCCCTTCAGCCAGTTTGGAGGAGCCTATTTGATCAATTGACCAGACTTATTTTGCAAACAAATTAGTCTTGATTTGGCTGTATTTGGTGGAGATGAGGGTAATTTTAGAGAGAACAATATTATGTTTCAGTGGATGCTAAATTCTAGTTCTGTTAATTGAGGTTTATATTTATGAAAGTTACTGTGTTAGCTATACTTTTGCCCTGATGCTCTGGATGGAAAGAGAATTATCTAGTGAAACTGTCACAGAGTATAACTACTCATGAAGTGTGACACTGCTTGTTTTAGGTCTGCTACTAAAAGCACATGTACAATGCTTGTGTGACAAGTGGGTATAAGTGATAAAATGTATAGCCAATAAAGTGTTTCCCCATTAACATACCTCTGAGCCTGTTCATGAGATATGACTAGTTTTCCCCCAATGTGAATGATTAGGACCGAGGGACATGATCTGAACCTGGGGTAGAAGACAGCACCCCAGCATCAAGGGATGGATATTTTGATCATCAATGCTTTCTATGGAAAGATTTGCAATCAAAAGGGCAAATGATGGAAAAATCTGCACAATATTGAGGTATGGGAAGTCAGAAGGCTTATACATGGTTGAATTTAAATTTTACTGACCAGAGCAGCCTGTTTTGTGGCCCTTCTGACACACACTGTACCTCTGCTTTGGCCACTGAGGAAGGGGATGCATTTGAAAGTCAAAATGGTATAGCTGTGGTTCAGATATCCAAGGTAAAATTAGGTGGTCATTATATACATGATTTTAGACACGTGCTTATATCACTGAAAACTTGAGTTTTCTGAACTGTATTGCAGACCAGGACCTAAACCACAGTGGGTGTGGTATTATCTCAGAACGTGGGTACTGCTTGTATTTTGCTTAATGGTCACGACACCGCCCCCCTCCCCGCCCCCCGTGTTGTGCCTGTTAGACGTCTTACGTTTCATCCCTAGTCTGAGGGAGGAAATGCATTCGAGTACTGAGCAGCAACACTGGCCTCACTGCGAAATGAGTCTAATTGCTGGGTCTACAGTGAGATGCCGCTGTCCTCCTCCTGGGACTTCCATGAAAAATCCACCTGGCTACTGTGACTATGTGGGGACTACTGACCATGGGGAGAAAAGACTCACCATCTTCTGCTCCCATATGCCAGTACATCAGAAGGACCCCCGTCAGTAAACATTAATGTACAACTGACTGCTCATGACCCCTCTGGGCTATGCTGTGTGGAGTGGAAGAGGCTGGCTTCTGGACACACAAGTCCAACTAGTGGGATTAAATGTTTTTTGTTTGCAAAGACCTAATGGGTCCACCCCTAACGGTACTCAACATAACATGGGGTGGCAGACCTGTACTGTGACTGCTGACTCCTGACTAGGCCAACAGGATGTTTCTTTTAGAGCCAGGGTCCACCTCTCCCCACGGGGGTGGCTCTGGGTTTATGAAAAACAGGTGTGGCCTGTCGGTACTGTATCTGTGGTGTCTGGTTGCAGTGCCTGCTGCATACCTGACCCCAGGGATATCGAGGAAGAGGGGTGGACCAAGGTGGTAAGGGTCATGCAGGGTGTGTAGGGGTGGAGCGTGTGGTCAGGCCGCTCCAGATGGCTGTTCCCTTGCTCTCTGCATGTCCCCTGCCTGACCAGGGCCTGTTTCACCTACACCCTACGCACATGACTGACCTTCCTACATACTTGCCCCAGGCCCCAGCTAATGATAGCTTATCAAAGGGGTGGTAAGCGGGGTGTCCCTCTGCCGGTTTCCCTGGACACTAATAAGCCCACCTGACATCAATTCCCCTGTAACTGGTAATCCCCCCTTCCCCACGGGAGCAAAGAATGCCGCCATGTCCTGCCATGCCATAGGCCACACATGGCGAGATGTTGCTCCCGGACCTTGCTTCAGATGTATAAGCTCCCCCATCCATTAAACCACTGATGTCTCTCATTGCTGACTCTAGGCTCTTTTTTCGGTCTTGAAGCTGGGCAAGCACAGGGCTTGTAGGCCTGTGGGGTGTAGCCCAACAACACTACTATATATAAAATAGATAACTAATAAGGACCTACTGTATAGCACAGGGAACTCTACTCAATACTCTGTAGTGACCTATATGGGAAAAGAATCTAAAAAAGAGTGGATATATATGTATATGATTCACTTTGCTGTACACCTGAAACTAACACAACATTGTAAATCAACTATACTCCAATAAAAACATTAAAGAAAAATGTGGTTACGCTTCTTTCTCCTGTTTTTTTTTTTTTTTTTTTTTTTTTTTGTCTTCTGGGTTTTGTATCTAGCTGAGAAAGTCTTTACTAAAATAGTAAATAGTCCTAAAATGTGTCCATCTTCATTGCCTCCACCTTCTTCACTAGTGGTCTAGGTGAGCACCCCAGCCCTCTAAGAATGCAGCCAGGACTTGCCCTTTATACCTCGGCAACACTGAAAGGCTCAGCGTTTCCTGCCTTTACCAGGCCGTACCTCACCTGCATGACTCTACTCTTGCTGCCTCCTCTTTAAGAACATCATTCCCTCCTCTCCCTCACTCCACTGGTTAACCCCACCTATCCATACAGATCCACTGAAGTGTCATTTCCTCCAGGAAGACTTTCTCACCCCCCAACATCTTCAGGTCTTACGCTGTATTCCATAATACTATATGCTCAGTAATCCATTTCATACCTGTCTCTGGCATATGACTGTGAATTGCTTGTCATAGAGAACTGTCCCTTGGTCAACCCTGTGTCTGAGCCCTTCACACAGTAACTGGAGCATAAAAGGAGATCAAGAGATATTTAACAACTAAATGAATAAATGAACAAAATGAAGAGTTCATAGAATTACCATAATAACAGCTTGAATAGAGGTTAGAATTTCACTGAAACCCATAACAGGTAAATAAGAAGGTTACCAGTTCCAACCCTATATGATTTTGAAAGCAAATCCCAGTTTCATATATCTATAGTGCTCATGTTTTCCCTTTATTGTAATTCTCTTCTGAAATACTGTGCAAGAATCGGAGCTTGAATCCATCAGGACTTCAGTGGATCTCTTATCATATTACTCCGAAAAAGATTGCTTTGGGCTTTACACTTACATATGAAAACTGCTTTTTTTCCTCCTCCTAACTCAAGTCCCAAAAGTGTTTCTAGAAAAACCTAGATAAACTTAATTTATCAAAGACACCAAAGGGGGTTTTAACATATTTTAAAAAGCACAATGAAAATTTCTGAACTACATACTTTGAAGGAATTATTATTGTATTAGAAATATAAGACATTTTAGAAAATAAAGCTCTATTCTAGAAATTCAGACTTTTATATGTTCAACATAATTTTTAAAACCCAAAAGAATATAGTATCTTTGAGTTCAGTGACCCTAATTATGACCTACATTATAGTGTTCAAACTTTTTTCCTGGCCTCAGTGTCTATATCTCTAGGTCTCTAAAAATAATTTCACTTTAAATGCACATGGCATAGCAATAATATTATTATTATTAGCAGACAGTTACCTAGGGATTGATACATAGAAAAACTGTTTTTGAATGATGTATATATACATATATTCACACATATACATATGATACACACATACATATTCATTTAAATTTCAAAAACCAACTTTATGGGGTAGGTGCCATTGTTTCTCCTTTTTTTAATCAAAGAGAAAATGAGGTAGAGAATGTTTAAGGATCTTGTTTCAGGACACACAACTGAAAACGAGCAGAGGTGTGATATGAATCAAGGCCCCCTGGTTCCAGGGTGTGTCCACTGACACCCCCATGCTCCTCAGTCTCTCATTACTGGAAGTGTGTGAATTATAGACACTGATATGTGGGGTCACATTTGGGCCTCACTACCTTAATCATTAAATTTTATTCACAATAAGAATTTGGCAATTTAATTCATGAAGCTGGACTACAGGCAGGTTAATTTTCTGTAAAATGAAATTACTAAATTTCATGATGCTATTGGGAGGATAAAATTAAACAATATGTAAAGCTTCCAGCACAGTGCCCAGTGCACAGTAAGTAGTTAATAAATGTTAATTCCCTTCCCTCTGGTTGTCCCTCAGAAACCTCAAATTTAAAATGTCGCAAGGCAAATCCCAAAATACTTGCTGCTCTTCCCACATGCCTTAATGCAGTGAGAAATTAACATGTAGCCAATAACCTCAGTATAATCTTCTGTTCTTTCTCTTTCTCTGTCCCTTACCATAGCAAAGCCATCATCTGATCTATCACCTAGCATCTCTCAAATCTCTCACCTTCCCTGTCCTCCAACCTCCATGACAAGACTATCTTAATGTGGGCTCTTAGAAACTCTCACCTAAGGTATCAAAATGTTCCCAAGCTGATATCTATTCTGTGGCCCCTCTACTTCCCAGCTCATCTGTGGCTGCCTCAGTTACTGAATCCCTAAAACACAAATCTGAACCAAGTCATTCTGGTGCTTAATGACCCCCACTGTTTCTACACTGACAATAGGTGAAGTGCAAACACTAGCTTAGCAAGTCTAGTTTCACCCTGCCTTAGCAAACTTAGCTCCCAACACTGTCCACACTTAAAGTATTGATAACATCAAACACCTAATCATTTTCCTAAGGTAATGTGATGGCTGGTTTCCCTGTCCTTTGCACACATTCTCCTCCTCAACTTAAAGGTCATTGAAACTTCTGATATCAGATGACAGATTGTTGGACAGATGATTGATAGATAAATTGAACAACAGTTTTGTTAACTACATACATCCAACCGTTCTCCAAACATTCTCTCACACTTTGTGTCTAATACCCTTTAGGAAGGAAGTGATCTAAATATACATATATAGAACCTAACTGGTAATAGAGTTGAGATGCCAGGTGTCCCAGTTTCACAGGGTATCTATCAGGTTAGAAATAAGGCATTGCACTCACCGTCCACAAAGGTACACGAAAGATTAAAGCTTGTAATGGCATCATAAATCAATACTTTAGAAATGCCATATTTTGCTCAAACCACATTTTTACTAATGGTAACATTCAGTGGACATTGGTTAGGAACCAAAGGCCTTGAACACATGCCACAAACCCCACTGGGATATAGAAGGCCTGAAAACTATTAGACAGAATATTCTGACTGACTCCCGCTACGTACCACTAGTTCTGGGACGCAGGGACTTCACTTACATAAAAAAGGGACCTGGCTCAACTGCGTTAGAATTATGTGCCACTCAACCCAGAACGCTGCCCTCCCCTCAGCTAAAACCCCATCAGATCCTTTGTTTTCAAAGCCACACAAAACAGAGTTCTCAATATACACTGCGATAGTACGGAGGGCTGTAGAGTTGTGTGTACTGCATAAGAAACAATATAAGGAAAAGTATCAGAAGCAGAGGGAGAAGCACCGGTAACTTACCTTTTTTCTTAGGAGGACGCCGCAAGCCACGGCCTAGTCTGCTGGATTGAGTTCAGGGTTTCCCAGGAAGATAATAGCGCACAGTTGGAGCCCACAGGGTGCGCTCTGTGGCTTCAGGTACGTGGCGGGAAGTGCAGGTTCAGATGGAGGGGCGGGGAGAGGATGAGTCGGGACACAACCGAGCCTGGGGCAGCGCATAGGCCAGGAGAGGCAGGCCGGAGGCTTTGCTGACTGCGACCACTCTTCCCAGAAGCAGCCCAATCTCGCGGGATTTCCGGACTTCCGCGGGAGCTCGCGGGGGAGTTCTGGGATGAGAAGCACCTGGATGCTCCAGGTGCCTGAAAACGAAAGGAGTCTGGCTCCCGGCACCAGTCCTCCACGATTCCTCCCTAAAGCCCTAGTCAGAGTCACAGTACTGTGGCACTTTGCCCCAGGGACCTGCCTCTTGTCCACAGTCCGTGCAGGGGCCCCATGCCCACCCTCGTGAACTGCGCCTGCGCAGACCAAGCGGGTCTATTGCCTTCCAAGAGGGAGGCAGTAGGCCCCGGGGCAGTGACGCGGAAATCTCGTGCAGGCTCCTAGGGCCCCAATCTGACCTCTGCCACAGTCCAAGCCAAAATATACTGTTTCCTTATCCTCAGGACCAAGTTGTTCCTTCCGGCAGTAGTGGTGCCTAGAATTCACCTTCGGAGTAACTCATTGCCGTTTTCCTGGAAACTTTTCCCTGAAGAACAGCTTCAGGGAGTTGCTCTCCTATTTCTGACCCGGCCCAACTGCCAGCACCTGCGATGAGGGAGCTGTCCTCTTCTCCAAGTCCCTCCATCAGAAAATGTTCTCCTCTGAACATTTCCATGATGAACACCATGGGGGACGCCTGTGAGGCCGTAGTCGGGGCCTAGTCCAGGTGCATAGAATGCAGAGTTTCCCAGGAAGGCAAACAGGCCACAGCTGGAGCAGGTGGCTTCAGGTGTGTTGGGGGGAATAAGTGCACGTCCAAATGGAGGGACAAGGAGAGGATGGGCTGGGATGCACTGAGCTTGAGGGGCGACTTTCACATCCCTCACTTACAATGAAGGACTGCCAATGGAATATGACCCACTTACCAAGGCAAAGATACCAACTACTGAAGCGAAAATAAGCTCTCCAGTACAGACTCAGTGGATGAGTATCCATGGTGCTCAACAAACAGAGTCTAAGGGCTGAGAACACAAAAGTGCCATTCAGGGCTAGATGCCTGCATGTAAGTGACCCTGAAAGAGGTTAGGGCACCTCATCCTTCACCTGTCCACCTGCTGAAAAACGAAAGATTTCTATTCAAGGATGAGAAAATGGGGTGGGCAAAGGTCATGAGATTTCTGAAAAGATATATACAACCAAAGAAAAGGAGCCATTGCTTTGAAGGCTTAGAAGAAAAACATGTCGCTGAAAATAGTTTTCTTCAAAAGAGAAGATGATTTTGGAAGATGCTCAAGAGTGCACAGTCTGTATATAACAAAAGGGAATGACTTGCTATGATAGCAGAGATACAAAAGGATCTGGCTGCATTAGAAAAATGCCTCAAAAAAATCTCAACCACAGTACATAATTAAAGCTCACTGAGATGGCTAAGAAAGCAGAAGAGTTGTCACAGATTGTCAAGTGAGTCCTGTGGAGGAAAATTTTGGAAAACCCTCTCAGAAAGTAAAGGCACGGACTTCCCTGGTGGCACAGTGGATAAAACTCCACACTACCAATGCAGGGGGCCCAGGTTCTATCCCTGGTCAGGGAACTAGATCCCATATGCATGCTGCAACTAAGAGTTCGAATACCACAACTAAGGAGCTGGCAAGCCATAACTAAGACCCCGTGCAACCAAATAAATATTAAAAAAGTAAATAAAAACTGCTATCAAAAACTTCCAAGTTAACAATAAAAAAATAAGTCCTTGAATTTGAAAAAAAAAAGTAAAGGCAAAGGATGAAGATATTAAAATGATAAGAATAGGAACTAATAAAGAGAGCTTGTCTAACAAATATAGAGGTTCTCAAGGAAAAAGTAAGAAAAATAGAAATAGAATGAAGAATCAAAGATATAATAAAATAACTTTTCTGGGCTTAAACATTCCTAAGACTACATTTCAAAACATCTCACCAAATCAAAGGCAAAAATAATGGAGAACACATACACACTTACACTCCTTTGCAATTAAACACACCAATTAAAAGGCAAAAGTCTAAAACTGTATTTTAAACAAAATAAAGCTATATGTTTTGTGAGAAAATTATTAAAACAAACTGACAGTAAATTGGGAAATTTAAAGGAACAATACACTTCAGGCAAAAGAATAACACAAAGAAAACTAGAATGACCATATTAAAGTAAGGATGATAATATTTTACAAAATGTTATCTTTTCCTTTGTAAATCATGTCCTCTAGCACCTCTAGCGTATCAAACCTATTTCCTCATGCAAGTAGAGGAAAGTTAAAAATAGGTCAGAGAAGTCACTGATCAGATTTGAAACCACATGACAAAACTGGTCTGAGAGGAGAGTTGCTACTACCTACCATTAACCTACCATCACCCACACAGGCAGAAAAGGAAATCCCACACAGAGTTCCTTTCTTTCTAGACATACTTCTGAAACAAAATCTCACATGGGGAAAACTCCCATTTACAATCTGATGCCACCTAAAGGAGGAGTTGGGCCAGGGAGAAAAATCTAAAACACTAGCTTTTAAGCAAGCCAAAAGACATTGAGATCTTAAAGACACTAATGAAAATGTAAGAGTGATTTTACTAGATTAGACTAAGTTTAGTTATTCATCTGTATTCAGCATGTGTGGGGGGAGGTGGGGGGGGAGAGAGAGAGACAGAGACGGAGAAGATTTCTTCAGTGTGTAAATTCTATCAAAGCAATCTACCTTCTTTTTGCATACTGCAAATTGGAGTACAGTCCAAGTGACTAGGGCATGTCAACCTGACATAACCTTTAAGAACATAGTTTCTGGAGCCAGACGGCCTGGTTTGGAATAAAGCTTAACTTCTCTGCGTCACAGAACCCTCATATATTAAATGAGGATAATAATAATACCTATTATGTAAGTTTGTGGAAATGATTAAAGGTTATATACATTGTGTAAAGTGCTTAATGTGTGGTTCTATTGGTCAATAATCATTTAAGATTTCTCTGACAATGCTGAGGTGCACTTTAAGAGCTGTTGTGAACAATTGTCCTCTCTTTGCTTATTCCTTTTGTCTATCACCTTTCTTACCATTAACACAATATATCTCCAAATGTAACTGGGCTTCAGTTATTTTAGGATCTATAAAAATGTCATTAACAAGTAAGAAACTAACTCATAGCACAGTGAAAGAGATAAGACTTAGGAACTAAATAATCCAGTCTACTATGTCTCTGCAAAGCTTCCTGAAATATCCCTTGAGATCTTCCCAAGAAGCCTGCTATGAGAATATTAAGAAAAATTTAATCAAATACATTTTTCTGCATTGCGTAAAACCAACAACAAATACACACAGTGCACTGACTAGGCAGACCAAATAATTCAATTCTGATCATCTTAACCTCTTTCTCTGACAGGTTGCCTTGCAATAGGCTGACTTTTTCTTTCAAATCTTTAAGATCTTTTTTGTAGTTATCAATTTCCTCTTTCTTCTCTTGTTCATCTCTGTCCCTCTGCTCCCTTAAGTGTTCAATTGTCTGCTCCTGATAAGAGAGAACATCAATACATTAGAAAATTCCTTTCATACTTACATCATATGACTGTAATTCAGCTCTTAGCTGATAAAATTTCACACTTCCATCCATCATTCAAAAGATAGTGATAAGTTGTTAATAATTTACTTTTTAGAGAATTCATCCTCCCTACCTATCTTATTATAACAAATGTCTAGGATTGTTCTTTTGATTCCCCTAGGTTTCTTTTCCAATAATCTCAGCTAGTGTTAGATGTCCCTAAAGTAGTCTTTTGGAATTATCCCATTTTTTTCAATTCCCAAGTAACCAAAACTTATATATATATACCCTAAGGACAATAAGTAACAAATATTTCATCTTTATACAGGCATACCATGGAGATATTGCAGGTTAGGTTCCAGACCACCACAATAAAGTGAATATTACAATAAAGCAGGCAACTTAAAAACAAAACAAAAACAAAATGTGTGGCTCTTTTACATTAATATCCAGGAAATAAATGTATTCCTCAAGACTCTTTGGTTTGACTCTTTGAAAAAAAACTCTCAATTAGAGTAGCACAGGCAAAAGGAGAATTTGTTTCACCTAACACAGCCCCAAGAAGAAGAATGTGAGCCACAGAAACACAGAGAATGCAACAAATCTAAACAACAGTTGGAACCAGGATTTTGAGCACCACAGAATGCTTCCTCTTCACCTCTTCTAGACAGTTTATCCTTTGATGTCAGCAACCACTTGAGCATACCCACTTAGCACAAGTGCCCATGCCCAGACTAATTACTATGATCCGTATAAAGATAGTAGCTCCCATTTGAAATCACATGGGTAGAAGGGATAAAAACAATTAACATTTATCCAGTGTTTATTTTCTGCCAGGCAGTCTTCTAAGTATTTTACATGTGTTAATTCACTTATTGCTCCCAATAACTCAATAAGATATTATTATTTCCATTGTACAGAAAAGAAACAGAGACCAGAATAATTTACAAACTCGCCCAAGGCCACACATCAAGTTATTGATAAAGCTAAGATTTAAAACAGTCAATCCACATGTCAACCTACCCTCAGAATCTGATCTCTGGCTTAACCCAGATGCCTTGAAATATATAGTGTAGAAATATAAGAGAAATACACAAATATTAACCATGATTATCCCTAGATTACAATATTATATGTAGATTTTAAAATTTTCTCCATATTCCAAGTTTACTTAAATGTACCTTACTGATTTTTTAATCAGATAAAAACAATAAAGTTTTTCAATAAATATCCAGCCTTCAATTCAAGATTGCAGACAAAGGAAATGTATTGACTTTGTTAAAACACAGAATTACAAAAAAAAAACCCTATTAGAGTGAAGAAAAGAAAATGGAGAGAAATCAAGAGATAGAAATATATTGACATCTGAAACAGGTTGGAGAAGTTGTAATTCAGAATGTGGAATGAAGCAACTGCAAATGGAAGAGGGAGCCATTCTACCCATCAGAGCCCAGAAAAATCTCTGATCTCAGAGTCTGCAGGAACAATGAAGGAACAGGTGAAAACAAGGGGAATTCCTCCAAAGTCTGCGCACAGAATAATTGTACTTGTCAACCCACTACCCACTTCCCCAGTCATGGAACATAGAAAACAGCTCAGCATTTACCCCAAAGAGAAAAATAATTATTTTTTTATTTTATTATTATTAGACTCCACTCCAAAAATAAAAAAGTGATCTTTCCTGGAGCTAAGAATTCTAATATAGATAGTGTTCAAATGTTGGTGCCTGGTCCCATCTTATCTTATCTTCCCTAAATAGAACAAATATGTTATCCTGGGAACAACTTCAAGAAAAGAAATGGATGGAGTCTCTAAATTGATCCAAGATGAAACAGAAAATCTGATTAGTCTTATAAACACTAAATGACTTGACTAAATAGCTGAAGTTATTTCTACAATTAGAAAAAAAATAGAATGAGGAGAATACAAAGAAAAAACTTTCATCGGTACAAATGAAGATACAAAATGAAATTTAAAATATATAGAGGAAAAATATAAGTAAAAATAAAGTGGGGAAAACAAAGTACAAAATAAGAGGGTAGAAATGAATCCAAATATTTAGCAATTACAATATAGGGAATAAAATTTCCAATTAAAGGACTGAGACTTTTTTTCCAGATTGTTATTTTAGAAAATTCAACCAAAAGCTATTTATAGAAGACAAATTTAAAACACAAGGACATAGAAAAGGTGAATATAAAAAAGATTGGCCTACATCAATTCAAGACAGCTGATACAGCATCATTAATATCAAATATAACAAACCCTAAGGCAAATAAACTTTAAGAAATAGTCACCCCTTATTTATAAAAAGTTAAATTCACTAGAAAGATATAACAATTCTAAACCCATATGAACATAACAATAGTTTCAAACAAAGTCAATCCTCATCATTCATGGAGTCTATATTTGAGAAATTGACAACTGGATAAAACCTATTTGTAATTCCAAAGCAACATTCACAGTGCTTTTGTGGTCATCCACAGACACATACAGACAAGAAAAATTTGAGTAGCCCAAAGTGTACTTTCCCAGCAGAAAGTGAACAAGGTGATGCTCTGCCTTTTTGTTTCAGTTTTCATACTGTAAAAAAGTATCTTTTTCCACTCCTATTTAGTGCCATGTTTTTCTCATTTTTGTGCTTTTTGTTGGTGATTTCACTGTCTTAAGATGGCCCCCAAGTGTAGTTGATAGTTCTGTAAAGTTTTCATAAGCACTAGAATGCTGTGATTTGCCTTGCAGAGAAAACACGTGTTAGATGAGTTTCACTGAGGCTTGAGTTATAGTACTATTGGCCATGAATTCAATCTAAATGAATCAACAACATGTATAAAATAAGGTGTCTTTAAAAGAAACACACATAAAACAATGAAGGCAGGGATCAGACTTGCCCTGATATTGGGAAATAATCAGAAAGTATAATGTATAAGAAGAGTCCAATAAGTTAAATAAAATTTAGCACATAGTTCAAGACATAGCTCAGGCTCAACATGGTGTGTGACATTGTTCCTCAGAATCATCCTCCCCCCTAATATGGTCTCTTATCACCATATGCACAATCCCAAGACACAGACTCAGAATATTTGCTACATTATATGGAAAACATCAGCATGTATATCTATCTCCTCGACTAGTTCATAGATTCTCTCAGGACAAGACTTATTTCTTGTTCATCTCTGCTTCCCAACATCTTACACAAAGGGGCACAGAATAAGTTCTAAATAAACGTCTGATGACTGAATGAATGAGTGAATGGATTTTAATTTAATAAAGATCAAAATGCATTGGTTATGGAAGAGCTGTTTTCTCTTTCTGACAGGATTCTTCACCTCCTTCCCTCACTGTAAAAGATATCACAAAATAGTTGAAATCCAAGAAACCATGTTTTTGGAAAAGATGAGAGGTCCTTTAGCAAGGAAGACTTCCTTAGTGGATTAATACTGAGCTCACAGTTGAATGCGTAATATAATTTCCCTTGATGTATATCCACAAATTGTTTACCACATTTGATATCTTGAATGTGACATAAGCAGTTATAATCCTTCCAGCTGAAATAAAACTTAGACCTAAACAGCTAAAAATTCAGAACTGAAATAAAGAAGTAAATATGGACAGAGTCTAAGATCTTACAGCTCAGCTTATTCCCTCTGGAAAGAACATTATCAGTTTTTTTATTCTAGCATTGTGTTCAAGATGTTTTCATCTGCAGAAGCCCTGAAATCTTTCCTATAGACCAAACATTCTAATTTGCTTCTCTTTACTTCTTTGCACTGATTTTAAAGACCAGTTGACATTATGAAGTACCCTGATTTTGAAGACAAGTTCCCAGAATGACCAGAATACAGAATACTTTGCCAATGCCAAATTTAAGGATCACAGTAGAATCGCAGTGATATAAGAACTGGAAGCATAAAGAAGTGCTTAATATGTATTCGTTCTATTTTCTATCGTTTAGTTTCTAATATGGAAGCCATTTCTTGCTGGGGAAACAAAAGGCTATCTCAAATGCTTCCATCCTCTTATGGAGAATCATGCAGTCTTACAGTTGGATATGATTTTTGAGCAATCTTCTTTCAATTCATGTGCCACAGCACCCCATGGTGCGTACTGTTCAGGTTAGAGGAAGGTGGAGATAGTGTTTCCCCACCAACAAGGATATGGTGAACTGAGTTCCAGCAAGTTGCCTCCAGCCATAAGCCATCTAATCAGTTCATCACACTGTGTGACACTAATACCATTGTCTTGATGTAGCAAAGGTGCCATGATGTAGTAAAGGTTAGGAACCACTACCTTGGAGATCACCTAGTCTAACTTACTCAAAACGTAATGCTCACTACAACCATGCTGGATTATTTGAGCTCTATTTGTGTGTTTTCTATGACTGATTTCTCAATATTTTGCAAAACAAGTCTTTCTGAAAGATCCTCCAGAGACAGAAGTTTAAAAAAATCTTCTAACTTCCGTGAATTGAAGCAAATCCTGACATTTGAAGCTACAGTGAATACAGCTTCACATGAGAGTTTGAATCTTAGAATCCAGATATTATCTTTTTTCAGTTATCAATCTCCAAGACATACATTTTCAATTCCCTCAAATGTTTCTAAAATGACAAGGCTCAAGAACCTCCCGCAATTTGGCAACAAACAATCAACAATCTCATTTACAAAAAAAAAAAAAAAGTTTCTTTTAAAGATACACAGTCTAGTACTTAATACTAAATGTAATTGAACCAAAGCTTATTAAAATGTGTCTATTATTTCCTCAATTTTTATTTAATCAGAAATAGAATAGGATGTTTCTTTTTTCCCCCTTAGTAACTTCACCATTTTTTTTTTTACATTGAATTTGTGATCAATGGAAAACCTCAGGATATTTTATATGAACTGCTATCAAGTCAAAACATATCTTCTTCATCCTGTACTTTTTCATTTTGTTTTTTTTTAATTAATAAACTTGATTTTTATAGAAATTTTAGGTTCACAGTAAAATTGAGCAGAAAGTACAGAGAGTTCCCACATACTCTCTCTCTCAACATACACACAACCTCCCCCATTATTGACATCCCCCACCAGAGTGGTGCATTTGTTGCAATGATGACATATCATTATCACCCTAAGTCCACAGTTTACATTAGGGTTCATTCTTGATGTTGTACATTTTATGAGTTTTGACAGATGTATAATAACATGTATCCACCATTGTATTATTGTACAAGATAGTTTCACTGACCTAAAAATCCTCTGTGTGCTACCTATCCATCCTACCCACTCCCCTAACCTCTGGCAACCACTAATATTTTTACTGTATTCATAGTTTTGCCTTTTCCAGAATCTCCTAAAGTTGGAATTATAAAGTATGTAGCTTTTCAGATTGACTTCTTTCACGTAGTAATATGCATTTAAGTTTCCTACACATCTTTTTTATTCCATGACCAAGTAGGTTTATTCCCATGGATGCAAGACTGACTCAATATTTGGAAATCAATGTAATTCACCATATTAACAGTCTAAAAAAGAAAATTCACATGATCATACCACTCAATACATAAAAAGAATTTAAAGGAATTTAATATTCATGATAAAAACCCTAGGAAAAAATAGAATAGAGGAGATCTTCCTCAACGTGATAAAGAGCACCTACCAAAAAACCTTAAGCTAACATTATACTTAAAAGACTGAACTCTTTACCCTAAGATTGGTAGAAGACAAGGATATCCACTTTCGCTTCTTCCATTCAACACTGTACTGGAACTGCTAGCCACGGAAATTACCTGCCTGAATTTTTCCCCAGCTTTATTGAGGTACACTGACAAATAAAACTGTATATATTTAAGGTGTACAATGTGATGATTTGACATATGTATACAGTGTGAAATGAATACCATATCAAGTTAATTAACACATTCATTACCTCTTATAATTATTTTTTTTTGTTTGATAAGAATGCTTAAGTTCTAGTCTTGTAGCAAATTTCAAAAATACAATACAGTACTACTAATTATAGTCACTATGCTGTACATTAGATCCTCAGAACTTGTTCATGAAAATTTATACCCTTTGACCAACATCTCCCCTTTTCCCCATCCTCTAGTCCTTGGCAACCACCATTCTACTCTCTGTTTCTGCGAGTTTGACTTTTTTTAAAGCTCATTTTGTTAAATATAAAGACAGAAATTTCCATTTTTTCCTATGCTAAACTTAATTAAACTTACTTCTCACCTGAAAATAAAATTTTTGTTCCTGCTTTGTAATCAGTTAGTTTTAATTGTTGATACTTCTTTTGCACATGACCTTTCATAGGTCTTCAGTCAGGTAATTAAATTGCAAAGTAATTGCAAAGCTGTAATGCAAGCCAGACACAACAAGATTCCACGTCACACCACTAGAAACTTCCCTCCACCTTGACATCTAACCACCTAAATATCACCAAAGTATTTCTTATCTGTTATATTTTTCCTTGTATCTTTATTGTGCTTTAATCTAAAACAAAGTCATACACATTTCTCAAAGAAGACATACAGAAGGGCAATAGGCACATGAAAAGATGCTCAACATCACTAATTATTAGAGAAATGCAAATCAAAACAACAATGAGGTACCACCTCACACCAGTCAGAATGGCCATCACTAAAAAGTCTACAAATAACAAATACTGGAGAGGGTGTGGAGAAAAATGAACCCTCCTACACTGTTGTTGGAATGTAAATTGGTACAGCCACTATGGAGAACAGTATGGGGGTTCTTTGAAAAACTAAAAATAGAGTTGCCATTTGATCCTGCAGTCCCACTCCTGGGCATATATCCAGACAAAACTATAATTCAAAAAGATATTAATACATGCACCCCTATGTTCATAGCAGCAGTATAGTATATACAATAGCCAAGACATGGAAACAACCTAAATGTCCATCAATACACACACACATACTCACACACACACAATGGAATATTACTCAGCCATAAAAAAGAATGAAGGGAAGAGAAAGAAAGGAACAAAAAAGAACTACAAAAACAACCCCAAAACAATTAACAAAATGACAATAAGTACATACCTATCAATAATTACTTCAAATGTAAATGGATTAGAGGCTCCAATCAAAAGACAGGGTGGCTGAATGGATACATAAACAAGAAGACCTTTATGTATGTTGACTAGAAGGAGACTCACTTCAGATCTAAAGACACACCCAGACTGAAAGTGAGGGGATGCAAAAAGGTATTGCATCCAACTGGAAATTAAAAGAAAGCCAGGGTAGCAATGTCTTATATCAAACAAAATGACTTTAATACAAAGATTGCTACAACAGACAAAGAAAGACACTACATAATGATCAAGGGATCAATCCAACAAGAAGATGTAACAATTATAAATATTGATATATATGCAGCAAATATGGGGCACCTATATACATAAAGCTAATATTGACAGATGTAAAGGGAGAAATTGACACTAACACAATAATAGGGAACTTTAACACCCCACTTTCACCAATAGACAGATCATCCAGACAGAAAATCAAAAGGGAAACACTGGGCTTAAATGACACATTAGACCAGATGGACTTTATATATATAAAGAATGTGTATTCTGCTGATTTTTAATGGTATTTTATATATATATATATAAATATAAAATGTGTAATATATAATATGATATATAATGTATTATATATTATAATATATAATATATTAATGTTTTAATAATGTTATTATTAATATTATTAATTAATACTGTTATTATTAATATTGATTATGATACACATTATAATTATATAATACATATATGAATATATAATATATTCACATATAAATTATATATTAATTATATATTAATATATCAATTATATTAATATATATGTTGTTGAATGTTAATATATAATATATATTAATATTTGATTATTAATATTAACATTAAATAATATTAAATGATAATAAATTATTAAATATTAATATACATTAATATATTATATTATATTTTATATATGTATCAGGTGCCATTCAAAGGCGGCAGAGTACACATCCTTTACAAGTGCAAATGGAACATCCTCCAGGGTAGATCACATGCTAGACCATAAAAAAAAGCCTTGATAAATTTAAGAAAACTGAAATCATACCAAGCATCTTTCCAACCACAATGCTATAAGACTAGAAATCAACTACAAGAAAAAAACTGCAAAAAAACACAGACACATGGAGGCTAAACAATATGCTACTAAACAATCAATGGATTATTGAAATCAAGAAATCCAAAAATAATTGGAGAAAAATTAAAACAAAAACACAATGATGCAAAAATCTATGTAACTCAGGAAAAGCAGTTCTAAAAGGGAATTATATAGCAATAAAAGCCTACCTCAGGAAACAAAACAAAAAAAAACCCTCAAACAACCAAACATTATACCTAAAGGAACTGTAATAAAAGAACAAACAAAACTGAAAGTTAGTAGAGGGAAAGAAGTCAAAGGTCAGGGCAGAAATAAATAAAATAAAGAATGAAATAATGCTATTTGCAGCTTTGTGGATGGACCTAGTGATTATCATACCAAGCAAAGTAAGTCAGAAAAAGAAAGACAAATACCATATGATATCACTTATATGTGGAATCTAAAATATGACACAAATGAATTTATCTATGTAACAGAACCAGACTCACCAACATAGAGAGCAGACTTGTGGTTGTCAAGGGGGAGAGGGTGCGGGGGAGGATTGGATTGGGAGTTTGGGACTAACAGATGAAAACTATTATATATAGAATGGGTAAACAACAAGGTCCTATTGTATAGCACAGGGAACTATATTCAATATCCAGTAATAAACCGTAATGGAAAAGAATATGAAAAAGAATATATGTGTGTGTGTGTGTGTGTGTATAACTGAATCACTTTGCTGTACACCAGAAACTAACACAACATTGTAAATCTACTGTGCTTCAATAAAAAATAAGAATACACAATGTGCATATGCCACATCAAAAGAGGTATTGAAAAAAATTTTTTTTAATAAAACAAAGTCATACAAAAGCATATCCAGTATCTTAGATAAGTAATGTTAGCTTACTATAACTAAGCTAAAAAGTTGAGCTAAAAACAGCTCAAATACATTAAATTTTATTTCTTTCTCCTGTAAAGACGAAAAAGGTATTCCTGATTGACTAGAAACTCTCCTTTAAGCAGTAATTCAGGGACACAAATTCTTTCCATCTTATGGCCCTGCCATCTTCCATATGTGGCTTCAAAGTTTGTCACGCTCCCCTGTATCAAGTTGGTGGAAGATGAAAAAGCAAGTGAAGAAAGCACACTGGATTTTTTTAAAATCCTGACTTAAAAGTTAATTTTTAAAATTGGTGGAAGTACTTGCTAGCTGGGAAACCACATTCCAGCAATAACCCCACACTGTGGAAAGAGGGACACGATTTTGGAGTGAGGCTACTACCTTTCTTTAAAATAGTCCACCCCTCTGGCCATCTTTTTCTTCAAGTCAAGCTTTCCCCATCGGAGACCATTTAAAGTCCACTCAGAAACAATCCAGGTCAAAGTTCCGAACATCCTGGCAAAATGCAACATTCTTCACCAAGTCTAAAACGTGGCCCCTTGTGGTCCCCTATAAATTAACAAAATAGCTTCTATTTACCACACATACGTATTCTCCCCACCCCTCTCTCTCTCTCTCCTTCCTTCTCCTTCTTTTACTTCTTCTTTTTCTTCTCTTCTGCCCTGCCACCTCTCTCAACAGAGGAGCAGGCACAGAAAAACTATAATAAAAACCCCCAATAGGAAGAAAGAATGGAAAGCAATGTAGTCATAACAATAATTAACTCCCAATGGGTAGGCATTATTAACACCTTTTCCTGGTAGCAGAGGATGCCCTTAGATTAGACTAAATCTCTGGTAGGAACTTTCTTGCACATTGTTGTCTCTCACCACTCGTTCCAGCCCTATCCTTCAAAATCCTAGTAGATTCTGATTTTTCTATTTCCAGACAGTTCCATGTGATAGTAACCATGACCAAATTTTTTTCTTGGGTATAATTTTGAAACCTGATTTCTTTACTTCCTTACTCCCATGCCATTCTCTCACAACTCAGTAGTATCTGCCTTGAAGCCATCTGACGTATTATGCTTGATTGAGAAGGAAATTCCCATAGTCTGATCTTTGTCCCAGGGTTGTTTACATGAAAAATCTTAATAAATCTTTGTTGCTCTGCTCTAAGCTTTTTTTTAGTTTCATTTCTTACTGTTTGGGGATATGGGAGTAGATGGTTTTTCCAACTCTGCAAGACTCAAAATTTCTGGAATCTTTCTATCCCCTTTTATTTCTGCTTTCAAACTGCCAGTTCTTCCTTTTTTACTTTGTTTTGTAATACCCTGCCAAACGCAGTAAGATGCAACTAATGCACAATTAGATGTCTATACCTCTAGAGCTTCAGATTTTATAAGTAGTTGACTGGCTTCCAAGCAATTACAACTTTACCGAATGTTTTGTCACTACATAATATAGATCTCCATTTTTCCAGCCTCCAACATGCATTTTCTTGCTATCTCATGACTATTAAGCGAATGACACATATTTTAATTATTGTTGTAGAAGCAATTTTCAAATGTTCCAATCTTCATATAAATTAAAGACAAGCTAGCTGATGTAACAAAGAACTCACAAATTTTAAATGGCCTAAACACATTAGAAGTTTGTTACTCACTTCTATAAGGTCCAGAATGAATGTTCCTAATCTGTGGAGGGCTCTCCTTCTCCAGAGAACTAGGCTACTTCCACCTATGGCACCACCATCTTCTGATGTCATCATGTTAATCTTTGATATTAGTGGAAGGGGAAGACCCAGTGGAGAAACCACATCTTAAAAACTCATATCCTTTCTACTCACATTTCAATGGGAGCATAGAAATGGCGACATCTTCTTGCATAAAGGGTTTGGTTAGCTTTTTGTGCCTCACTCATCATTATGAAGTGTTAGAGGCAAGTAAATGACAATTCCTGAATTAACCTGGGAAAATACATGGAGAACATTCATTTAAAATTCCCATATACTTCACAAACCCAAAACTTGACTATGAAACTTTTAGCAAATCAATATCACAAAATAAAGCAGGACAAATTGTTGCACAGTAATTCACTGATATCTAAATTGATATCTAAATTATTATAAAAACACAATTAAGGAACAATAACAATAACCCGTGATACTTGGTTACAGAAATTAGGCTAAAAAAAGTAGAAATGTGAAAACAGGAAAGCAAACACTCACACTGTTAGAATCATGAGGTATCATTTATAAATACTAAACCACAATGAATTAAGAAAGGATGTGAGTGAAAGAATGGTGGCTGAGTTAGCAGTGAGATTCTACCACAGACTCACCAGGATGGCTGAAATTTTATTACTCAATCAATCAATCTGACAATACCAACTGTTAGGATGTAGAACAAGTTAAACTCTCATACTTTGCTAATTGAAGTGAAAATTGGTAAAACCACTTTAAAAAACTGGCAGAATCTACCAAGTCTGACCACATGCCTTCCGATTGCCTAACAAGCCCACTCCTAATTTTATATTCAATCAAAATGTATATAGATATGCAACAACAGACATATATGAGAATGCTCTTAGTAACATTGCCAGTAATAGTCCAAACTTGGAAATAGCCCAAATATCCATCAATAAGAAAACAAAAATTTTAAAGTGTATTTTTAAACAATGGAGTACTGTAAAATAATGATTAAGGACATACTACTACTATATGCCATCAAGTGGATGAATGCCACAAGCATAAAATGGAGTGTAAAAAGCCAGACGCAAAAATACATACTGTATTGTTTGCTTTAATAAAACACATAAAGGAAAATCTAATCTGTGTTATTAAAATTAGAATAATTGTTACCTTTTTTCTGGGGTGGGGGTGGAGTCAGCAGGTAAGTAGTAGGTGGGTGCATAAGGGAGGTTTCTGAGATGCTGGTAATGTTAAATGTCTTCATTTGGGTACTTACACTTGGGTGTATTCACTTGGTCAAAATGAATTTGTCATGCCCTTAAGATTTATATACTTTCAGGAAAAGTTATTAATATTTTCATCACTAAATTTCCCTTTTATTATTTCTTTTTAACCATGGACACCATAATCTGAAAGTATTAGTCTACCAACAAAACTACACTTACTGACATTTAGCACTGTTTTTCTTACACTCTTTCAAATTTTAGCCAGTGGTCTATATTTCTGAGTCATAATATTATTTACAATACTACATGTCATACTAATAATAACAAAATTAAGTCCACAGATACGTAGCATTTTTCAGTGTTAGTAGTTACTCATTTTGACCATCACTCAGCATTTGTATCCAAGGTTGATGATCCAAAGGACATGTTCATTTCATTATAGTGACCATCTGACTGGTAGGTCTAGTCACAGTGTTTGAGCACCACTAACTTGTTCCAATAATTTCCATGATGTCACCAGTAGTCAATCATTACTTCTTAACTTCAAAATGTGCTTCCCTATTTTTGGCCCAGAACAACAAAAAAGAAATTGTTAGCCAGGCAGTCTAATTCAGGGAATTCAAAAATTTCAAAAAGTTACTGAAATATTGAAAACACCCTATATTCCCATACCCAGAGCATACCCATAGTCATGGACCTTTAGAGATCTGAGAACAAATAGCACATTATTTCTATTATAGGCTTAGATTAAGAAGGGAAGAGCCTTTCCTTACTTGCCCTCAATAAATGGTTTTCTGTTGAACAACTTGAAAGGGCTACCTAAGAGGTCTGCAACAGCAACATTTTAAATGTTTTATATTTGAATTGCAAATATGATATTCTGCCTGTTTACTGACTTTTTTCCTCAAATCTTCTCCTTGGAGCTAGCCTCTGCTATCTATAAACCTTTACTAGTTTTTCAGGTGATTGAGATATCTTTCTGGGTTTAGATATCTTTCATGTCAATTCATTAGTTTTAACACAAAGTTAATATTTTTCTTTTGGGGGGCAGATGGAGTTCATTTTACTCTGTCAGGCACTTTGCTAAGTGCTGGGTATATAGCAAAGACTTCAAAAAACTCAGTGTATGGGGAAAAAATTTTAAAGTAAATACAATAAACTCTGAGATAGTCATCAAGTGAAATGAATACACTGAGGAAATAAGAATCAATTCAACTTGGTAAATCAAGAAACCTTTAGAAAATAGATATCATCAGGGCCTTGAAGTATCTGTAAAAATAACTTACACCTGTGAGGCACTTATTTGCAAGCATATTTCATTTTTCCTTAAGAAAAAAATCCCTCTGAGTTTTATATTGTCATAACTTAAGTGATTTGCCAAGGCCATTCAGAACATGAGATATTAGGATTAAAGTTTAGATCCCTGAAGGGGCAGTAAGGTTTAGAGGAAGAGGACTTCGTAATTGGAGTAACCTGTCTTTGAAACACTGCTTTGCCACTGCTGTGTGAGAAAATTATTTAACCTTTCTGAGCCTTGGTTTCTTGATCTATAACATAATACTATCTTCCTATCAGGATTACTGTGCATTTTATATGATATAACAAATATGTGTGAAGTGTCTAGCACTGTGTTTAGGAGAATGGGAACTCAACTAAACAGTGTTTTGTGTTCTTGATCAGATGCTGGGAGATAGGATGATGACATGATAAATTAATGTTCTAGAAAGACAACTAGGGTGGCAATGTGGAGGATGGATTTATATATCAAGAAGCACAAGAAATGTATGATAGTTAAGAGTGTTTTGCAATGGTCTAGCCAAAAGATGATGAATGTTAGAACTAAGGAAATAACCACTGGGATAGAAAAGAAGGAAGAAGTAAGAGAAACACTCAGAAGTAGAATTGTCTTGTTACTTGGCTGACTGTCAGGAGTAGAGAGGAGGGACAAGATAACCTGACAATTAATAATTGGGGAATCTTGTATATCATACTACCAGGGCCCAAGATAGGGAATATAGATGGAAAAATGGTCTGAAGGTAGATATTCTACTATTTTAGGTATATTGATTCAGGAAATGCTTGTTGAGAAGAGATGTCTAAGTAAGCAGATGGAGACATAGGTCTATATGTCAGGATTGTTAATTTAGATTTTAGAGTCAAGGCATACTTGTGAGTTGAAAGCATGCAAAAAATGAGATCAACCAGGCAGAACCTATTACGCCAGTACAGAAAAAGACAAAGACTAAAAATCAGAGATATAATAATATTTAAGGGTCAGGCTATAACGTGGGATAGAAGTAACCCAGGAAAAGCCCCAAAATGACTAGTCTAGATAAACTAGATATTGGGAAGAAAAATAAAGAAAGTGACATGACATATAAAACCAAGAGAAGAGAGACTTTAGAGGGAAGGTCAACAAATTATCACAGAAAAGATTAAAAACATGAGGACTAGCGGGAGTTCACTAGTAATGCTTTGAAAGCTTCAGTGGATTATATAGAAAGGAATTCACTGGGCAAAAAAAGGGTAAGGGATCTACAGAAGATAATAAGCATAAGCAAAGACACAGAAACAGGAAATAGTAAAGTGTGCCTGGTTTATCTCATTTTTGTGCAGATTAGAAAAAAGCACACATTTGGGCAGACATAACTCCAAAAGTGCTCAGCTAGGCAAGAGTGCAGGCTTATCCCTGTGCTTTTGTGCAGTACATAGACTGTGCAACCATTTGCAACAGCTACAGGTGAACAGTCCCATTTAGTTGAAATGCAGGGTACAGAAAAGATAGTACTAGAACATAAATATGGAAAGACGACTTATAGATCACATTTGGAGAATTTTGAAAGACAGTTGAGACTTTTGTGCTCAATTCAGGGGTCAATGGGGAGCCATCCATGTCTGTGACATTCACTTAAAGAAGATGATTCTAGCAACAAAATGTGGTATGAGTGAGAGGAGGAAAATGCAGGCAGTAAGGAAACCACGTGGAAAGCTATTGCAATTGTATAGCTTAATGCATAGGTTCATTTTTCCCTTTGATCTGATTTAAGAAAATTTTAATGAAGTCTAGGAGAAAGGCAGTGCAGAAAAAGCACAGTGTTTATCTATGGAGCTTTGGTTTCCAAATGTAAAAAGAATTAGCTCCTCAAGGAGCAAATTAGGCAGATACAGAGAAAGGCAGTCTCTGCTCAACTTGGAAATATGATTTAGTGTCCTGCTTTTCCAGTCCCCTAAGGAAATAAAATGCTTTGAACTACTATATGTGGCCTTTCCCTTGGGTCATCCTCATGTTTTTCTGCTACTAGGAGAAAAGTTGAGTCCTAGAAGTCCAGAACTTTACAAACTAAAATGTTTAATCAAACCAACTATTTGGCCTCACATGGATTGTCTTTCCTGCTCATCTCATAAAATACTCATAAAATGACTACTATCTGATTTACAATTACTTACTTGATTTTTAAAACAAATCAGTTAACCTGGCTTAATGAATCTAAAAAGGCAAGTTAAAGAAGGAAAAAGGGGAGAGGAATGAGAACATAAGAGGAAAATGAAGAGAAAGACAAGTTAGAATAAGTTAAGAATTATTAAGTGCATATCTGTGCACCTTGCTCCATGTGAAAAACAATGAGACACGTTATATAATCCTCATAACAATCCTGCTATTGTTATCAACGTTTTACAGATAAGAAATACTAACTACTTAGAGATTTGACTTGCCCAAGTATACCCATGGCAACTGAGTCTAAATGATACCAAGTCATTAATAAGGAAATAAATATTGATATTATCATGATATTCCTACTGAACAACAGTTAAAATGAATATACTAATTCTACATGAATCAGCAGGGGTAAACCTTGATCCATACTGTTGAGTAGAAAAAGCAAGTTTCAAAAGAATGTATATAGAAGGAAAACATATATGTAACATTTTTAATTAAAAAACAAAAATAACATCCAGTTCATTCACATCCAGCCAAGATGGAATAACAGTGATCAGATTTATCCTTTATCCTCCCTACTGAAACAATCAGAAAAAATATCAAGAAAAGAAACAAATGAGGTGAGCCATAGATTACTGCCTTGAAAGAAATTTCAGTCTGTGACAGAGAAGGAATTAAGAAGACTGCATGAGTTGAAGAGACATAGCTGAGATCCCTGGGAGATTACGCAACCAGATTTCATAGGAAAAAGTACCAAAGAGGACAGAGCTGCACAGGGAAAAGACCCTGGAGATCTGCAGAGGACCACATTCCACCACCCCACTCTGCCCCCATGAGCATTCAGCAGAGCACTGATCAGTGCAAGTGTGTGAGAAAATTATCCAAGGCAAGGAAAAACTATTGGAAATGATTAGAGAGAATATACCCAGCACTCACATAGGGTAAGATCAGTGTCTTTTCCAACCAGCAAGACTATAAAAGCTCTTAATTCACAGGGCAGTGGAAAGAGTACCCAGGAAGGTATTGTTTCATTAGTGGAGAATAATTAATTCTAGAATGAGCAGTGAGCCAATTTACCAGACAAATCATTTTTATAATTTCCCAGATCCAGTAGAAAACAAAGTAACTAAAAACAAAGCTGAAAAGATTTATAGGAATACAAAATTATCCAGCGCCAAAAAAGATAAAACTCAAAATGTCTGGAAGCTAATCAAAGAATATCATGCATGTCAAGAGACAGGAAAACACAATTCATAATGAGGAGAATAACAAATCAATTGAAATTGATCCAGAATTGACATAGAAGCTAGAATTAGCAGACAAGGACATTGAAACATTTATTATAACTATATTCTATGTGTTTGAAAAGTTAGAGACATAGAAGACATTTTTTAAAAGACCCAGATACAAATTCTAGAGATGAAAATCACCATATCTGAAGTGAAAAACACACTAGCCAGGATTAATGGCAGATTAGACATTGCAGAAGAAAAGATGACTCAACTTAAAGGTAAAACAATAGAGAATATCCAAAATGAAATGCACAGAGAAAAGGGGAATTTTTTTAATGAAAAGAGCATCAGAGAGCTGTATGACAACATCACTTGGGAGTCCTCAAAGGATAGAAGAGAGGGGGGGAGAACCAAAATAATATTTGAATAAATAATGGCCAAGATTTTTCCAAACATTATGAACAATATTCACCCACATATCTAAGAAGCTCAATGAACCCCAAGCATAAGAAACAGGAAGAAAACTGCACCAAGGCATATCATAATCAAATTTATGAAAAGCAGTGAAAAAGAGAAATTCTTAAAAGAAGGCAGAGAAAAAAGGTACGTGACATAGAAGGGAACAAACCTAAGAATTACATCAGAGTTCTCATCAGAAAGAATGCAAGCAAGAAGAGAGTGAAGCAACATCTTTAAAGTACTGGTGGGGAAAAACAACTGGCAACTTGGAATTCTATACCCAGTAAAGTCTATACTTTATTTTTCTTATAAGTAAGTTGTAGACAATGATAGTATCTACCTCAAAGTGTTGTTGTGAAGATAAAATTGTGTGATTTGTGTGTGCCTGTGGTGTGTGTGTGTGTCTGTGTGTCAGCCAGAATAATGACTGGCATAATAAAAGCACTATAATTGTTTGCTATTACTTATGGTTTTACATATATATATATATATATATATATATATATACAGTAAAAGTAGAAAAACATGGATGAGAAGGACATACATAAAACAACCCTACCACCAAATGAAACTTAAAAGATTTTGCACAGCAAAGGAAACCATAAGCAAGATGAAAAGACAACCCTCAGAATGGGAGAAAGTATTTGCAAATGAAGCAACTGACAAAGGATTAATCTCCAAAATTTACAAGCAGCTCATGCAGCTCAATATCGAAAAAACAAACAACCCAATCCAAAAATTGGCAGAAGACCTAAATAAACATTTCTCCAAAGAAGATATGCAGGTTGCCAACAAACACCTGAAAGAATGCTCAACATCATTAATCATTAGAGAAATGCAACTCAAAACTACAATGAGATATCATCTCACACCAGTCAGAATGGCCATCATCAAAAAATCTACAAACAATAAATGCTGGAGAGGGTGTGGAGAAAAGGGAACCCTCTTGCACTGTTGGTGGGAATGTAAATTGATACAGCCACTATGGAGAACAGTATGGAGGTTCTTTAAAAAACTAAAAATAGAACTACCATACCACCCAGCAATCCCACTACTGGGCATATATCCTGAGAAAACCATAATTCAAAAAGAGTCATGTACCACAATGTTCATTGCAGCTCTATTTACAATAGCCAGGACATGGCAGCAACCTAAGTGTCCAATGACAGATGAATGGATAAAGAAGATGTGGCACATATACACAATGAAATATTACTCAGCCATAAAAAGAAATGAAATTGAGTTATTTGTAGTGAGGTGGATGGACCTAGAGTCTGTCATACAGAGTGAAGTAAGTCAGAAAGAGAAAAACAAATACCGTATGCTAACACATATATATAGAATCTAAAAAAAAAAGAAAAAGAAAGTGGTCATGAAGAACCTAGGGGCAGGATGGAAATAAAGAAGCAGACCTGCTAGAGAATGGACTTGAGGACACGGGGAGGGGAAAGGGTAAGCTGGGACAAAGTGAGAGAGTGGCATGGACATATATACACTACCAAATGTAAAACCGATAGCTGGTGGGAAGCAGCCGCATAGCACAGGGAGATCAGCTTGGTGCTTTGTGACCACCTAAAGGGGTGGGATGGGGGGGTGGGAGGGAGGGAGATGCAAGAGGGAAGAGATATGGGGATATATGTATATGTATAGCTGATTCACTTTGTTATGGAGTGGAAGCTAACACACCATTGTAAAGCAATTATACTCCAATAATGATGTTTAAAAAAAAAATTCTAAAAAGAAAAAAAAAGAATAGTTGAGAAAAATGGAAAAAAAAAAACCAACAACCCTACCAATAAAAAGTCAGAGGAAAAGAGCAAAAGACAGCTGGAAATTGTATGTCCAATGACAAATACATGATGAGTAAGGTAATGGAACAATCCTTATCTTCCCCAGCCTCATAGGAAAAAGGGAAGAATTCTGACCACAGAAAGAGAGGAGATGCTCTTCCTACTCCAGCTACATGTGAGAAAAAGACTACAGGAAATAATCCACTCAACTGTCCTTACCTTTCAATCACTATGGAAAATCAACCCCCAGGGACTGTGGACCACTGAGGACAAACACCTCTCCTCTTTTGGGATGGCTGGCCATAAAATCAAACCTCGAGCATCACTTAGAGGCTTAGGCAAAAACTACTGCCAGAAAGGAGTTCTTAATTCTCAAATCTGTGAATGAACTTCAAGGTCCCATTATCCCTTTGAAATTGTACACAAAATGGGATATATAGGAATATGGTGTGTGTGTGTGTGTGTGTGTTTAGGGAGAGGTCCCATAGTCTTCAACAGATTGTCAAAGTGAAGACCTTAACCACAAAAATGATACAAATGACTGAGCCAAGAGAAACCTGATTGAAACCAAAAGGTACATTAATTAGGTTGTCTAATTCTAAAGCTAATTCTCTTCTTTAAAAGCTCATAGGATTTTTGTCAGTCTCAGGGATTATCAAGCCAATTAAAATGTGTAAAGAATTAAGATACCAGAATGTAATTTATTAGTTGACCCTGAGAAACATAATTGCTATGAAATCTGAACTTTAGAAAATGCATCCACAGCATTCTTTCTCTTATGATCCAACTTTAAAAAGAAGCTATCATAATCCCAAGGTTACACAGATAGAATAGGATTGAAAATATTTAAATGGTCTTATTTAAAATCCTCCTAATAAGATAGCTTAAGAGTCTTTCCCACTATTAGTGTAATTCTGGCAATGGAACCAAAAGACGTTAAATATTTTCACCCTAGGGACATGCTCTTTTCTCTAGGCATAACTGGATGGTCCTTGATCAAACCGTTTAAGAGCTCCATGTTTTCTGGAACGTTGTCTAGTCTTCTATTACTACCCTTTTTTCTTTATATCTGTTAATAATTATGTTTATGCTACTGCTCTAAATTACCAATATAGCCTGGAAATGAAAACAACCTCTTGGTTTCATAATGCAACTCTAAAAGTACAATGCTTTTCCTTTTATCCTCAAAGAATTCTCACATAAATTCAAGTACTAATCATAACAATAACCTTACTATTATCAAACAGAAATACCTCCCAATGGTTAACACTGAGTCTTCTAATATTGCATAATATTTATTGACTGAGCCCTCAACACTCTGATCCATGTCTGCCTCACCTTCCCTTCACCATGTGCCCCAGGAGAAGGTGAAACTAGTTATGCATTTGTGAGTGGGCACGCGTGCACAGCCACACACACACACACACACACACAAATAAATAGGTTCAAGTATAAGGTCTTTGAGGTCAAGATTGTTAATTGCCTCACCAATTACTCCTGGGACTATACAGCTGTGACAAGCAGTGAATCTTAAGCACTAACTTACAGTTGATTTTAAGCAAAGAGAAGAACTCTGTTCTACATGAAATGGGAACAATGTTTAGTGTGGAGATGCTGATTTGCCTTGCAAAAATGATTTGAATAACATACTAATAATGATAAATCTCCTTTAAGAAACAAAAACTTTAACCATGCTGAAATCCTTTTAATATACTATTTATATATATGTTCTCATTAAAAGAAGATTCTGAACTTTTTCTACCAAAAATTCTTTAAAAGTCTCTTTAAATATTAAATATTTCAGGGCTTCCCTGGTGGTGCAGTGGTTAAAAAATCCGCCTGCCGATGCAGGGGACACGGGTTCGAGCCCTGATCCGGGAAGATCCCACATGCCGCGGAGCAACTAAGCCCGTGCGCCACAACTACTGAGCCTGCGCTCTAGAGCCCACGAGCTACAACTACTGGAGCCCGCGCCACTCACCTCAACTAGAGAAAAGCCCGCGTGTATCAACAAAGACCCAATAAAATAAATAAAATAAATAAATTAAAATATATATATTAAATATTTCTTACAAGCACTCATTAAGTGCAGAGTTGTGGAACCATTCTAGTTATTCCTTGCTATTTCTCTTTCCTACTGGAATGGAGAAGATCTATGAATAGGACATCTGTGCCATTTCTTAATTGTTTTGAGAAGAGCATGCAGGGGTGGGAGAAAGGGAGTGAAATATTAACGGGAAAGTAACTTTGCCATTCCTTTAAGCTCTGTACTAATACAAGCATGGTTTACAAAGCCCTCATTTCAAAAGTCAGAAACTCTGGAGAGATAACAAATAAAAATGATTCCAAGACAGGTCCTGGCCCCATAATATTTATACTGCATAAAAACGGAAAATACTGAACTTGAAGAAAATAAGAGCTAGAAAAGAGAGACACAAACTAGTGACTATTATAAACCAGAGAGAGAGAGAGACAGAGAAATAGAGAATCAGAAAGAGACAGAGAGAGGGGCTTTCTATACATGCCTCAAGATTTTCAAATGCAGTGCCTTATAACAAATTAAAATGGGAAACTGGCTTGGAAAATAAAAAAGGGATAAATAGCTCAGGCAGTTGCCCCCTAAACCCTCACCCATACCCCACCCACAGCAACCCCCTGCCCCATTATCCCCTTATCAGGGTAAATATATTTCTACTTTTTTTAGGGTTGATAGCATAATACAGAATTACATTTTAGTGCAGCTCTGCCACTAGCTAGTTGATAATTAATCAAATGTGGATTTATTGAGGATTTTCTATAGGCCAGGACTCTGCTGAGAGCCAAAGCTACACTGTCAGTGTTCCTGTTCTAAGAAAACTCACGGTGCCTTGATTTAACAAATATTTATGGTTGCCCTTATCACAACAGCATACCAGGTACTTAAAGATATAATGGCTACCAAGGTAGACATTGCCCCTGATCCCATGGAGATTGCATTCTAACCCAAAAGTAAGACTTTAAACAGCATATTCAGTTTTACAACTTATTCATAACCCATTAAAACTGTGATGAGACTTAACAGCACACATACTGACTACCTTGACCTAATTCTGAGAAACAAAATATTTTTTCCTAATAATGGTCTAACCTTTAGAGCCATTTATCCCCAAGTTTAAATCCAAGCTCCATTACTCCTAGCTTTGTAACCTTGAACAAGTCACTTAACTTTTCTCACTGCTTTGTACCTCGGTTTCTTAACTGATGAAATGGAGATAATAAATAGAACGTCCTTTGCAGGCTTGTGGTGAGACTTAAATAAGTTAATATTATAAAGTGCTTAAGATAGTGTCTGGCACATAATAAAGCTCAGAAAAATGCTAGCTGAAATTACATTTATCAAAAGTGGAGTAAGAGAGAAGAGTGGGAAAAGGAAAGGGAGGGAGAGGTAATTCCATACAGCAAAACCTGTGTGTGCAAAGGTGCTGAGAAAGGTACAATTGAGGAATGAAGGGAATTGAAAAGAAATATATGTAAAATTGGAGAGATAGGCAGGCCCTCAAGAGTTTTAGATATTAATCCAATTGGGTGTTGTGAAGAGTTTTAAGCGGGAGAGTAACATGGTTAAATTTTCATTTTAAGTAAAACCATCTCCAATGAAAAGAATGTTTTATAAGAGCAAAATAGAGGAGGAAAGCTTAAGAAGCTATAGGTGCAATATCAGTGACAGATGATAATTCCTTAAAATTGAGAGGCAGTGGTTAGAGATAAAGAGATATTTAAGATGAAGGTGCAACTAAAAATTGAACATGGGTCAATTTGCATTAATTACTATGTTTAATCAGATTTCAAATTTCTACACCTGGATGCATAATGGTGCCATCCACTGAAATAAGGAAGATGAGAAGAGTTGGTTTCAAGGAAAATAAATGAATTCAGTATTGGGGCATGTGTATTAGTTTGCTAGGGCTGTGAAATTAAATACCACAGACTGGATGTCTTAAACAACCGAAGTTAGTTTTCTTACAGTTCTGGAGGCTAGAATTCCAAGATCAAAATGTCAGCAGGTTTGGATTCTTTTGAGGACTCTCTCTTTGGCTTGCAAATTGTCACCTTCTCGCTATGTCCTCACATGGTTGTCCCTCAATCTGTGTGTCTGTGTTCACATCTCCTCTTCTTATAAGGACACCAGTCATATTGAGTTAAGGCCCACCTTAATTATCTAATTTTAACTTAATTACCTCTTTAAAGGCCCTATCTCCAAATTCAGTCACCTTCTGAAATACTGGGGGCTAGGGCTTTAACATATGAATTCGATGGGGACACAATTAAAGCCATAATAGTTTGTTATGTTTGAGGGTACCTGTGAGAAAATGCATGAAAATAATATATGAGCAGGATATATAGATCTAAAGTTCAAAGGAAAGGTCTTGGCCAGAAGTTCAAATTAATGTATATAATTAATGTAAATAATAACTGATAAATGAAGTCAGTAGTGCAGATGACTTCACCAAAAATATAGAGATGGAGAACGGAAGAGGGATTAGCCCACTGACTGTTCAAAGTTTAGAAGAAGGAGGAGGAGGAGGGGAAATTTTACAAGGGAAAAATCTTCACAGGAGACAAAGAAGCAGCAGCCAGAAACAAGGGGAGGAGAAAAGTATGAGGTTTATGGAAGTCAAAGGAAGGGAGTGCCTCAAAAAGAATGAGTGTCCAAGTATGATAAATGCTGTGGAAATGGTGAAAATAATAAATCTATTAGGAGATATTGATAGATAAAGAGATAATGATACAAGGCAATGTTCAAAGAGAAATAGAAACAGAGTGATATAAGACCATGGAGGGCCTAAGTTTATTCATTCAGTACATATTTATGGAGCAGACACTGTAATCAGTATTAGAAGCTTAACAGTAAAAAGACAGAAAAAGTACCTGCCCGGCTGAATTTAATGGCCTAATCAGATTTAGAGTAAAATAACCAGGCATTTAAGTCAATGATAGATGAAGTACAATTCTGGAGAATTAGAAAGAATTTTTTACAAAAATAAGTGGACAGAGAGTAGAGGCAGAAAATAAGGCATTTCTAATAAAGGGACAACTATTTCCCAAGGCGCTGAGGCATCAAAGAGCCCAGTGTTCTGGGGAACAAGAACAGAGAGATGTTCAATATTGAGAGAGCTGTGACATGAAGAGCAAAGAAATGTACATGTAAATATGTATGTTGAAGTCATATTAAGAAAGAATTTCTAGGCCAAACTAAGAAATTTGCATTTTTTTCAATATCTATTGTGTCCAACAGAGATTTTTTAAACAGGAATGAAATTGCCAATTTTGTGTTATAGAAACATCATTGATAGTAAGCAGGAGTGTGGGTTGGATTGAATAGAAATTAGTAACCAGCACACCTATTAAGATTCTGTCGCAGTAAGCCAAGCAAGAGGTCCTGAGAGCTTTACTGAATCAGTGGCAAAAGAATATAGAGGAAAGGGACAACCAGAGCAACATTTTCAGATAGAATTGTCACATTTCATTTCCAATAAGACTGGGAGGGAAAAAAGGAGGAGTTAATGATAGAATAAAACAAGGCAAATGGTGATGCTCTTATTGAAGAACACAGGAGACAAACATTCAGAAAGTTCAAGAATGTAATTGGGGTGGGATAATATTTTGAAACAATAATCATGCTTCTCTCCTGCATTCAGGCTCCAGTGAGGATATTCTACACTACTCCACTCAGAGCTGGGTTGTTACAGAAAAAATGCAAAGGAAAAAAAATAGAGAGTTAGCTTTTCATTCCGAAATAGAAATTTGAAATACACAGTACATATAAAGTTGTTGATGGAAATGCTTTTAAAGTGTGAGATCATTCTGAGTTTTCAGGATCAAAAGCCATACAAAAGGCATAAAGTTAAAGCCTTAAATAGTAAGCATAGAAAAATCTGAGCTCAGCCAGAGTCTATCCCTTCTACCTACCAGAGAGGAGGTGAAATTTTCTTGGGCTGGTGAAGAAGAGTCAGAGAAGAGACTAATTTTTATATACCTGTATGGGACTCTGAGAAGTAGTGCCCCTGTCTCTACCCTAGATTAAAACCACTGAGAGAAGAGTGGGGAAGTAAGGACAATAAATCATCCAGATTAGGGATTTAAGAGCAGTGAAAACCTGAAGACCTATGCCAGTTTGGGTTAGCATTAGCAGAATACAAATGAAGGCATCAGTCTCCCACGTCTCCAGATTGGCATGAAAGAGCATCAGAAAATTTTCATGTCTACATTGGGTAAATGACAAAGGGCCAAAAGTCATGTTATAAATGACTAAAGAGTGATCTGCCAGATGAGTACTGAGACCATATAGGAATACAACTGTCTCAGCAGATGCCCAGTAGGTCAGACTCTGATAACCAAAACCAACATTAGTGAGGCTGCAAAGCAGACATCAGTAAGAATAGGCAAAGATCAGATAGAGCCCTACCACCTTCCTCCCACCCACCATGATTTTTTATGGCCCTGAAACTTAAATGCAATCTCAAAGAGAAGTAGGAGAGGGGGAGACTGTGAATCGACTAAAACTAATCTAAAATATTCTGCTACTAGATACTGTTTGGTTACAGAAAAATAAAGATATATTTTTGATTATAGAACTTAAGTAAAGTAATAGAAATGTATGTCTAGGACTAAGAAGAAAAGTCTGGGCCAGAGAGTCGTTTGGGAGCCACTATCAGACAGATGATAAACAGAAGCCATAAGAGTAGAGGAGAAAGAGTAAGGAGGACAGAGCCCTGTAGCATCAGGGAACAAGCAGAGAAGAACACAAAAATAGAGGCAACTGCCTCTTTTTCTGCTTATTCATTCAGAGACGAGCAGAAATGAATACTGGTAGCAATTAAGGCAAGAAGTCCAAGGTCACCAGAATCAAAAATCATTTGGTATGCATGCTGGATATAAGAAGCTTATTGTTGACCTGATCAGAGAGTTTCATGGGAATGGGAGAGATAGAAGCCAGATTCAATAGGTTCAGAAGAAAATGGGGAATTTGACAAAGTGAAGACAAAATGTACAGGCTGTGTTTTGGGGGAAACAGTGCAGAAAAGAAGGAAGGATATAGGGAAGAAATTTGAAGGTGATCTTCAGTTAAAGGAATGGTTTTGGGTTTTCATTTGATCTTTCTTTTTATTCTGAAGATATGTTTTTGTTTTGTTTTGGGGATGAGGAAAGGAAGTCTTGATGATGGAAAGGGAGAGAAAAACAGATGAAAGGGATGACTGAGTGATCTGTGAAAGTAGTTGTGAGAGTGTCAGATAGTGCAAAGTAAAAGACTTGGCTTTGGAATGAAGCAGCATGAAGGAACAAATAAAGCCGGAATGAATACTAAATAAGGAGTGAAGAAGTGAATTCAGTGAATTCCACTATATTTTTCCTAGGAAGATGGCAATGAGTAATCAGCTGGGAGTGAAGAGGACAGGAGGAAATCAGAAGGGCCTAGGAACTTGAGAATCCTAGCATCAATAAATCCTAGCATAAGTAGGAATGAATAAAGGACTGCTGAGCCCTTCTAAAAGCCCAGCTAAAAGCGAAACCCTAAAACATTAGTGCCACCTATCAACACAGTATTTTCTACAACCAAATTGATTGATCACTGCAAATACAAAGGAAACTAAGACACATTTCCTACAGTTAGGTTGCTCAGTTGCAGGAAACCTGTAAATAAACAACTGCAGTTCAATGTTATAAGTCCTTTAGAAGAGGGGCAAAGTGCTGTGTATGTGACAACTAACTTTGGATGTTAGAAAAGGCATCACAGAGGACATGACATTTTACTTAGGATTTGAAGGAGGAAGTTTTATAAGGGAACAAGGAAAGGAGGATTTCTAATACAAATACAGCATAGAGAAATCAGAATTATAAGAGGAGTTGGAAATTTCAGACTATGGTGTAAATTTGATTTACAATCAAATTTGATTATAGATTCTAGAATGGGGTGAGCAGAGGGGAAGGTTGGAGAGTACTCCTTTATAAAGGTAAAACTAGAGATTGCAATAAACTATTTCTAAAGACCCTTACAGTTTTTCTTCAGAGATTTTGTGCTTTTAGTTACGTAGGAGAGCCATAGGAAAGAAGGACTCTCTGCTATCATGAAATACTTTATTTTTTTAGTCCAACAGTAGAACGTGTTCAAAGCTGCCAGGTAGAAAAGAGACACTCTACCATCATGTTGCACATAGTTAATTAACTCTTCCGGATTGCATATCAATACCTAGATAGATACAGATAGCGGATAGCTGATAGATAGATGAGAGATAGATAGGGAGATAGATATTTCACAGATATGTTTCCTGAAACTTCTGTCATTTCTTGGTTTGCTCTTTGGAAATCATAGGTAAGACCATATTGTAGAGTCATTAGTCGAAAAGAAAAAGAAAATGTTTCCTTTGGCTACAAATGGGAAGATATTTTTGTTGATCCAGAAGAGACTCATTTGCGAAAATTGGCACACCAGATGGCAGCAAGTGGTCTGTACAACAAGCTGTTATAGTTTGATAATCACAATGCACTAAGTGATGCTCCTCCATAGTGCATCACTGGAGTGATAGAATGAAATGGAACTAAGAACACCATGGCTAAAAAGAATGCAGTGGACTTCAGCCCTGTAGATCTAGAGATATAAAATAATAAAGGAAAGATCACTGAGCCACTTTTATTAATCCATCAGGGTCTAATTAAGAGTCTTCACTCTCTGGAAATTGCACTGTAATCCTAATCTGACCAACCTCTTCTGTAATATCAGATAATTTTATTCTACTCTATTCAGAAAAAGTACTTTACCATCTCTACATCTGTTTTCATTTCTTTTACTTCAGAAATGTTAACAAATTTCCTAAATCACCAGTCGGATTTACAAAGGTGAAACTAGCTAATCTCAGGTCCCCTTATATTTTCTTAGAAATCTTAGTTTGAATTTTCACATCAAATATTTCCCTTGCTGAATGCAGAATTCATTTTAATAGTCTACCAGTTACTACTGCTGTGTAAAAAATTCCTCCAAAGCTTAGCAGCTTCAAACAACAATTTTTACTTAAATCAACAAAGATTCTGTGGGTCAGAAATTTGGGAACGATACAGTGTGGCTGGCTTTTCTCTGCTCCGTGATATCAGGGGCATCAGCTGAATTACTACGTATGTCTAGAGAGTCAGGGGCAGGAGTCATTTAGTAGTATCTTCACTCAAATACCTGAGTCTTGGGGTGGGGTAATTGACAGGAGCACCTACACACAGCCTCTCCTTTTGGCATGGGCTTCCTCACAACAAGGCAATCTCAGTGTACTCCGAGCTCTTACATGCGGGCATGACCAAAGCTCCGATACCTTTTATGATCTGGCTTCCTAAATCACGCAGCATCGCTTCCACTGAATTCTATCAGTTGTGAACGAGTAGCTAAGGCCAGTCCTACTTCTCCATGAAACGAATGTCAAGGAATTTGCAGATATCTTTTAAAATCACCACAAACAACAAGTAAAGAATTAAGCCCATTTCCCCGTTTTTGTTCAATGGGAATAAAGTTTCAGTTATGCCAGATGAATAAATTCTAGAGACCTGCTGTACAACATGGTGACTGTAGTTAACAATATGGTATACATTTCAAAGTTTGTTAAGAGGGTAGATATCATGTTAAGTGTTCTTGCCACAAAAACAAAACAAAACAAAAACCAAAGGATGCAAGGAAACTTTGGGACATGTTGGTTATGTCCATTACCTTGATGGTGGTAGCAGTAATACAGGTGTTTGCGTATGTCCAAACTCATCAAATTGTATATATTAAACATATGCAGTTCTTCCTATATCACTTATACCTCAATAAACTTTTTTAAAAAACAGAAAAAGAATCCCATAATTTAAATCAGACCATTCAAAGTAAGGGAAAATATCCACTGTACAAAGAGCCTTTTAAACTTTTTAAAGACATTTTAATGTGAGCATTATATATCAAATTCTTACTTATTCTGAAAGAACAGGTAGTGGTGCTCTGATTTTAACTGGGTTTCAATTAAACATTCTCAGAGAATTCAAGCGTAACAAGATATATACAACACTATATACAATCTGAAATCTCCTAATGTAGTTATTGAAATATATTATAAGGACAATGTCCATAATGTCATTTAGAGTCATTTTCATAAAAGTTCATGTTAGGAAATCCTTTAAGAACTCAGTATCAAAGGGCTTCCCTGGTCGCGCAGTAGTTAAGAATCCGCCTGCCAATGCAGGGGACACAGGTTCAAGCCCTACTCCAGAGAAGATCCCACATGCCGTGGAGCAACTAAGCCCATGGGCCACAACTACTGAGCCTGCGCTCTAGAGCCCGTGAGCCACAGCTACTGAGCCCGCGCACGTAGAGCCTGTGCTCCACAACAAGAGAAGCCACCACAATAAGCCTGCGCACCACAATGAAGAGTAGCCCCCGCTCACCTCAACTAGAGAAAAGCCCACGCGCAGCAACAAAGACCCAGTGCAGCCAAAAGTAAAATAAATAAAATAAATAAATTTTTTTAAAAAGCCATTCACTTTATAAACAAAAAAAAGAATTCAGTATCAAAGAAAGTTTGTTTGCATTTTAGAATCAGTAAACTTCCTCCTTTTGATAAGAGTGGTATAACTGCTTTGCACTGACCACTTGGAAGCTCAGAGCCAAATCTCCAATACAAGATTTATGTTAACACATACAATTGAACATATGAACTTCCTTCATTATACCCTTTTCTGATTTTCATCTATTCCTATTTTATCAACCTTACCGTTATATTGCAAGATATCTCAAACCATTTTAGAAAAGAAAAAGGGTACAATAAAATGGAAATAAGTAAATACTGCTTAACATTAAGGTTATTCTAAACATAATGTAATCTTTCCTTAATAATTTAAAACATTTTACAGCTTATAATCTCTTGGGATCTGTGTGATGAACATCTATTTTCTTTTAAAGTAGATTTTAAAGTTAGAAGGGATTAGGTTAAATCTAAATTAACCCTGTGACATACTTTGGAAGATACTTTATTTTGAAGCTTCTTTAAATCCACTATGTATGTTCCATCTGTTTTTCTCATAAAGACCATTAGAAAGCTAGAAACTTGAGTTCTAGTAACCTCTATTCTCCACCATTTCACAAAAAACTTACCAATTTACTTCTCCGGACCTTAGTTCTTTCATCTGTGAAGGTATAAAGTGGAGGAGAAAATTAGTAATTTTTGACCTTTCAAATCTTTTGGATTTCAGGTAAGTAAAATTTGGATATCAGGGAGGAAGGAAGACATTTATTTTTCATGTGTAAGAATTTTTTATCCATATGTTTTGACCCCACAAACATATTAATACTCTGAGGAAATAAAATAGGGTTAGTCTTTCAAACGATAAAGAAATATCATTATTAAACATACACTTTGTGCATTATAATTTTTGGAATCCAAATTAGTTATTACTAGTGCTTAGTAGAAAATGTAAGATTTTCATTTTCTTATCATTTGAGGTTATACTGTATGTAGACATAGCAAAAATTATAATAAACTTACCTTTTTTTACAATTAACCAATGAGATTAAAAACCTCAAAGTGAATATAAAAACTTTTAGTATTTTAAAATAAATGTTGGAATTCCCTTATCATCAAACCAAGTTAACTGATAAATTTTTATAATCTTTATGAGTCATTCATCAATATGAAATGTATATATATATATATATTTTGCTTTATGTGTGTACTACAGGTATATGTATATATTTTCACCTTTATTCTCCTAGAGATACAGTAGAATAGGAATAGTGATGTTTTTACTTTAGGCAAAGCCCTTTTCTAACTGTTGTACATATATTAACTCATTTAATCTTTTGGGAAATGACTTAGCATTTATATACTTTAGTACCCTAATAGGGAAGCGGGATTTTGCTTACATCCCTCACTGCTCAGAAATCTAGAAGACTCTTATTTTTATTTCCATTCAGTAATTCCTGAGTTTTGTTACTCTAATACTTAGTATAAGTACTTATAAATATACTTAACTAAAAATTACAATTATTTATGCATTTTCCATCCTTCCAGCAGATTCAGAAACAAATGGGTTTTATGATTTGTATTTGTACATAGGACACTGGTCCAAATAAAGCAAGCAATGAGTGAAGAATCTTTGTTTTCTCTACTAAAAGATCCAAAATTTTTTCTATGCTGGTTTCAGCAGACTTACAAAGATTTCTGAAATCATTTGTGTTGAAAAGTTTTCCAAAAGACTTTGAATCATCTTTCAGATCTCTTGTTCCTTGTTCTCTTGATCCTTAAGTGTTGCACTGTGAAATAGACTGGACACAATGAGCAGTCTATGAACCGAAGATCCATTTCTTCATTGAAGCACTGAACAAACATTAATCCAGCAGTTCTGATTCAACCAGTCATAAAATCAATACCAGAACTTTGGGAAACTCCCAAGAATGGTAAACCTTGCATATTTGCTGTCAGAGGAAGTCTTTCATTACTACCAAATATGTTTGTGCTCTATGATGAAATGCAGCAATGAAGAGCACAGGTTCTAATTAGACATAGAGAGGCCTGGTGTGAATCCTGGCTCTGCCACTAGACAGAGTGGGTGCCCATGGTCCTGCCATTTAACCTCTGCCATCTCAGTTTTTCACAGTGAAACTGGAAGAATTAATTCTGCTTCATAGACTGGTTGTGAGGACCAAATGAGGAAATATGAAAATGCTTAGAATGAAGCCTGGCTTATAGGATTGTGTTCCATAAAGAATTTCCATGCATATTGATGAATATAGCTTAAAGCTGTTATATTGTTTTCTGCTCTCCTCCATATTTCATGGAGGAAAAATATGCATGGTATTGCACAATAAAATATCATTTAATGACTCCAGTTGAATGAGATTGACAATATATGTCACTTAATTTATAAGGACTTTAAAAGTCTTCAAGAAAAAAGGGACTTCCCTGGTGGCACAGTGGTTAAGAATCCGCCTGCCAATGCAGGGGACACGGGTTCGATCCCTGGTCCAGGTAGATCCCACATGCCGTGGAGCAACTAAGCCCGTGTGCCACAACTACCGAGCCTGCATGCCACAACTACTGAAGCCCACGCACCTAGAGCCCGTGCTCCGCAACAAGAGACACCACCGCAATGAGAAGCCCACGCACCGCAATGAACGGTAGCCCCTGCTTGCCGCAACTAGAGAAAGCCCGCACGCAGCAACGAGGACCCAACACAGCCAAAAAAAAAAAAAAAAAAAGTCTTAAAAAAGAAATATCACAACAACCTTCACTCTCAGCTCAATCTCCTTTTTTCTTAAATCATCTTATAGAGGATATCTTTGAAATCTGGTGGCACTTTAGTGCATCCCATTTGCTAAATAAGAAATATATAGCTGCGGACTTCCCTGGTGGCACAGTGGTTAAGAATCCGCCTGCCAACGCAGGGACTCGGGTTCGAGCCCTGGTCTGGGAAGATCTCACATGCCACGGAGCAACTAAGCCCATGCCCCACAACTACTGAGCCTGTGGTCTAGAGCCCACGGGCCACAACTACTGAAGCCTGCGCGCCTAGAACCCGTGCTCCATCTGCAACAAGAGAACAACCGCAATGAGAAACCTGCACACGACAAGGAAGAGTAGCCCCCGCTCACCGCAACTAGAGAAAGCCTGCGCACAGCAATGAAGGCCCAATGCAGCCAAAAGTAAATAAATAAATTAATTTTTAAAAATTGCAACAACAACAACAGAAAAAATATATATAGCTGCTAAACCATTACCCACTCAAAAATTCCAGCCCCATCCTATAAATTCCTGGGGCCTTGACAGTTTTGGCTGCAGTAATCAATTAATCCTTGAAATTTTGAAGCAAGCTCGGCTGACCTCCAGGGTAAGAACTGACTAATTTCTATGATTTTAGGACCAATATGAAAAGGTCTCAGTACAAAAGATTACATGCTTTACTCCTACTGAGTATAGATGTCTGAAATTTCTTTAACAAGAAACAAAATTATTCCTTCTGTAATAAGCGATAAAGGTCAAATACCTTGAAAGAGCTAATATTTATTGAGAACCTACTGTGTGGCAAAGACTTTTGTGCTTTCCATATTTTAACTCATTTAAAACAAGAGCATAAACCTTTAACATAGAAACTACTATCTTCCCATTTTACACGCAAGGAAACAGGCATAGATGGTATAAGTTACAAGCACACTGTAAGTGGTGGATCTGGGATTTGAATCCAGACAGTCTAGTTTTCAAACCTCTGCTTTTAATTACTTTGCAAAATACGGAGCAAAGATTAACAGAGAGTTGTTTTGGGGGTTTTATTGATGGATAGGAGGAAATATACTGGAGACAGAGGGAGAAGACACAAATTTCTGAAACCAATTATAGCGAATGCTGTGGAAGGGAGAAAATGACACAGTAAAAAAGGCTAGAGGTACCAAGTAAATACCTCAGTGACTTCATAGTTTTGTCAAGGTGATATCCTGATTTTCTTGGAGTCATTCTGGTAGACTTCTTTCATTTCCTAGGAACTTACTCATGAAAGCAGAATGTCTGAAACAACCACCTAGGATCTTTCTTCAGGATTTCTTCCCCATCAGCACTGAGCTAGAGCTATACTTAAAACTGCATTTTAGGCTAACTAATAGCATCATTTACTGATAATTTATTAGTCTGTAACATAATCCATTTTAGAAAGTGCTAAATAAATAAGTATAACACTTTTTTATAAATTTTCTATATCTCTGTGAAAGACTGTAGTTAGAGCTAATGAACATTTATTATACCCTGACATCTTCACACATGTAAATTTTAAGTGCTATGCAAATATCCTATTTTTTTCTAAGGTAAATGCCAGGTTGTTGACAAATGCTTTATTAGAAATAAGCTATGCATAGAAGTAATTAATATTCTATTTTCATTTTGACAAACAAGAGTTATTCAAAGATGGATTCTAATGAGCAGCATAGCTTTCCTAAGTGGTTTACAAATCTTGGAGCTGAGTAAATCAGCATCAGAAACTTGCCAGGCTACATATTCTACGACCCAAGAACCTCCTTCAGAAAATGTAGTGAAAGATCATCGGGAAGGAGACCAGGAGTTAACTACAATATTGGCAAGTGTTCAGTCCTAGTAAAAATCAACACAGGTCATGTTGGTCTTGAACTCTGATATGAGCCAATGTTGAAAAAGTTTTATTTTTACTTTTCATTCATAATATTTTCTATAACCAGATGAGGTGGCCAGAAATATAAAGATACAGAATTAACTGTCCCACCAAATTTGCTAATTTTAGGTTCACTTATCAGTGATTTGTCCATTGAGTAGAGAAGGATGAATGTAATGTCAAGTCCATGGACTGCATGCTTATATTGATCAACTTTCTTACTTCCCAGATTTACATTGTGCAGCTACTGATTGGAGGATGGCCTTGGGGTTTGGGGATGGGGAAAAGTATGGCAGTTGAAAGATCAGTTAGGAGACTTCTGATGTAGTAAAAGTGAGAGATGATGTTGACTTCACCAGAGCAGTAGAAATGTTGAGAAGTAATCAGATTTGGGAAGTCATTTGAGACAGCACCAATACGACTTCTTGATGGATTACGTATGGGATGTTAGAGAAACTGCATCATACAGCATTAGCACCTACTCTAGGCCATCAAGTACCCACTGAGTTGGTCACTGAGCTACTTTGAACAAGATAAAAAAAAACAAAAAAAAAAACAAAAAACAAACTTGACTTCTAGCAAGAAGAAGTGCATAGCCATGGATATAATAGAGGAATGCAGTGGTGTGAGTTTTCACTTTGTTTTATATTGCTGAGAGTAAAGAAAAATTATGTTTAGAGATTTCTATATGAGCTGATTGTAGGCTAATCTGTTTAAGAGACAGTTTTCAAACTCTTCTAAAATGAAATTTACTGAAAGTTTTCATCTGCTTCACTCCTATGGCATTAAATGAAAGTGCAAAACTCAGAACATATGTGGGAACATATCGGATTTTCAATGTCTAATTCTTCACTGGTTTCATCATAAAATCTAATCTCTAGATTCTTGGCCAATTAAAATATTGTATCTTCATTTTCTCTTGAGCTTTTTGCTCTAATAGTTGAATTCCTATGATCGTTTTTTGTTTGTTTGTTTTGGTACACAAAGCACACAACTGTTAGAAATGGATTTTAAAAATGGTCATTTTCAGTGAAGCATTTGACTTACATCAGGATGTGAGAAGGTCACAGCTTGTCAAACACGCCAATTACTGTTAATATTTTATTGATTTTAGTGAAAGTCATTTTCAGCTGTGCTAAGCATATATCTTATTGTGTTTCCTCAATCCAGACTGAGAGCAGGTTACAATCATCCTGGTCCCCAACAGAATTGCTTTCACTTAATTTTACTTCGGTGTATAGCCATTAATCCATATTGAAGGTAATTATAAGAAAGTCTCTGAAATTCATAGTTATATATATTTCCATGATTTATAAAGGAGTTAGTTTATTACATCACAAGCATTCCTTTTTGTGATATACTTCCAAGGAGATATTCCTATCTGATCAGAATATTAAAATTAGCTGCTAATTGTACTTTTGAAAAATAAATTATTTTTGTCTTATAATTGCTATGAATCCTCTGATTCAATTTTCCTCTTTGCATAAACTGTTAAAAAAATTCCAAGACATTTTGGGTTACATAGAAAATACTTAACTAGTCAATTACAGTGTGCACCTTAACATTTTTCCTGTGTTTTTCATTTTTGCCCCAGGTTTTATAGATTCCCTGTTATATTTATTTTATGTAACTTTTTAAACTTCTGGAAAAAAGTCAAGATTGGACAAACTACTTGACGTCTTTGGATCTCAGTTTTATGATTCTAAAACTTGAAAGTAGGATTACAGAACTTCCAAGATTCTTTCCTTCTATAACTGAATATTCAGATAGATGAAATATGTACTTCAGCTTCAGTAATAGGGGAAAGATTTTAGTACTTCTCAAATCTCTATATAAAAGCAGCTGCATACTCTGCCTACATAAAAAGACAACTTCGCCTTCAGGAAATGGAAAATCCAATTCCTACCCTATCCTGTTAGGTTGCAAAGTCACACTCATTAGAACTGTACTCTTCAAGCAACGTCTCTGATTTCTTGGAACTTATGAGGTTATTTTAGGTGACTATAGCTCTCCAGCAGTTTGTAACCTACACCTAGGTGGTTCAGTTTATAACTGAACCTAAAAAAGTGGATAAAGAAAAACATGTTTTAGCATCGGTCATACATTTCAGGGGAGTATTTTATTTTGGCCTGAACTACTGCCAGTTGCCTCTGTTCTCTAAGTTGTGAATCCAGAAAATCATAAAGTAAAACTGTTCCCCAGACCAGATACAGGCTCTCATCATGCCAAGCTACTACAAACACAAAAACAAACAAACAGGAGATGCTAACGAGCAAAAATTTGAAGGAAATACCACTCTGTAAATCAACAAAGAGCTATGAAGTAGTGCAGTATTTTTAAAGCTGCTTTACGCTGTGCCTATTCAAGAGCTTGAACCGTGGCCAGCTCCAAGCACTGACTATGTTTCACTGTTATATATCTTCCACTTGAGGTTTCTTAAGTGATTTGCAGACTGAAGGCTGTCAGGGATGACTGCTTTTGAGTCTCCCATAGTACTGCAGTCAGAATGGGAACTGAGAAACTGCAGGCCAACTGCCTCAAGGAGTGCATCTTCCACACTGTGGTCTTTTCTGGCGACTAATTATTGTTTTAGATATCTCTAGGCCTTTTCTCTGCACCTTGTGTGAACAGAAAAGTAGCAAACTGAAAACAACACAGATGCCTCAACATTGACTCTACACTAACTTCTTTTAATCACCGTCTTTTATTTAGATTCCCGCATAGAAACTAATACAGGAGATTGTCCACACTTTATAAGGCCTGCAAATGTGAGCAGACTGCGTGCGGGCACACATGCAAATGTGCACTTGTGTGTATAAAAAGCTTATTAATCTTGACTTCCAGAACTGCTCCTATTTTCAAACTGGATTGATAATAATACAGTTTTCCATCAATCCTAAATGAGAATCCTAGAGGAAAGAATACCTTAGGAAAAACTTAGGCTCAAATAAACTAAATTCAGGAAGGTTGTTTTCAATCATCTCCATCTGAAACTTCAGAGTTTCTAACACATAGAATGTTCTACAATTTAGAAGAGTGATATTCTACATCACTAATAAATATGTAATTAACAAAGTATAAGATTAAGAATTGAGCAGATCATTATTATTGTAAATAACACAGGGTTCTTAAAAAATCTGAACTTTCGTTAAGCTTACAAAATGTTTCCAAAGAACTCTGCTTGGAAACCTGCATCACTCTTATTTCCTAACTCTGAGATAATTTGGAGATAAAAGATAAATTATTTTAAATTGCATGCCGCATAGTTTTCTCACCCAAAATGACTCAAATATTTCTATCTTTTTCAACTTTTCCTCTGACTGAAGAATTAAAATTTTAGGATTTATATTTTAAATTCACCAACAATTTTTTAAAAATTTACCTTAGCAATCAAATACCTGTCTTGAATGTTGAATCATGATCATCAGGGAGGTTTTATTTTTTTAAATACAGATTCATAAAACTAACTCCATAAACTGATTCAGTAGGTCTGAGAAGTGTATAGAAATCTGCTTTGTTTTGTTCTGCTTTTTGCTCTGTTAGTTATATATTTCATAATATATTATTTTAATTATATAGTTAGCTAATATATAATATGTTATATATGAATTTTATACATGATATAATACATTAATATCAGAAACAGTAACCCTTAAGACAAAGAGCACCAAAGGAGATAAGATATTCACAATGATATAATAATGACAAAGGGTCATTCATATCAAAACCTAACAATCATAAATGTGTGTGTACCTAATAAGAGAGTTTCAAGGTACATGAAGTAAAAATGGACAGAATTAAAAACAGAAATAGATAAAGCTACATAGTTGGCGGTTTTAACACCCCTCTCTCACCAACTGATAGAACCAATTTTAAAAATCAGCAGAGACGTAGAAGTTCTGAACAACACTGTCAACCATCTTAATCTAATTGACTTTAATAAAACATTACAACCAACAACTGCAGAATACATTTTCTTTTTACGTTCACATAGTATGTTAAACAAGATAGAAAATTTTCTGGGGCAAAAACAAGTGTCAATAAACTTAAAAGAACTGAAATCACACAGCATGTATTCTCTGACCAAAATAGAATCAAATTAGGAATAAATAACAATAAGACATCTAGAAAAAAACTAAAATTTGAAAGGAAAACAATATAACTTTCATATTAAATATTAATGTTTATTTAATTAATATTAAGATTTAAGGGTAGAGCTAGAGAAGTACTTACAAAGAAATGTAGTTTTTAATGCTTATAATAGAAAAGTAAAAGGTGCAAAATCAATGAGCTTAAGTTCCACCTTAAAAAGCTGGAAAAAGAAGTGCAAAGAAAACCCAAAGTAAGCAGAAAACGATGAACCAGAAAATAGGCAAGCAATAGAGAAAATTAGCATAGTCAAAACTTTGTTATTTGAAAAGATCAACAAAATTGATAACCCCCTCCACCCCCGGTATAATTAAGGAAAAAGAAAAAAGACAAAACACAAATCATGTTTATGCATGATTGGGGATCACATAGGTTTCCATCATAACTAATCAACATAACTTTGCTAAGATAAAGTGTCCATCTTATTTGGACTTGTCCATCATATTTTCACATTCACTTTTCAATAAGAAGCATTCTGGATGTAACTTGAAGTAAAAAATTTCCTTATAAGCCTCAAACTTTTGAAATTCAATCAGTCAGTTGAAATATAGTCATATTTATGTTTGGATGAGAGATCTGCTCCAATAATCAACTGACTATGAAAGCTGTTAATTTTATGTATAAAACAATAGTTAAATTGTGAAATAGATTGACAGTTAATACAAATATTGAATTCACTAGCTAGACAATTTAAAAATTATTATATTCTTTTGAGCCCAAAAATATGTATGAAAATTTAAATAATACAAAGCAGAAAAATGAAGATTACATTATATCTAATGTTAATATTTGTAAACTTGTTTGTTGTGCTAGTATTTTTAACACAAAATAACATAACTGAATTTGATATTTAGTTGTTTAATTCAATTTATGTTCTAAGAACTTCAAGAAAAATTCCTATCAGAGAATTATTCACATCTTTTGAGGAAAAATTCAGAGTGGACTACCTGCTTGCCCCCTCAAAATTTTCTCAAAGGAAAAAATCCTCTACGATCATGCACTGGTGTAACCATAATAAATCCCTTAAATCATACAAAGTAAAGAATATAGGGGGTATGAATATGAGAGAAAAATGAGACATTCCAAATATTCTCATTTTAACTTCAAAATAACAGACTTCATCATAATGCTTTTTCAAAAAAGCATTCTTGAAAATTTCGAGTATAGGAAATCTCACTCAACTTTTTACAAAAGCTTTTAGGAAATTGTTATAGATTGTCTCTTATTTTCAGTAGATGAAGACAAACATTTGTATGACCTGCTGAAGTTATAAATTCTCCTAGAAATGCTATGTTACTTGCCAGATGGAGCTAGGTCAGGGTAGCCTCCTGCATTCCTCAAACTAGCAGCCCATAAAACTTACAGCATAGAAAAGGGAAGAGAAACAGGGAGAGAGAGAGAGAGAGAGAGAAAGGGATGAGGTGGGCGAGAGAGGAAAGAGGGGCAGGAAGAGGAGGAGGAGAAGGAGGAGAGGAGAGAGAAGAGAGGAGAAAGGACCTAAGCTGCACTTGACCAGGTTCTTTTCCCAAACCCCCTCCACTCCTAAGGAATGGAAGCTTTTAAAAGGACAGACACAGGCCAGGGGTGTTACAATATTTGATGTCTTTCTCTATGGAAGGAAACACCACGTATGGAAAAGTAGCTTTCCTCCCAAGTGGTCCTCAGACCTTCTTTGTGCCAGGGCCTGATTTGGATGTGGAGGCTGTGGAGAAGAATCAAGTGAGGTCCCTGCTCAGGAGGAGCACACAATGTAGTAAAGAAGGCAGACCTCTCAACAGCCATCTGCACCCTCTGGCTTGACTCCCTCACTTCCTGCTCCATCCTCCCCTCACTGCAAAGTGGCTCTGCCCCAAGCACATCATTAAAATAACTCTCACGGATACACGTTAGACAAATCTAATAAGTTTGGTCTGTCCTCTTGGTCCTCCTCTCCTGGTTCTGTGAAGCCACATGTTCCTGAATTTTCTTCTATTTCTCAGGCCATTCCTTGCTTGTGTACTTAGTGGGATCGTCCTTCTCACTTTCTCATGCTAAGTGTTGGTGACTCTCGGGGCTCTCCCCTTCACTCTCTTGCTAGGCGGTATCGTCAGCTCCTAAATTTCACCACATTATTTCCGTATGTAACCCAGTATGAGAGAATTATTCCAAGACCAAGAATGGAGGGATAATGTAAATAGACTGGATTAGATTCCTAAGTTAAACATTTACTGACACCTCAAAATACGTGCACTCATTCAGACGTCACTTATACTTGCTCAGACATTAGCCGTTCTCATTTACTTTCAAGCATCACTCCGATTTTAGTCAGTATTGACCTAGTATTGAAATTTAAAAAATCAGGCTCCTGTCACCTACGTGGATATAGAAGACCTCAGTAAGAGTTCTAGTTTTGTTTTTATATGTTAATTAATTTATTAATGAACAGCAAATTAATTATGGCAACAACTCTTTAAAAAGTTTGGGAAACTATGAGGTTTGTGTGATTGGCTGTGTGTTTTCCATTCATTTGCAGAATACATTTTATGTGCATGTTAGGTCTTCAGTTTCTAGTCTTTGATTAATCAGAGATGGAGCAACAGGGTTTCATGAACCTCATCCCAGGGTAACTTCAGAAGAGTTAAGTGTGGAGTCAGGTAGGCACAAGCTCTAAGTTCACAGTTCAACCAGGTCTGCATATCAATTGAACTTAACAAAAAAGTTTACTGTTTATGAAGAAGAGAGTGAGGTGGCTTCTACTAATGGGTTCTACAGATCAGCTAGGCCTACATTATATCCTGGGGGCTTTTAGCTGCAAGTACATGGGGAGAGGAAGATGAAGGAAGAATGTATCATGGAAGATTACAAGGAAAAAAAGTGAGGGGATGGGATCAAGGAGAAGACTCAGACTCTTAGTTGAAGGACTTACCCCACTGTCTGTTTTCAGGGAAGCCTGAAGAAGGGAGAAAGGGATGGGTCAGAAATTCTGGATGGGTCCTTCAAAATCTTCAAATTTGTATTCTCATTTCACATATGGGGATACCAATGCCTGGAAGGGGGTAGGAAACTTCCTGAATTCAGATAGTTTGAAGAAACAAATAAAATAAAATTTTAAGGTAATCATGTTTTCTTTCCTGATTTTGATGTTTTGTTTTTTGCTTTTAGTTTGTTTTACTTTTTATTTTTTATTGACATAGGGTTGACATACAATATTGTTAGTCGCAGGTATATAACACAATGATTGGACATTTATATGCATTATGAATTAATCCTCTCAATAAGTCTAGTAATCATCTGTCACTAAGCACAGTTATTTCGATATTATTGACAATATTCCCTATGCTATACATCACGTCCCTGTGACTTATTTGTTTTATAACTGGAAGTTTGTACTTTTTAATCCCCTTCACCTATTTCTCCCAACTCCTCACATCCTCCCCTCTGGCAACCACCAATTTGTTCTCTATATCTATGAGTCAGTTTCTGCTTTGTTTTCTTTATTGCTTTGGGGTTTTTTCAGATTACATGTATAAGCAAAAGCATACAGCATTTGTCTTTCTCTGTCTGACTTATTTCACTTAGCATACATAAACACCCTACAGGTCTATCCAGGTTGTTGTAAATGGCACGATTTCATTCATTTTGTGGCTATTATTCTATTGTAAATATATATATATACACACATATGTATGTATATATATGTATATATATGTACCACATCTGCTTTATCCATTTATCTATCAATCTAGCACTTACGTTACTTCTATATCTTTGCTATTGTAAATAATGCTGCAATGAACATAGGGGTATATATATCTGTTGGAATTAATGTTTTATTTTTCCTCTGGATAAATACCCAGAAGTAAAATTACTGGATCATATGGTAGTCCTGTTTTTAATTTTTTGAGGAATTTTCATACTGCTTTTCATAGTGGCTGTACAAATTTATAATCCCACCAACAGTGCACAAGCATTCCCTTTTCTCCACATCCTTGCCAGTACTTGTTTTTTGTCATCTTTTTGTTAATAGCCATTCTGACAAGTGTGAGGTGATAACTTATTGTGCTTCTGATTTGCTTTTCTCAGATGATTAGTGATGTTGAACATCTTTTCATGTGTCTGTTGGCCATCTGTATGTCTTCCTTGGAAAAATGTCCATTAAGGTCCTCTGCTCATTTTTTACAAACTGTTTTTATTTTTTAGTATTGAGTTGTATGAGTTCTTTACATATTTTGGAAATTAACCCCTTACCGGATATATCATTTGCAAATATCTTCTCTCATTCAGTAGGTTGCCTTTTCATTTTGTTGATGGTTTGCCTTTACTATACAAAATCTTTTTACTTTGATGTCATACCATTGGTTTATTTTTGGCTTTGTTGCCCTTGCCTGAGGAGATAGATCTAAAAAAAAAAAAAAATGCTAAGAGGGATGTCAAAAAGCAAACCGTGGGTGACCTTCAAGATGGTGGAGGAGTAAGATGTGGAGATCACCTTCCTCCCCACAAATACATCAGAAATACATCTACATGTGGAACAACTCCTACAGAACACCTACTGAACGCTGGCAGAAGACCTCAGACCCCCCAAAAGGCAAGAAACTCTCCATGTACCTGGGTAGGGCAAAAGGAAAAAGAAAGAACAGAGACAAAAGAATAGGGATGGGACCTGCACCTCTGGGAGGGAGCTGTGAAGGAGGAAAAGTTTCCACACACTAGGAAACCCCTTCACCGGCAGAGACGGGGGTGGTGGGGAGAGGGAAGCTTCGGAGCCATGGAGGAGAGCTCAGCAACAGGGCTGCAGGGGGCAAAGCAGAGAGATTCCTGCACAGAGGGTCGGTGCCGACCAGCACTCAACAGCCTGAGAGGCTTGTCTGCTCACCCGCCGGGGCGGGCGGGGGCTGGGAGCTGAGGCTCAGGCTTCGGAGGTCAGATCCCAGGGAGAGGACTGGGGTTGGCGGTGTGAACACAGCCTGAAAAGGGCTAGTGCACCACAGCTAGCCGGGAGGGAGTCCGGGAAAAAGTCTGGACCTACCTAAGAGGCAAGAGACCATCGTTTCGGGGTGCACGAGGAGAGGGGATTCAGAGCACCGCCTAAATGGGCTCCAGAGACCAACGCAAGCTGCGGCTATCAGCATGGACCCCAGAGACGAGCATGCGATGCTAAGGCTGCTGCTGCAGCCACCAAGAAGCCTGTGTGCAAGCACAGGTCACTATCCACACCTCCCCTCCTGGGACCCTGTGCAGCCCGCCACTGCCAGGGTCTCGTGATCTAGGGACAACTTCCCTAGGAGAACACACAGCGCACCTCAGGCTGTTGCAACATCACATTGGCCTCTGCCGCCGCAGGCTCACCCTGCATTCTGTACCCCTCCATCCCCCTGGCCTGAGTGAGCCAGGGCCCCCTAAACAGCTGTTACTTTAACCCTGTCCTGTCAGAGCAAAGAACAGACACCCACAGGCGACCTACATAGAGGCGGGGTCAAATCCAAAGCTGAACCCCGGGAGCTGTGCGAACAAAGAGAAAGGGAAATTTCTCCCAGCAGCCTCAGGAGCAGCAGATTAAATCTCCACATTCAACTTGAAGTACCCTGCATCTCTGGAATACCTGAATAGACAACGAATCATCCCAAATTTGAGGCGGTGGACTTTGTGTGATTTTGTCTGTATAGCTTTGCTTTTACCATTTGTCCTAGGGTTCTGTCTGTCGGTTTTTGTTTTTGTTTTTTTTTAAGTATAGTTTTTACTGCTTGTAATCATTGGTGAATTTGTTTTTGGGTTTGGTTACTCCCTTCTTTCTTTTTTTTAAATTACTTTTTAATTTCTTTTATATTTAATAATTTTTTTTAATTTTTTATTTTTAATAACCTTATTTTATTGTATTTTTTTCTTTCTTTCTTTCTTTTTTTCTCCCTTTTCTTCTGAGCTGTGTGGCTGACAGAGTCTTGGTGCTCCGGCCGGGTGTCAGGCCTGTGCACCAAGGTGGGAGAGCCAAATTCAGGATATTGGTCCACCAGAGACCTCCCGGCTCCACAAACATCAAACGGCAAAAGCTCTCCCAGAGATCTCCATCTCAGTGTTAAGACCCAGCTCCACTCAACAACCAGCAAGCTACAGTGCTGGACACTCTATGCCAAACAACTAGCAAGACAGGAACACAATGCCACCCATTAGCAGAGACACTGCCTAAAATCATAATAAGGTCACAGACACCCCAAAACACACCACCAGACATGGTCCTGCCACCAGAAAGACAAGATCCAGGCTCATCCACCAGAACACAGGCACCAGTCCCCTCCACCAGGAAGCCTACACAACACACTGAACCAACCTTAGCCACTGGAGGCAGACAACAAATACAATGGGAAGTACAAACCTGCAGCCTGTGAAAAGGAGACCCCAAACACAGTAAGTTAAGCAAAATGAGAAGACAGAGAAACACATAGCAGATGAAGGAGCAAGGCAAAAACCCACCAGGCCAAACAAATGAAGAGGAAATAAGCAGTCTACCTGAAAAAGAATTCAGAATAATGATAGTAAAGATGATCCAGAATCTTGGAAATAGAATGGAGAAAATACAAGAAACATTTAACAAGGACCTAGAAGAACTAAAGAGCAAACAAACAGTGATGAACAACACAATAAATGAAATTAAAAATTCTCTAGAAGGAATCAATAGCAGAATAACTGAGGCAGAAGAACGGATAAGTGACCTGGAAGATAAAATAGTGGAAATAACTACCACAGAGCAGAATAAAGAAAAAAGAATGAAAAGAATTGAGGACAGTCTCAGAGACCTCTGGGACAGCATTAAACACACCAACATTCAAATTATAGGGGTCCCAGAAGAAGAAAAGAAAAAGAAAGGGACTGAGAAAATATTTGAAGAGATTATAGTTGAAATCGTCCCTAATATGGGAAAGGAAATAGTCAATCAAGTCCAGGAAGCAGAGAGTCCCATACAGGATAAATCCAAGGAGAAACACGCCAAGACACATATTAATCAAACTATCAAAAATTAAATACAAAGAAAAAATAGTAAAAGCAGCAAGGAAAAAGCAACAAATAACATACAAGGGAATCCCCATAAGGTTAACAGCTGATCTTTCAGAAGAAACTCTGCAAGCCAGAAGGGAGTGGCAGGACATATTTAAACTGATGAAAGGGAAAAACCTACAACCAAGATTACTCTACCCAGCAAGGATCTCATTCAGATTTGATGTAGAAATTAAAACCTTTACAGACAAGCAAAAGCTAAGAGAGTTCAGCACCACCAAACCAGCTTTACAACAAATGCTAAAGGAACTTCTCTAGGCAGGAAACACAAGAGAAGGAAAAGACCTACAATAACCAACCCAAAACAATTAAGAAAATGGTACTAGGAACATACATATCAATAACTACCTTAAATGTAAATGGATTAAATGCTTCAACCAAAACACACAGACTGGCTGAATGGATACAAAAACAAGACCCATATATATGCTGTCTATAGGAGACCCACTTCAGATGTAGGGACACACACAGACTGAAAGTAAGGGGATGGAAAAAGATATTCCATGCAAATGGAAATCAAAAGAAAGCTGGAGTAGCAGACAAAATAGACTTTAAAATAAAGACTATTACAAGAGACAAAGAAGGACACTACATAATGATCAAGGGATCAATCTAAGAAGAATATATAACATTTTTAAATTTCATGCACCCAACATAGGAGCACCTCAATACATAAGGCAAATGCTAACAACCATAAAAGGGGAAATCGACAGTAACACAATCATAGTAGGGGACTTTAACACCCCACTTTCACTAATGGACAGATCAGCCAAAATGAAAATAAATAAGGAAACACAAGCTTTAAATGATACATTAAACAAGATGGACTTAATTGATATTTATAGGACAGTCCATCCAAAAAAAAAAGAATACACTTTCTTCTCAAGTGCTCATGGAATATTTTCCAGGATAGATCATATCTTGGGTCACAAGTCAAACCTTGGTAAATTTAAGAAAATTGAAATTGTATCAAGTATCTTTTCCAACCACACACTATGAGATTAGATATCAATTACAGGAAAAAAATCTGGAAAAAATATAAACACATGGAGGCTAAATAATACATTACTTAAAAACCAAGAGATCACTGAAGAAATAAAAGAGGAAGTCAAAAAATACCTAGTAACAAATGACAATGAAAACACAATGACCCAAAACCTATGGGATGCAGCAAAAGCAGTTCTAAGAGGGAAGTTTATAGCAATACAATCTTACTTCAAGAAACAAGAAACATCTCAAATAAACAACCTAACCTTACACCTAAAGCAACTAGAGAAAGAAGAACAAAAAAACCCCAAAGTTAGCAGAAGGAAAGAAATCATAACGATCAGATCAGAAATAAATGAAAAAGAAATGAAGGAAACAATAGCAAAGATCAATAAAACTAAAAGCTGGTTCTTTGAGAAGATAAACAAAATTAATTAATGGTTTACACCAGTAAACCATTAGCCAGACTCATCAAGAAAAACAAGGGAGAAGACTGAAGTCAATAGATTTAGAAATGAAAAAGGAGATGTAACAGTGCAGAAATACAAAGGATCATGAGAGATTACTACAAGCAACTATATGCCAATAAAACGGAAGGAAATTAGAAAACAATTAAAGAATCAAACAAATAGGACATCGCGTGGTATTCTCTATATTTAAATGATAAGTAAACTTAAAGGATTCTAAAATGCTCTCAGTTCATTATTACTGTAATGGGTACAATTTTTCTAATTACTGCCCTCTAACTTTAAAATTGCACATCTTGATGCATTTGACCTTTGTTGGACTGTTGAATATTTTTAAAGGCTTTTCAGAAGAATAAACTTTTCAAATATTTTAATAGTTTTACATCTATTCAAATGATTAGGATGGAATAGATATGAATCTTTAAAACAGATTCAGACCAAAATTTCATAGAGTAAATGACCTTTTCTCTTCTTAAATAAGCATGTGAAAAATGGCAGTTTTGTTACAATGGCTTTAGGACTACTAGACGTGGTTTTAGTCAGAACTTCAAAGAAGATTTCAGAGTAGAAGTTCTACTTTTTTATTTTATTTTACTTCTGTTTTTTTTTTTTTGCTTAGAGAACAAGTGTGGAAGACATAAAGTGGATTATCAAAACTTCTGAAATGACCCTCTTATATAAAAAAGTTAATTGAGTTTAAAAAGGAAAAGTCATTAAATCACATGAAATGATGTTGACAGCATCATATGTTTCATCATCACACTTCTTAGTCATATGCATAAATATACTGCAGAGTTAGACTAAAATTCCTCTCAGTGCAGATTCTGTTTGTACACCAAATGGTGAAGGACAGGTCATTATGTTGTGAAGTTTGGAAATTTTCTTTTTACACCTCTGTTTTCAGAGCCCTGTTAAACTTGGATCCCAATCTACCCTGCCCTAAGCCTCTCAGTGGCCTTGATCTGGCCTGCCTCCATTCCACTTTATAAAACAGAAAAGTCCCTCTTATTAATGGCTCACATTTGCTGATCTGCGATTAACTGCTTTTTATTGCAAAAGAGAGTTTAATTGATATGTATATAAATTTGCATTTTGTGTCAGAATACTAATATTTTTCCCCTATTGAAGTACTTTCAGCCTTCAGCAATTACTAAATCAAATTTAATGCTTCTGTGATAACTATAGGAAGGATGGAGAAAGGAGGGAGATCTCAGGAATACAAGGACTCCTGATGCCCTGTGACAACCAACAAACATGGCTGTTACTGCTAAAAACCTATCATGAGGTACAAGATGCTATGATTCCCCACTACCAATTTCCCAAGACCTGCAGCTCTCCCTCCCTTCCCTCCAGACTCCCAGAACTCTCCTCCCCTTTCTGGAGAATTCTGCTCTCCTCTAACCACCCCTTATCGCTGACACATGCATATTTTCTTTTCTGGCCCATTTGACATTAGTGTAATTTAGTTAGTCTTTAATTATATTTCCTACCATAATACCCCTATTATGATGACTTGGAACACAGCCCTGTGCCTCTGATATTTATGGTTCCCATTTAGCTCTGCCTTTCCTGGAGAGTCCCAGTTTCAAATATTCTACCCTATTGTCCTCGTAAATGCACTCATACTTATCAAACCATCTGTCCTGAATTTTAGTTCCTAAAATAATGCCTTGGCACTCTTGGCTGGAATTTGAAATGCTTTTTTCTCATGGAAATAATATTAAAATGTTGGTAAGACTCCTGGGCAAGTCCCAAAGCTCATTTAACCCATGGTTAAACATAACACAGATAATATTAATGAATTATTTATCAATTAATCCACTAGCCTATAGTGATTCCAAGGTTGACAGGGGTTAGAGATCATCTCAGTATTGTGGCTACAGGGGGTGATGGGCTAACAACAAAGGAGAACGGAGCACTAAAGGAAAGCAAGTCGTGCTAGAGAAAATACAAATAACTGTTATTCTGTATATGTGAGTTAGGCTTTTTCAGGAACAAATGTATATTCAGTTCCTCTCAAATAATGAAAGTTCATTATATGGATTGTCAGGGAAGTAAGCAAGAGCAGAAAAAAATCCCAGTCACCAGAGAGCTGAAGTCATGAAAAAATCTGAAGTGAACCTGAGAACAGACCAACCAGCACGAGTGTCTCTCCAGACTAAGCAACAGCTGCAGAGATCTGGTCGGCTCTTTATGCCCTCTACAGCAGTGCTCTGCTTTTAGGTGACTCAGCTATTCTCTACAATGCCTCTTGCAACTTCTCTTATCATTACTTGACTCTTATGCTATTTTGCATTAAAAATGCCCAAGTGAGAGAATGTTATTGCTTTAGACAGTCTCCATCTAATGCACAGAGGGCCACAGCAGGGCTGCTGTCCACTCAATAGACCACTGCTTTTAGGAATTCTACCAATCCTTAATCCAGTCAGCGGTAGTAAGGATGCTAAATTAGGGTGGCCATATGTCCTGCTTTGTCCCAGACAGTCCCACTTTATACCTGTTATCCTGGTGTCATTATTAGCAACCCTTTCATTCTCAAAAGTGTTCAGTTTGTATTACAATTTATATTGTTTCTCTATGCAGAATCACATTGAACCAAAGCATGAGATTTGTCAGTTGGAAAACACCTGCAGGAGGACAAGTACTGGCATTCACCCCAACCATCTGTCTGGTTCAGTAGGCTATTGCCTCAGCGAAGGCCAATCCATTAAATTGCTAGATTATAGGACTCATTCTTACCAGTAACATGCAACTCATCAGTTCTAGATGCAAATAACGTTATATTAATTCAATCAATATATTTTTCATGGGGCACTTCTATCCAGGCACTATTCTAGGTACTGCAGATCCACCAGTAAACAAAACATACAAGAATCCCTGCTCTTGTGTGTCTACATAGTGGTTACATATCTTCCTAATTGTAGCAAATATTTATTGAATACTTCTATAATACATGCTGGGTACTGGTCATCATATTAAATGTGTCTTCAGAGTAACTCCAAGGAGTGGATCCTATTTATAGCTGTTGTTCCCATCATCATAATCCTCATCAAGGATTGAGTGACAGAGAATCTTAGAAACATGTCAGAGAGACAGCTGGTGAGTGGTAAACCAATGATTTGAACCCAGAAGTTCTAATTCTGAGTCTCTGCTCATGACTACTATATAAGTCCACTTCCCTGTTTGCAGAAAGTACAGTCTCCCTCTTGAGAACTTCCAGGAATTGTAGAAGAATCCCAGAGTTTTAAAAGTCCAAGGGAGGCCAGCTCTACTTAAAATGTCAAAAAAAAATTGAACTGAAATATGAACAAGCTACTACTATCCTTTCCTTCTCCTGTCAATTTTTAGCATTTGCATGGCACAATTTAACAGTTTTTTGTCCATTTCTTGGAGAATCCCTTGAGGACCATTTGCCCATTGGTATCATATGCTCAAAGGTTACATTCTCTTAGATCACATGCACTTGGTCTGTCATTGTTTCCCAAGTCAGTACTCCAAGTCTAGAGCATTTCTAGACTTACCCACACTTTGCTAAATCCAATTCTCCAGCCTGTGAACACTTAGGCTCTTGTCTTCCAACACACTCACCAGCCTAGATGCCACTTTTCCTGAAAAAACAATTAATTAAAAAACAGCAGGGGAAGGGGAGGGTGGGATGAATTGGGAGATTAGGTCTGACATAAATACACCACCCTGTGTAAAATAGATAGCTAGTGGGAACCTTCTGTACAGCACAGGGAGCTCAGCTCTCTGTTCTGTGATGACCTAGATGGGCGGGATGGTGGGGGAGGGAGGTCCAAGAGGGGGGGATATATGTATATGTATAACTGATTCACTTCACTGTACAGCAGAAACTAACACAACTTTGTAAAGCAATTATACTCCAACAAAAAATATATATATATTTTCCTTCCTCAGTTTAACTGTTGGTTGTCTACAGGAAGATCATCTCCAAGAACTGAAGAACTTTATGCCAGGAATAATATTAGATAAATATTTGAAAATTAATCAATGCAACTCACCACATTAGCAGAATTAAAGAGAAAAATATTATGATCCTTTCAATAATTACAGAAAAAGCAACTGATAAAATTCAGCATACACAATAAAAATCTCAGCAAACTAGGAATAGATGGAAACTGCCTCAATTTGATAAAGGATATCTATGCAAAACTTTTAGCTAATTTCTGTAACGATAAATCAATAAAGTTGTTTTCTCTAAAATCAGGAACACATCAAGAATGTGTTCTGCTTTTACCCCTTCTTTTTAACATTGTAATGGAGGTCTTAGCAATGCAAGAAAGCAAGAAAAAGAAATAGGCATAATGATTTTATAAAGAAAGAAGAAAACTGCCTCTAATCCAAGACAATATGATTGTTTATGTAGAAAGGCCTAAGAAATCTATAAAATTATTGTAATTAATTTTAAATTTAACATGATTGTAGGACACCAGATCAGTATAAAAATATAATAGCAAGTCAGTAAAAAAATTCAATTTCTATAAACTGGCAATCAAAATTTATGAAATAATAATGTTTAAAATAGCTACAAAAAACAAAATATTTAACAATTTTAATTAATGTGCAAGACCTCTACACTAAATACTATTTTAAAAATAGAGAGAAGTTAAAGAAGGCTTAAATAAGTGAGGAGAAAAACTATGTTAATGGATTGGGAGACAATACTGTTAAGATATCAATTATCTCTGCACAACCAGTGGCAGTTAAGCAGGGTTTGGTTGTCAAAGAAGACTCACAGGACTCAAAATGGCAAAGCTTATAAATCTACAGCTTACTGCAGGAGAAGAATATATTATAACATCCATTTTAAGGGGCTTTCAGCCACTCTAAGTATTCTAGAGAGGTCACGTGCAAACTGAAAATGTCCTCCCTCTCTAAGGTTCACAGGGAAACACATTTTCTCTCTTGGATCAGAAACCACCAAAATGTTTAGGGAATACTTCAGGGAGTATGAAATGGAATCTCAGCTGTGACTTCTTATATCCTGCTGGTCACATAGGCATTTGTGCAATGTAACCAGCCCAGCGGTGGAGTCCTCCCAGGGTCTCACTGAGAAGAGATGCAAGTAATCTAGCTCACTATTATCAATAAATAATGCTGAGAAGCTGGTACACGCAACTCTGAAATTCCTTGAACTCATGACTACAAAGCAAAATTATTAATCAGTATGTTTCATGCCTTAATCAGAGGTCAGTACAGTGCAGGTACTTGAGCAGAATATCTCAGGCCAAATCCAGAGTTGCTGAAATTAACCTTCACAGCAAAATCGCTCAATAGAACTAGAATCAACACCATCTCTACCAAAATCCTAGCAGACATTTTTGTTAAAACTAAGACACATTCAAAAATATATTCGGAAATTCAAACAATGAAGTTAGAGAACTCACATTGCCTGAGTTCAAGACTTACTATAAAAGTACAGTAATTAAGGCAGTATTGAGTTGACATAAGTAGACTTGACTAGGCCAGTGAAATAGGATGGAATCCAGAAATAGGCTCTCACAAATACATAATTGATTCTTGACAAAGACACCAAGGTAATTCACACTTCTCCCTATTTCTCCCACTAAGTACAGCTAAAAATATCAAAATGAGACAGGAGAACCTGAGGAACAACATATTGGTGAATTCTCTGGGCTTTATGTTATCTAATATATTCCATTCATTCCATTAAAAAAAAATGAATTTGAAGTGGTTGGAACAGCTGGACCAATAAAACTTCCCTAATAAAAAATGACATCTCATACTTAGTGAGAGTATTGTAGCCCGGAACAAGATTGCCTGGGTTCAAATTTCAGCTCTATATCATTATTTGTGTGATGGTAAGCAAGTTACTTAATTTTTCTGTGCCTCTTTTTTTGTCTGTAAAATGAGAATAATAATGGTATTTACCCCAAAAGATGGTTGTGAGGATCAAATACAATAACGCATGTAAAGTGTTCACTGGCACATGGTGAGTACCCGATTGATAGAAATTATTATTTTCTTGTTATTATTACGACAGACTTTCTCTAAACATATACATACATTTTTATATACTCTGTATATAGTATATAAACATATACTATATATAAAATATATATAATATACATATATAAATATGTATTTTTTAAAATAAGAAGTTGGGGGAAGAAAGATTTCAGCTAAATGACTTAACATTATAAGTTGTTGTGTTAAGGTATTGAAACTGAGGGTAACTTTTTTATCTTTTCAATATTCCAATTTCAATGTGATTATACCTTTAATAAAAATAGATCTGTAATAATTTCCTTTAAAAAATGAATCTCAACTCCCACCTCATATCATACAAAAAATTAAAAATTGAACCTATAAAGCTTTCTAGAAAAAAAATGAAAGAATATCCTTATAACTTTCAGGTAGGTAAAAATTTCTTATATACACAAAAAATGGTGGCACAAAAAATAATAACCGCAAGAAGAAAATAAATTGGACTTCATCAAAATTTAAAACTTCTGCTCTTCAAGAAATGCCATTAAGGAAATGAAAATGTAAGCCACACAATGGGAGAAAATATTTGCAAAACATATACTTAGTCAAACACTTGTATTTGGAATTTATGAAGAAAGCTTACCACTCAATATTAAAAAGACAACTGACCAAAAAATAAATAAACATTGAACAAACACTTCATAAAAGAAGATATTCAAATGTGTATAAGCACAGGAAAAATATCTCAATCTCATTAGTAATTAGAGAATTATATATTAAAACTAGTGTAAGGTACCACTTCGCACCCACCAGAAGAACTAAAATTCAAGACTGACAATACCAGGCATTGGTGAGGGTGTGAAGCAATTTGAACTGTTATACATTACTGGTGTATGGAGAGAATAAGATGGTATATCCTCTTGAGAAGACAGTATCATATATAAACCATGACGCAGCACTTCCACTCCTAAGTGTTTATCAGCAAGAAAGGAAAACACTTATGCTCAAAAACGTTTTTTTTATTTTTTAATTTTTTAAATAAATTTATTTATTTATTTTGGGCTGCATTGGGTCTTTGTTGCTGCACACGGGCTTTCTCTAGTTGCGGCGAGCGAGGGCTACTCTTCATTGCGGTGTGCCGGCTTCTCACTGTGGTGGCTTCTCTTGTTGTGTAGCACGGGCTTCAGCAGTTGTGGCATGCAGGCTCAGTAGTTGTGGCACATGGGCTTTGTTTCTCCACGGTATGTGGGATCGTCTTGGACCAGGGCTCAAACCCGTGTCCCCTGCATTGGCAGGCACATTCTTAACCACTGCACCACCAGAGAAGTCCCAAAAAGATGTTTAAAGAATGTATGTAGCAGCTTTTTTCATAACATCCAAACACTGGAAATAGTGAAAATGCCAAATGACAGAAGAATGGATAAACCAACTGTGGTATAGTCATATAATGGAATACTCCTCTGCAATTAAAAGGAACTACTAAAACACACAAGAACCTAAGTATCAAGAAAATTGTACTGAGTAAAAAAAGCCAGATGCAGTAAGCACACCCTGTATGAGTCCATTTATATAGAGTTCTAAAAAAGGCACAACTAATTTATGGGGATAAAAGTCAAAACAGTGGTGCCTCTTGGGGGAGTGGCAATTCATTGGAAAAAAGTCAAGGGAGTTTATTGGAGTGATGAAATATTCTATATCTTAATTTGAGTAGTGTTTCTAGGTATATACATTTGTCAAAACTCCTCATACTGTACAATTAAAATGTGTATTTTTGGCTTCATATATATTATATTCAATAAATAATTCTAAAAGCAATAATATTTTATGTAAGTGTAATGTCATGAATGTAAGTTTATGATATAGTGTCAAGTGTCAAATCAATAGAAAATACTGGTACATACGGGGACTACACTTACAAATGTCCGTGGAAGACAGAACTCATTAGAAAAAATATATTAAATTACCAATAATGATTGCTTTATTTTGCCAATTGCAAATAGCATAATTAATGTGCCTGGCAATTCATACCCATATCGAATGCCTTCTGGTTTTATGAGTCATTGTTGCTGACTCTGCCCCTCTTCTCTTTGCCTCCTGGACCCTGGTCCCTCCCAGTAACCATGGGAGTCCCAGAGATTAAAAAATATATGTGAATACTTGAAACAGAAAAAGATTGTACAAATAAATCAATGGCCTGAATGTAAGTTACTCAACATAATTCAGTAGATTTTTCTCAAAATGCCTCCCCAAAATGCTAGATTATGTAGTCCTAGACCACAATAACTTCATTCCAAACCATACACCTGTTTTACTCCTCAGATGTGCTATCACACTGGCAATTCTAATGTGAGACTTCTTTTTATCATCTTATTAATAGTCTGCAACTTTTTGTTGTTAAAACCTTGGCCATTCCCTTTACTTTCTGTTTCCAATTCCAAGCTTTCTCTGTATGGAAATACCTCCATCAGTCTTGACACACAATTCATCTATGCCGCACATGAAAGCTTCACAGTGAACAGAACAAATACTAACGTAAATTAACTTATTCTAGAATTTTGCAAGTGGAGAACTCGTAGTAGGAGAGAAATTAAAGATACATGCCAACTCCCAGTATTCAACAAATAATTAAGCTCATGGTATGACGGGGCACAAAGGTGTACAAAATAGCTCAGACTTCAAGAAATCTATAATAGAGCAAAGAAGACATACAATAGTTTTTGCTAATATTTCCTGAGTTGACTTAATGTCTTTACTGTGTTAAACGTTACGTGAATTGTTTAATCCTCAAAACAATGTAGGGGGTTGTTGCTATCATCATTCTCATTTTCAGATAAGTAAACTGATAGTCAGAGATTCAATAACTTATTCAAGATCACATAGCTAGTAACCAGAAAATCCAGAATTGAAATTCCAGTAATCTAACTTCAAATGCTCTACTCTAAATCCCCACACCATTATAATATGTAAGCCAACGTCAGTCTTTCTTAATCTTTTTTTAATCTTTTAAAATTAATTTTTTAATTTAATTAAACCTTTGAAAAGTTTTCTATCCTCATCACATAGTGTCTAGAACATAACAAATTATTGATAAAAGCTTTGTAATGTGCATTAAGATATTTATTAATAAATCAAAATAAAAATTTATTTAACATCTACTATGTAGTAGGCTCTATGCTATCCTCTTTATATACAATATCCAATTTAATCCTCACAGCAGCCTATGACATTATTATTAGTATAATACCATTATTGCAGCTGAGAAACTGGCCAGGTTAAAAAATGCATCCAAGGACTACTCAGCTAGTAAGAGGTGCAGTTGATATATGTGTACAGTCTGACATCAAGACTCAGGTATTCCCTTTCCACCGCACTAATATTTTCTGAGACATTAGTAAATCGATAAAGTATTTATATCCCAAAGAAGAACTCATTCATATGATGTTGTCTGGAGTTGAGCCAGCACTAACAACATAAAGTGTCCCTGCACCTGATTTGTGTGAGGCCACTTGTACCTGATAGATCTTCTTCTTTAGTGCTAACACTGCCCTGGAGGAACTCCAAGGAATTGCCAGAAGTGTTTCTTCTCCAACATCTCATCTTATCCTCACCTGACCTGAAAGATGCAAGGCAGTTCACTTCTGGCTGCACTCTCAAGTTCCCTGCTAAAATTTCCTGTTCTGAAAATAAAGCCGTTGCTAATACCTTGTTGGGAATTGAGAGACAAATCTCACTTTGCCTCCTCAAAACAAAGTCCAAGAGGAACAATTCTTCCCCTAAATGAGGTATTTTCACCTAATTAAGTGGAAAATTAAAGTTTGTCTCTTCTCAGCTAATTTTCTTAACTCTAACTTGTTAGTTATTCATTAAAAACCAGCCAGAAACTACACTCATTTTAACTCTCAAGAGACTTTTCCTCCTCTATCTCAAAGTAGAAAAAAATAATTACCTTAAAATAATGATTGTCTTTTGTCCAGCAGTGTGAGTGGGAGATAGCTAGTCCCTCCATGATGTTTACTGTGGGCCCCAGCTTCAAAAAGAGAAACAAGGCTGACAGATACAGGCTCAAAATCCAACACAATCCCTTATTCTTTATATGACATTAGGCCAAATATCTAATGAGATCTTTGACTCTCACTGTCTTCATCTACAAAATGAAAATGATATTACTTGGTTGGGATTAACACATACACACTATTATATATAAAATAGTCAACAAGAACCTACTGTGTAGCACAGGGAGTTCTCAATACTCTGTAATAACCTATATGGGAAAAGAATCTGAAAAAGAATAGATATATGTATATGTATAACTGAATCACTTTGCTGTACACTTGAAACTAACACAACATTGTAAATCAACTGTTTTTCGATATAAAATAAAAATTAAATTAAAAAAAGAAGATGATATTACTTAATAACTCACAGAACTGTAGTAGGGCTAAACCACAATGTATGTATGGTACTTAGCACAAGTTCTGGAATAAAATGTATGTATTCAAAAATATTAGCATCTCTCCCCTATTCACACTTCTATTCACGCACAGTTAACATAAATTTTGTTTGCAGTCCAAAGCTACCACTTACTCCAACCTTAGTTTTTTTCAGTCAATATTCTTTTCTGGAAGCCTTTGAACATTCATAGAATATTTAAACAAATATGGCTTCCTATCAGATCCAAACCAACATTGATTGCATGGAAATCAAATTGGTGGTTAACATGAAAAAACTAGAGAGAAAGCCAACATGCTGAATGACAGCTTTAGGAACCAAAAAGGAGTTCATCAAATCTAATTATGGGCTGAATCTAACTAGAATTTAACATGGTTAAATAAATCTAGAGCACAAGTCCAAAAATAAAGGAACACATACAAAATAGTTGATTTAATTTTTGACAAGATTAATAATGAGCAACAATCTATGTGTAGGTTTATACACACTAAAAATGAACATGTTAATAAGGTATATGGCCTACTTTAATTTATCTTCAAAATGTGGAGGTTACCTAAAATTATTCTACTTTATCTGTATTATTGGATGTAAAGTACCAGAACAAGGAAGATTATCCTATTTTACCCAGAGCTAATCGAATACATTTAGATATAATTTTGGGTATCAGAATAAATGAGAGGGTGGGAGGATTAAATCCAACAGAATATGAGCTGTGGTTGAAGTCCCAGAGAAGAGGGAAGGCTTGTATGGGACATGATAATTGACCTCATATATTATGTAGGCCAGAGAGAAATTTAACTTTTTTTTTTCTATGTGCCCCAAGGAGTAGCACAAAGAACAATGAGTATAATTTTCTGGGAGCCAGATCTCATCTCAACATAAGGAAAAACTTCTTAACAATTGTATCTACTATTAAACTGAGTAGACTATCTTATATAAAAGTTCAGATCACTGGTGGTTTTAAAACAAAAGCATCAGAGTTTTCTCTGATCAGAAAATGACCTCCAAAGTGCTTTCCAACTAAAAGTCTCTTAGGGAATTCCCTGGCAGTCCAGTGGTTAGGACTCCACGCTTCCACTACAGGGGGCATGGGTTCGATCCCTGATCTGGTGGGGAAACTAGGATTTTGCAAGCTGCCACAAGGCGCGGCCAAAAAAAAAAAAAAAGTCCCTTATTTCAGGATATGGGTTTTTTTTTCAGCCCCATCATCCAGGATATTCGGAAAGTAAGCCTAGAGTAGGAAGAGAGTATAGAATTGTGTGATAGGTTCTAAACGAGACTCCTCTATACAACATATACCGGTATTTTTGCTTAAAATTATTTTGATTTTTTTATTGTTAATCCATTACCTAGCAATTGATAATAATATTCACAATGGCAAACTATGATGTAAGCCCAATGCAAATATTCTTTATGGATTATTCCATTTAATCCTCAACACAACTGTAGGATTTTAACAAACACATACTCCTAACTATATTCAGTATTATAGTTACATCCATTTTACCGATGAGGAAGCAACAAAATTAAGTAATGTTATTGTTATACTCATAGAATAACATAGAATAAAAGTCTAAAGTCTTTTTGTCAGAATATGTGAGGCTAATCACACTGTCCCACAGTTCAGTAACATAAGTAATAATAGGAAATATCAAGAGTCCCATTCAGGACAGTCAAACTCTAAAGTCCAAGATCTCCATTTACATATTTTTTACCTATAAGATACAAGGGCACTGAGGGAATCATCAATTTTTTTTGTTACTGGAAATTTAAAAACAAAATTCCGACTTCCGAAGGAAAAAGTAATTCTCCAACTAGATGTCAGGGCATAACATTGATTTTCTTCTTACAGATTTAATGACCACTAATAAATTTTGGTGGATGGAAAACAATTTTGCAACAAGATTGACTATTATTCATTGAAGACAAATGTCTTTTAGATTTCCTTGTAATTCAATGCATCCCCAAATAGTAAACTACCTGAAGGGAAATTAATAATTTCTAGCCAATAAAATTCCACAGTGGTATTCAGTTTTATATACATGTCAATACTAAAATAATCTTCCAAGGTTATTACTTCTAGGTACAATTCAGGTTCACATTTACTGACTGTGATTATATGATGAAATGTGCAAGATACTGGCTGTAAAACGATGACTAAGACATTGTCCTAATATGCAGGAGCTCAGAGTCTTTGCGGGGGCACAGATATATAATGATAGTATATTATCAAAATGAAGTGATAAGGTAGAGGTTAATCCAGGATGCTATGGGGAGCACACAGAATGAAAATTGTATTAGAATTCTCAGTTACAACTAAAAGAAAATCTCCAACAAATAGAAATATTAAAGTTTGTGGGAAGGTATTGGAAGGATTCTGTAGCACATAGGATCAAAAAAAAAAAAAAAAAAAAAGGTGCCAAAGCCATGCTGTGTACATTAGGGAAGGGAAAGGGAACTCAGTAATCGTCAGGACTCTTATCTCTCCATCTCCTGTGTCTGCTTGTCCTTTTCTTTTTTTTGAAGTAAAATTTTGTTTATTTGCATATGGCATAATCATGTACTTAGACAATCCTAAGGAATATATTTGAAAAAACCTCCTACAATGAATTACTGAGTGTAACATGTTTGTGAGAAAAGAATTCAATATAAAAAATTGTTTTCTTTGTCTTGAGTGTACATTGAGAACTGCAGTTATTTTATTTTTTAAAAAATGTATATATATTTAAGTGTACAACTTGATGTTTTGATATACATTGTGAAATAATAACTAGGGTTGTTAATTAACTTATCCATCTCTTCACAGTTACCATTTGTGTGTGTGTGTGAATGGTGAGAACACTTAGGATCAACTCTCTTAGCAAGTTTCAAGTATACAGTACAGTATTAGTAATTATAATCACCATGCTGTACATCAAATCACTAGAATTTATTTATCTTACATAACTGAAACTTTTTACCATGTGACCAACATCTCCCCATTTCCTCCACCTTTCCCCTTGTCCCTGAAAACCAGCATTGTATTCTCTGCTTCTATGAATTTGACGTTTTTAGATTCCACATATATGTGAGATGATGCAGTATTTTTCCTTTTGTGTCTGGTTTGTTTCCCTTAGCTTAATGGCTTTGGGTTCATCTTTGTTACTGCAAATGACAAGATTTCCTTCTTTCTCATGGCTGAATAATATTCCACTGTATATTTATAACACATTCTCTTTATTCATTCTTCCACTGACAGATACTTAGATTGCTTCCATATCTTGGCTATTGTGAATAATGGACATAGGATTGAAGATATCTCTTCAAGATAATGAGTTCATTTCCTTTGGATATACATCCAGAAGTTGGATTGCTGGATCATATGGTACTTCTATTTTTCATTTGTTTAGGAAACTGCCTACTGTTTTCCATAATGGCTGTACTAATTTACATTCCCACCAATAGTGTACAAGGGTTCCCTTTTCTCCACATTCTAACCAACAGTTATTTTTGTCTTTGGATAATAGCCAATCTAACAGGTGTGAAGTGACATCTCATTATGGTTTTGATTTCCATTTTCCTAATGATCAGAGATGTTGAGCTTCTTTTCATATAGCTGTTGGCCATTTGTATGTCTTTTTTGGAAAAATATCTATTTGGGTCTTTTGCCCACTTTTAAATCAGGTTATTGATTTTCCAGTTATTGGAAAATCCAATATTTCATATTTATCCAGTATTTTGGACATTAACTCCTTGTCAGATGTATGGTTTGCAAATATCTCCTGTTCTGTAGGTTGTCTATTCACTCTGTTGATTGTTTCCTTTGCTGTGGAGAAGCTTTTTAGTTTGATGCAATCCCACTTGTTAATTTTTGCTTTTGTTTACTGTGCTTTTGAGATCTTATCCAAAAAATCATTGCCAAGACCAGTATGAAGGAGATTTTCCCTTATGATTTCTATATACTACAAATATTATGGTTTCAGGTCTCATGTTTAAGTCATTAATGGATTTTTAATTTTTTTATTGAAGTATAGTTGATTTACAATTTTGTGTTAGTTTCTGCTGTACAGCAAAGTGATTCAGATATATACATATATATGTGTATATATATATATATATATTTTTTTTTCATGTTCCCTGTGCTATACAGTAAGTCCTTGTTGTTTATCTATTTTATATATAGTAGCTTGTATCTGCTAATCCCAAACTCCTAATTTATTCCTCCCTTACCCCATTTCCCCTTTGGTAACCATAAATTTGTTTTCTATGTCTGTGAGTCCATTTCTATTTCCTAAATAAATTCATTTGTATCATATTTTAGATTCTACATATAAGTTATATTTGTCTTTCTCTTTCTGACTTACTTCTCTAGTATGATAATCTCTAAGTCCATCCATGTTGCTAAAAATGGCATTATTTCATTCTTTTTTTGTGGTTGAGCAATATTCCACTGTGTATATATACCACATCTTCTTTATCCATCTGTCAATAGACATGTCAATGGACATGTCTTGGCTATTGTAAGTAGTGCTGCAGTGAACATTGGGGTGTATGTATCCTTTCAAATTAGAGTTTTCTCCAGATATATGCCTAAAAGTGGGAATGCTGGATCATATGGTAACTCTATTTTTCATTTTTTAAGGCAGCCGGTCCCCAACATTTTTGGCACCAGGGACTGGTTTCAGGGGATGGTTTCAGGATGATTCAAGTGCATTTCATTTATTGTGCACTTTATTTCTATTATTATTACATTGTAATATATAACGAAGTAACTATACAACTCTCTATAATGCAGAATCCGTGGGAGCCCTGAGCTTGTTTTCCTGCAACTAGATGGTCCCAACGGGGGGTGATGAGAGACAGTGACACCCAAAGTGTGTTGCTTATGTCCAGTCTACTCCATAATCTCATTTTGGTTGCTGTCACTGCAGAAAATCCTGCTTCACAAAGATAGGATGTTGGAAATGGAAGCTGTGCTTTTGTGGCAATCTCAGGATATTCTGCCTTGACTTTAATCTAGAACGTATGGAGATTTGACGTTGTCTCATGCATACTTTTAAGGCTACCGTCATTTGTGATCTCAAGCAGTGGATCCTCTTCTTGCACGGACAAAATCGATTCACCTGGCTTACTCACAAATGGGTCCCGGATCCATTCCTTCCCAGTTCAGGGGTCTTTTGTGGTTGGGAAGTAATGCTCAAGCTCTTTTGAAAGCTGAGATAGGTGATCAATGCACCAGCTGGAAGAAAGAAGGCCCTGGCTCAGTCTCTTTCAAAATCTCTGCTAATGTTTGAAACATGTCAAAAATCCCAATGTTCACTCGTTGCCCCCATAATTCCAGTTTGGCTTTGAATGCAGCCACTTTATCTGCCTACTTGAACACAGTTGTCGTTCTCCCCTCAAGGGACAGATTGAGTTCGTTGAGCAGGTTGTATATGTCACACAAGTAAGCAAGTTTTGTGACCCATTGTGTGTCACTGAAATGTGCTGCCAGTGGTGACTGTTTTTCTAAAAGAAATCTCTGGAGTGGCCCTTGTAACTCAAAACTCTTGGCAGTGATCTACCTTCAGAAACCCATCTCACTTCTGTGTATAAGAGAAGACGTGTATGCTCTGTGTCCATCTCCTCACAGAGCTGTGCAAACAGACGTGAGTTAAGGGCATGTACTTTAATGTGGTTGCTGATTTTAATCATATCCTGCAAAACACTGTTAAGCTCAGGTGACATATTTTGGCTAGCTAGCTTTTCTCTATGGATGCCACAGTGCGTAGACTCACATTCAGAAGCGACCTCTTTGACCCGAGTAGTGAAACCAGAAAGCCACCCTATCATGGCAGCCACTCCGTCCGTGCATATACCGACACAAAATGACCATTTCAGTTTTCCTGATATGTAATCATTCAAAGACGTGAATAGTTCTGCAGCTGTGGTGTTGGTTGGCCACAAAAGTGCACATTACATATCCTCATGCACATCATCCTGAAAAATATATCACACAGAAACAAGCATTGTTGCCTTGTCAACATCGGTAGATTCGTCAACCTGGATTGCGTACCATGGTGACTTATTAATCCTCTCTAACAATGGTGCCTCAACATTCTCTGCTATTTCATCAATTCATCTAGTTATGGTGCTAGCCAAAAGAGGAACACGTGCCACCTTTTGAACTGCAGCCTCTCCTAAAAGTTCACAACAAATTTCCTTAGCAGCAGGCAGGATCCACTCTTCACCAATAGTAAAGGGCTTCTTAGCTTTAGCAATGCAGTTAGCCACTAAGAATGATGCTTTCGGTGCAGATACATTAGATGAAGTGGTGGCCTTCAATAATTGCTTCTGTTATTTGTGTTCACGTTTTTTTCTTTTGAAAAACTCCAAAGGCTTGTGTTTTAATGCAGGGTGCTTGGTCTCCATGTGGTGAAGCAGTTTTGAAGGTTTCATGGCTTAGCTGGATAGCCGGTTGCCATATATTATACAAAGTGGGCTTGAAGAATGTGAATCACCTGTTGCAATGAACCCAAAATTTAAGTAGGACTCTTGGTATTTTCCTTTAAATGCAGCTTTCTTTTTGTTGGCAGTCTTAGAGTCTTCTGCAGTCTCATCATTGGGTCTTTCCCCCTTTTCAAAGAAGCTCTCCAGTGACGTTTGTTTTTCACTCATTTTGGCTAGGGTTAGCTTGTGGGATTACTAAAACTGTGACTGAGACAAGTGCACAGCACAGAAAAGAGGCACGGACAGAAGTGGTAAATAAAATAATGGGTGGGCCACATGCGGACTAAAATAAGTGTCGGATTCTGACTTAAAGCCTGCCACCAGATTCAGCTGTACAATTGGAGTACATCAACTCACTTGCCACTATAAAGCCTGCCACCAAATGCAGCTTAATTGTCACTTGCCACTCACTGATAGGGTTTTGACATGTCTGCAGGCAATTGATTTACTATGGTCTCTGTGCACTCAAATCTCTCTGCTAATGATGATCTGTACTTGCAGCCGCTCCCCAGCGCTAGCATCACCACCTCAGCTCCACCTCAGGTCATCAGGCATTAGGTTCCCAAAAGGAGTGTACAACCTAGATCCCTTGCATGCGCAGTTCACAGTAGGGTTTGTGCTCCTGTAAGAATCTAATGCTGCTGCTTATCTGACAGGAGGTGGAGCTCAGGTGGTAATGTGAGCAATGGGGAGCAGCTGCAAATACAGATGAAGCTTCGCTTGTTCGCCCACCACTCACCTCCTGCTGTGTGGCCCAGTTGCCCAGGGGTTGGGGATCCCTGTTTTAAGGAACCTCCATACTGTTCTCCATAGTGGCCACACCAATTTACATTCCCACCAACAATGAACCAGGGTTCCCTTTTCACCACACCCTCTCCAGCATTTATTATTTGTAAACGTTTTAATGATGGCCATTCTGACTGGTGTGAGGTGTTACCTCATCGTAGTTTTGATTTGTATTTCTCTAATAATTAGCAACGTTGAGCATATTAATGGACTTTTAGTTGATTTTTGTGTATGTTGTAAGATAAGGGTCCAATTTCATTATTTTGCATGTGGATATCCAATTTTCCCAGCAACAGTTATTGAAGAGACTATGCTTTCCACATTGTATACTCTTGGCACCCTTCGTGAAAATTAGTTAACTGTATATACATGGATTTGCTTCTGGACTCTGTATGCTGTTCCATTGGTTTATATGTCTGTTTTTATATGAATACCATTCTATTTTGATTACTACAGCTTTGTAATATAATTTGAAATCAGGAAGTGTGATACCCTCAGCTTTGTTCTTCTTTCTGAAGATTGTTTTGGCTTTAATTCATTTAGAGTTGATTTTTATATATGGAGTGAAATAGGGTCCAATTTCTTTCTTCTGCTCGTGGAAAACCAGTTTTCCAAATACCATTTATTGAAGAGACTGTCCTTTCCGCATTGTGTTTTTTTTCCACACTGTGCATTTTTATTTCAGTAAGTACTTTGACATGTGGTCTACCGTTTTTAAAAATTTTATTTGGAAAAAATTTCAAATCCACAGAAAAGTTACAAGAATGGCTCAACAAACATTTTTCTGTCCTGCACCTATAACAGTGGTTTCCATCCAGGGGTAATTTTGCTCCCCCAGGGGACAGGTCTGGAGGCAATGTCTGGAGACATTTTTGGTTGTTACAACTAGGACATGCTAATTGCATGTAGCGGGTAGAGGCCAGGCATGCTGCCACCACTATGTGTTCTTTACACCCTTCTCAAATATCTATTGACCAAAACTGCATGGATTTTTTTCTGGGCTCTCTATTCTGTTCTATTGGTCTATATGTCTGTTTTGTGCCAGTACCATGCTGATTTTATTACTGTAGTTTTGTAGTATATTTTGAAATCAGTAGTGTGATGCCAGCAACTTTGTTCTTTTTGTTCAAGATCACTTTAGTTATTTACAGTCTTTTGTGATTCCATATTAACTTTAGGATTGTTTTTCTATTTCTGTGAAAAAGCCATCCATGACACTGTACAATTGAACCCACTCTCCCATTTTGCCCACCCCCCCACCACCGTCCCCTCTGGCAACCATAATCCATTCTTTGATTCTATGAATTGGTTTTTAAAAATTTTCTTTGTTTGCTTTTTTGTTTTCTGTTTTTTTAGATTCCACATATGGGTGCAATCATACAGTATTTTTCTTCCTCTGTGTGCCATATTTCACTTAGCATAATATCCTTAAGGTCTATCCATGAGGTTGTAAATGGCAGGATTTCATTCTTTTTATGGCTGAGTACTATTCCATTGTTTATATACACACCACATTTTCTTTATCCATTCATCCATTGATGGACAATTATGTTGTTTCCATATCTTGGCTTTTGTAAATAATGCAGCAATGAACATAGGAGGTGTATATATCTTTTGAAATTAGTGGGTTTTTGTTGTTGTTTGTATTTGGAAACTTGATTTATATATACATCAAATAGAATTAATATTTTTCAGCTTTCAAATCCAATTAAGGCTGAGTAACTGTGAGGCTAGTGATTACTTTCTTCCATGTGTTTCTAGATAAAAGTGTTTTATCAAGCATATTTGCATATTTACTATATCTTTTAAGGAATATGTTAAGGTTAACTTATTCTAAAATTTGTCTAGTGTCTGATACCTTGGATACTTTTTAAAGAGCAATGAGACTAATGAAAAAGATTTCATTCATTGAATTAGTGTTTTTGTGTTCTTCAGATAAACACCCAGAAGTGAAATAGCTAGGTCATATGGTATTTCTATTCTTCATTTTTTGAAAAATCTCCATACTGTTTACCATAGTGACTGCACAAATTTACAGTCTCACTAACAGTGTACTAGGGTTACCTTTTCTCCACATCCTTGCCAACACTTGTCATTTGTTGTCTTTTTGATAATAGCCATTTAACAAGTGTGAGGTGATATCTCATTGTGGTTTTGATTTGCATTTTCCTGATAATTAGTGATACTGAGCATCTTTTCATGTGCCTGTGGGCCATCTGTTAAATGGCTATTATCAATTGGAAAAATGTCTATTCAGATTCTTTGCCCATTTTACAATTGGGTTGTTTGATATTTTTGTTTTGGGGTGATATGTGTTCTTTACATATTTTGGATATTAATCCCTTACCAGAGATATGATTTGCAAATATTTTCTCCCATTCACTAGATTGCCTTTTCATTTTGATAATGGTTTCCTTTGCTATGCAAAATCTTTTTAGTTTGATGTAGTCTCATTTGTTAATTTTTGCTTTTGTTTCTTTTGCCTTTGGAGTCAAATCCAAAATAACGTCACTAAGACCAACGTCAATGTGGTTACTGCCTACGTTTTCTCCTCAGAATTTCATGGTTTCAAGTATTACATTTAAGTCTTTAATATATTTTGAGCTAATTTTTGTGTATGGTGTAAGATAATGGTCTAGGTTCATTCTTTTGCATGTGGCTGTCCAGTTTTTCCAACACCGTTTATTGAAGAGACCGTCCTTTCTCCATTGCATGTCCTTTCCTCTTTTTTGTAGATTAATTGTCCACATATGTGTGGGTAAAATTGTTTGTAATAGTCTCATGACCCTTTGCATTTCTGTGATATCAGTTGTAATTTCTCCTCTTTCATTTCTGGTGTTATTTTTTTTTGAGTCCTCTATTTTTTTCTTGATTAATCTAGCTAATGGCTTGTCAATTTTCTTATCTTTTCAAAGAAACCATTCATAGTTTCATTGATCTTTTCTATTTTTTTTCTCTATTTCATTTATTTTTTGCTCTGGTCTTTATTATTTTCTTTCTTCTATTAATTTTGGGCTTCATTTTTTCTTCTTCTAGTTCCTCTGGTGTGAAGTTAGATTGTTTATTTGAGATTTTTTTGTTTGTTTTTTTCTTGAAGTAGGTCTGTTTTGCTATGAACTTCCCTCTTAGAACAGCTTTTCCTGTGTCCCATAGACTTTGGTATGTCATATTTCTGTTCTCATTTGTCTTTAGGTATTTTTTTAATTTCTCCTTCGATTTCTTTGATGACTGGTTATTCAGTAGCATGTTGTTTAATCTCCACGTTTTTGTGGTTTTTTTCCCCATTTTTTTCTTGTGATTGATTTCTAGTTTCATACCATTGTGGTTGAAGAGGAGGCTGATATGATTTCAGTCCTCTTGAATTTATTGAGATTTGTTCTGTGACCCCAAAATGTGATCTATTCTAGAGAATGTTCCATGTGTGCTTGAGAAGAATGCATATTGTGCTGTTTTGGGGTGAAATGTTCTGTATATATCCATTAAGTTTATCTGGCTTAATGTGTCCTTTCTTTTCTTTTTTTAATTTTTGGCTGTGCCATGTGGCATGTGGGATGTGGGATCTTAGTTCCCCAACCAGGGATTGAACTGTGTCCCCTGCATTGGAAACATGGAGTCTTAACTACTAGACCACCAGGGAGGTCCCTAATGTATCCTTCAAGGACAATGTTTCCTTATTGATTTTCTGTCTGGATGATCTATCCATTGATGTAAATGGGGTGTTAAAGTTCTCTTCTGTTATTGCACTGCTTTCAGTTTCTCCCTTTAAGTCCATTAATATTTGCTTCATATATCTTTGTGATCTTATGTTTGGTGCATATACATTTGTAAATGTATATCTTGCTAGATTGACTCTTTTATTATTATGTAATGCCTTTCTTTGTCTTTATTACAGTCTTTGTTTTAAAGTCTATTTTGTCTGATATGAGTATAGCTACTCCAGTACTTTTTTCCACTTTCATTTGCATGGAGTAACTTTTTCCTTTCTTCACCTTCAGTCTGTGTGTGTGTTTAGCTCTAAAATGAGTCTCTTATGGGCAGCATATATATGGGTCTTTCTTTTTATTCATTCAGACACTGTATCTTTTGATTGGTAAATTTAGTCAATTATGTTTAAAGTAATTATTAATAGGTATGTACTTATTACCATTTTGTTTATTGTTTTCTGGATGTTTTTCTTGTTCCTCTCTGTCTTTTGTCTTCTCTTTCTTTACCCTCATGTTTTGGTAGTTTTCCTTAGTGTTATGTTTAAATTCCTTTCTCCTTTTGTGTATTTACTATAAGTTTTTTCTTTGTGGTTACTGTGAGGTTCACATATATTGTCCTATGTAAATAGCAGTCTACTTTAAGTTTGTAGCAACTTAAATTGGAACACATTCCAAAGTTCTATCTTCTTACACACCCCCAACATTTTATACTTTTGATGACACGTTTTCCATCTTTTTTATTTTCTGTATTCCTTAACTAATTGTTGTGATTGCACTCTAGAGTTCCCCTAGGGGAATAGTCAATGGATAGTTGACTTTATAATTGTTTATGTGTGGAGTTAAAGGTTATGATCTCATGTCTGCCATTTTGTGATCTGCTTATCTTTATTTCTCCTAATGTCAGGAGCTTTTTCCATCTTAATGACCCCACAAGCAACAGGATCCTCCCTCTCTAGATCCTGTTAGAATAAACTTGGTGAAGGATTCTGCCATGTCACTTCTACTGTAGTCAGAACTTTCAGAGCTGTAGCAGAAATAGGGAATAGTCAAAGGTACTAGACAGATAAAAATTACCAGTATAATAGGCATTTCCAAAAAAAGAGCAGTTCATAAATCCTCAGAAAGAAGGACAAGGCAAAGTGTTTGAAAATTAGTAAGATTTAGCCAGGCACATAAGGGCAAAATAATACTATTCTAGACTGGAGAATCAGAATAAGCAAAGATATCTCAGCAAGAGTCAACCTGCAGTGTAGCTGGGGTACTGTTGGAGGTGGAGATATGGGAGATAAGGCTGGAGTGTCAGATAAAGGTCAAGTCATGGACTTGTACACTGTGCCCCAAATTTAAGATGACTGATGAGCCTGCAAAACCTGGAAATCTTATGTTTTTGTTTTCAATTTTGCCTAGGATTTAGTGAGCTAATGCACATTACGTCCCTCATAGGCAAAAGTTCTACTTTACCAAAACCCACACCCATCTTTCCTTCTTTTATTCACCACCCTTGAACTTCCTGCATCATTCCATTCGTTTTGTTCTGTTGCCTCAACCTCATTAACTCTGATAATGTCATATATTTGTGTGGTAACAAGCTCAAGGTGCATAACAATGGTGGCAACTCAGAGATTTTTCTTCCTGGCAGAGTTTAGCTGCTTCAGTCGGTTTTCTTTCTACCATCCTATCATAGCTGAGGGCACAGAATTCACCGAGCTTGCCAATCTGTCCTAAATCCTCTCACTTGAAATCTATTTGTCATTTTATCCAAAGAATTGCCTAGGAAGAAAATCTTTCTTGAAGCATGTATAAAGCTGGGGCCTATTATAAAATAAATGGAACCAGTGGGGAAATTAATCTGTTTCAGCTGCATTAGAAATCCACATTTGTGTTTTATGTATCCTTTCAAGTTCAGCCTCCTTCTACCTTATAATTAATATTCCAGAGTTTTGATCACATAGTGAATACCCATCACAGGAAAACTGTGTCGTTCTTTCTTTTGATATTTTTCTGTTCGCATGCCAAACACTGCTGTGAAGCCCTCCCAGAGGAATTCTATTTCAACTCCAAAAAGTTGCTAACATAAGGCTGAGCCTGTACTGTGACCTTATTATGACAGCTTGTTCAAAACTACAAAAGACGAAGGACAGGAAAAAGTTTAGGAATTGTGTCTGTTATATACACACATGTTCTCAACAATATGTTAACTTTGGAAATGGTGGAGGCTGTAGTCCTAGAAGAAAAACAAAAGCAGTGAACTATTCCTGATCCTTTTCAGCCATTTCAATAGTCGGCAGCTCTCTGGAATCCAAAATAAATCTGACTGTTAAAATGCAGGGATGGCAATTATTCAGGTAGGATTCCATAGCAACTATTCAGAAGGATTCTTTAAAAATATTTAACCACTTGATTCAAATTATCCAAACCCTTAGGTTAATTCTAAGTGTTAGTATGGAATTCTCTCCACCTAAGAAGGTGAAAAATCTCCTGTGTGATTCCATCTTGTGGTGTGGCTTGAAGCATTCAGTGGTAGGCATAGAATATGTACATAATGTAACATTAAAATAAGAAAACAGACCGAAAGTAACATAAAACAATTATTAAAACTATATAAACTATATAAATGTTATTTAAAGTGGTGACAAATTAGAAGCAATCAAAATATCCAACAATGGGAAATGCTTATGTAAACTGTGGCATATTCATCTCATGGAATGTTATATAGTTGCTAAAAATGACATTTTATTAAAGTTTATAATACCACAAAGACACATTTATAATATAATAAAAAAGTAGAACCAGAAGTTGCATATTAATATGGTCATGATTTTATAAATAAAAGGCATATAAGAAAAGGTTTTAGATGGAATGCAGCTATTTTTAGTTTCCTTTCTAAAATTTTTCCAAGGTTTCCAGGTATTCTTTAATGAATATGCATTTTTATAATATAAAATTACAAAATATTTGTGAAACCATACTTGAGGAGCAGTTTGTCAAAATCTGTTAATGGTGAAGATGCCTATGTCTACAATCAAATAATTTCATTCCTAGGTATATAGTAGCCAAAAGAAATTTTCACACTTGTACACAAGGATACAGATAAAAACATGTTCATTGTAGCATCAACTAGCAGCAAGAGAACAGAGAAAAAACTTTTTCTTAAGCAACGGTGAAACTGAATGAACCAGAGCTACATGTATTAACATAAATCTCAGAAGCATAATGGTGACCAAAAAAAAAACAACTCAAGTTGCCAAAAATATATAAAGTGTGATCTTTTTACAAAGTTTAAAACATCCCAAAGAGTGCTATATATTGTTTATGCATGCTTATATTTGTAGTAAACGTGAAAAATAAAAGAAATGCTTGGACAGAGTAAATACCACATTCAAAATGGTGTAAACCTCCAGGAAGAGAGAGAAGAGATTAAGTCAGAGAGAGATATATAGACTTCATTTGCTGTCTTTACATTTCATTATATTTTAAAAAGATTAAAAAGAAATAAGGTAAAAATGATAAGATTTGGCAAAGCCAGATGGTAGGAATTTGTATCCTTATTATATGACAATCCTTTGTAATATGCTTGAAATACTTCATAATGCCAGAGAAAATAAACTATATTTTAATATATGTAGAGTGAGAAAGTTAATTCTATTAGGAAAAAGTAGCAAATTTTCATATTATATATACATGATAAAGTTATTTTTATAAATCAAAAAATTTTGACTACAAGAACTTAAAAGTATATCTGCTTAAAATGTGTTTAAATGGTCAGAAATGGGAGGAAACAGAAACACATTTGCACATTGTAAAAAACTGAATAGTAAATTACAGTTACTAAATGAAAAAAGTAGGAACCTAAGAAACCAGGAGTCTGAGCAGTTTTTTTGGTTTAAGTAATGTTACCCCAGAAAGCTGAATAGAGTATGTTTATGAGTGTGGACTTTGTATTGTATTCATGCTATCAGGGTTTGAATTCTAGCTCTACCAGTTACTAGCTATTCATGTGAAGCAGGTTACATATTTTGACTGGGTGATTGTGCTTTTTTTTTTTTGCAAGTAATATATTTTATAATTATATCATTTGAACAAAAATTTTTGTTACTTCAAAATGACCCGCATGTACATGAAAGTATTTGTTACATACAAATCATCTCTCTGTATTTCTTGTCTAATCAATCACTGAATAGGATAAGCATCTATGATGGGTCAAATACTATAAGAGATACAATGTTATACAGTACTATTTCCAATATCCTCAAGAGACAATTGGTTAGAAATATACATGTAAAATATACGCAAGGTTGACCAAATGGACAATGAGTAAAGCAGAGTTACCTTGCTTGGAATCTTCCTTTCCTCTGTATTTCTCCCTCTCTCCATTGTGTAGGGCCTAATCCAAGCACTATTGTTTTTTTGTGTATTTATGTTTTTTTTTAAAAATATCTTTATTGGAGTATAATTGCTTTACAATGGTGTGTTAGTTTCTGCTTTATAACAAAGTGAATCAGTTATACATATACATATGTTCCCATATCCCTTCCCTCTTGCATCTCCCTCCCACCCACCCTCCCTATCTCACCCCTCTAGGTGGTCTCAAAGCACCCAGCTGATCTCCCTGTGCTATGCGGCTGCTTCCCACTAGCTATCTATTTTACGTTTGGTAGTGTATATATGTCCATGCAACTCTCTCACTTTGTCTCAGCTTACAATTCCCCCTCCCAATATCCTCAAGTCCATTCTCTAATGGTCTGTGTCTTAATTCCCATCTTGCCCCTAGGTTCTTCATGACCTTTTTTTTTTTTTTTTTTTTTTAATTCCATATATATGTGTTAGCATACAGTATTTGTTTTTCTCTTTCTGACTTACTTCACTCTGTATGACAGACTCTAGGTCCATCCACCTCACTACAAATAACTCAATTTTGTTTCTTTTTATGGCTGAGTAATATTCCATTGTATATATGTGCCACATCTTCTTTATCCATTCATCTGTCAATGGACACTTAGGTTGCTTCCATGTCCTGGCTATTGTAAATAGAGCTGCAATGAACATTTTGGTACATGACTCCTTTTGAAATATGGTTTTCTCAGGGTATATGCCCAGTACTGGGATTGCTGGGTGGTATGGTAGTTCTATTTTTCGTTTTTTAAGGAACCTCCATACTGTTCTCCATAGTGGCTCTATCAATTTACATTCCCACCAACAGTGCAAGAGGGTTCCCTTTTCTCCACACCCTCTCCAGCATTTATGGTTTGTAGATTTTTTGATGATGGCCATTCTGACCAGCGTGAGATGATATCTCATTGTAGTTATGATTTGCATTTCCCTAAAGATTAATAATGTTGAGCATCCTTTCATGTGTTTGTTGGCAATCTGTATATCTTCTTTGGAGAAATGTCTATTTAGGTCTTCTGCCCATTTTTGGCTTGGGTTGTTTGTTTTTTTGATATTGAGCTGCATGAGCTGCTTGTATATTTGGGAGATTAATCCTTTGTCAGTTGCTTCATTTGCAAATATTTTCTCCCATTCTGAGGGTTGTCTTTTTGTCTTGTTTATGGTTTCCTTTGTTGTGCAAAAGCTTTTAAGTTTCATTAGGTCCCATTTGTTTATTTGTGTTTTTATTTCCATTTCTCTAGGAGGTGGGTCAAAAAGGATCTTGCTGTGATTTATGTCATAGAGTGTTCTGCCTATGTTTTCCTCTAAGAGTTTGATAGTGTCTGGCCTTACATTCAGGTCTTTAATCCATTTTGAGTTTATTTTTGTGTATGGTGTTAGGGAGTGTTCTAATTTCATACTTTTACATGTACCTGTCCAGTTTTCCCAGCACCACTTATTGAAGAGGTTGTCTTTTCTCCACTGTATATGCTTGCCTCCTTTATCAAAGATAAGGTGACCATATGTGCGTGGGTTTATCTCTGGGCTTTCTATCCTGTTCATTGATCTATATTTCTGTTTTTGTGTCAGTACCACACTGTCTTGATTACTGTAGTTTGTAGTATAATCTGAAGTCAAGGAGCCTGATTCCGCTAGCTCCGTTTTTCTTTCTCAAGATTGCTTTGGCTATTCGGAGTCTTTTGTGTTTCCATACAAATTGTGAAATTTTTTGTTCTAGTTCTGTGAAAAATGCCAGTGGTAGTTTGATAGGGATTGCATTGAATCTGTAGATTGCTTTGGGTAGTAGAGTCATTTTCACAATGTTGATTCTTCCAATCCAAGAACATGGTATATCTCTCCATCTATTTGTATCATCTTTAATTTCTTTCATCAGTGTCCTATAATTTTCTGCATACAGGTCTTTTGTCTCCTTAGGTAGGTTTATTCCTAGATATTTTATTCTTTTTGTTGCAATGGTAAATGGGAGTGTTTCCTAAATTTCACTTTCAGATTTTTCATCATTAGTGTATAGGAATGCAAGAGATTTCTGTGCATTAATTTTGTATCCTGCTACTTTACCAAATTCATTGATTAGCTCTAGTAGTTTTCTGGTAGCATCTTTAGGATTCTCTATGTATAGTGTCATGTCATCTGCAAACAGTGACAGCTTTACTTCTTCTTTTGTGATTTGGATTCCTTTCATTTCTTTTTCTTCTCTGATTGCTGTGGCTAAAACTTCCAAAACTATGTTGAATAATAGTGGTCAGAGTGGGCAACCTTGTCTTGTTCCTGATCTTAGTGGAAATGGTTTCAGTTTTTCACCATTGAGGACGATGTTGGCTGTGGGTTTGTCATATATGGCCTTTATTATGTTGAGGTAAGTTCCGTCTATGCCTACTTTCTGGAGGGTTTTTATCATAAAAGGGTGTTGAATTTTGTCAAAAGCTTTCTCTGCATCTATTGAGATGATCATATGGTTTTTCTCCTTCAATTTGTTAATATGGTGCATCACACTGATTGATTTGTGTATATTGAGGAATCCTTCCATTCCTGGGAGAAACCCCACTTGATCATGGTGTATGATCCTTTTAATGTGCTGTTGGATTCTGTTTTCTAGTATTTTGTTGAGGATTTTTGCATCTATGTTCATCAGCGATATTGGTCTGTAATTTTCTTTCTTTGTGACATTTTTGTCTGGTTTTGGTATCAGGGTGATGGTGGCCTTGTAGAATTAGTTTGGGAGTGTTCCTCCCTCTGCTATATTTTGGAAGAGTTTGAGCAAGATAGGTGTTAACTCTTCTCTAAATGTTTGATAGAATTTGCCTGTGAATCCATCTGGTCTTGGGCTTTTGTTTGTTGGAAGATTTTTAATCACAGTTTCAATTTCAGTGCTTGTGATTGGTCTGTTCTTATTTTATATTTCTTCCTGGTTCAGTCTCAGAAGGTTGTGTATTTCTAAGAATTTGTCCATTTCTTCCAGGTTGTCCATTTTATTGGCATAGAGTTGCTTGTAGTAATCTCTCATGATCCTTTGTATTTATTCAGTGTCAGTTGTTACTTCTACTTTTTCATTTCTAGTTCTATTGATTTGAGTCTTCTCCCTTTTTTTCTTGATGAGTCTGGCTAATGGTTCATCAATTTTATCTTCTCAAAGAACCAGCTTTTAGTTTTATTGATCTTTGCTATCGTTTCCTTCATTTCTTTTTCATTTATTTCTGATCTGATCGTTATGATTTCTTTCCTTCTGCTAACTTCGGGGTTTTTTTGTTCTTCTTTCTCTAATTGCTTTAGGTGTAAGGTTAGGTTGTTTATTTGGGACGTTTCTTGTTTCTCAAGGTAGGATTGTATTGCTATAAACTTCTCTCTTAGAACTGCTTTTGCTGCATCCTATAGGTTTTGGGTTGTTTTGTTTTCATTGTCATTTGTTTCTAGGTATTTTTTGATTTGACTTCTTCAGTGATCTCTTGGTTATTAAGTAGTGTATTGTTTAGCCTCCATGTGTTTGTTGTTTTTACAGATTTTTTCCTGTAATTGATATCTAGTCTCATAGCGTTGTGGTCAGCAAAGATACGTGATATGATTTCAATTTTCTTAAATTTACCAAGGCTTAATTTGTGACCAAAGATATGATCTGTCCTGGAGAATGTTCCATGAGCACTTGAGAAGAATGTGTATTCTGTTGTTTTTGGATGGAATGTCCTACAAATATCAATTAAGTCCATCTTGTTTAATGTATCATTTAAAGCTTATTTCCTTATTTATTTTCATTTTGGATGATCTGTCCATTGGTGAAAGTGGGGTGTTAAAGTCCCCTACTATGATTGTGTTACTGTTGCTTTCCCCTTTATGGCTGTTAGTATTTGCCTTATGTATTGAGGTGCTCCTATGTTGGGTGCATAAATATTTACAATTGTTATATCTTCTTCTTGGATCAATCCCTTGATCATTATGTAGTGTCCTTCTTTGTCTCTTGTAATAGTCTTTATTTTAAAGTCTATTTCGCCTGATATGAGAATTGCTACCCCAGCTTTCTTTAGATTTCCATTTGCATGGAATATCTTTTTCCATCCCCTCACTTTCGGTCTGTATGTGTCCCTAGGTCTGAAGTGGGTCTCTTATAGACAGCATATATACGGGTCTTGTTTTTGTATCCATTCAGCCAGTCTATGTCTTTCGGTTGGAGCATTTAATCCATTTACATTTAAGGTAATTATCGATATGTATGTTCATATTACCATTTTCTTAATTGTTTTGGGTTTGTTATTGTAGGTCTTTTCCCTCTCTTGTGTTTCCTGCCTAGAGAAGTTCCTTTAGCATTTGTTGTAAAGCTGGTTTGGTGGTGCTGAATTCTCTTAGCTTTTGCTTGTCTGTAAAGGTTTTAATTTCTCCATCAAATCTGAATGAGATCCTTGCTGGGTAGAGTAATCTTGGTTGTAGGTTTTTCTCCTTCATCACTTTAAATATGTCCTGCCACTCCTTTCTGGCTTGCAGAGTTTCTGCTGAAAGGTCAGCTGTTAACCTTATGGGGATTCCCTTGTGTGTTATTTGTTGTTTTTCCCTTGCTGCTTTTAATATTTTTTCTTTGTATTTAATTTTTGATAGTTTCATTAGTATGTGTCTTGGCATGTTTCTCCTTGCATTTATCCTGTATGGGACTCTCTGTGCTTCCTGGACTTGATTAACTATTTCCTTTCCCAGATTAGGGAAATTTTCAACTATAATCTCTTCAAATATGTTCTCAGTCCCTTTCTTTTCCTCTTCTTCTTCTGGGACCCCTATAATTCGAATGTTAGTGCATTTAATGTTGTCCCAGAGGTCCCTGAGACTCTCCTCAATTCTTTACATTCTTTTTTCTTTATTCTGCTCTGCAGTAGTTATTTCCACTATTTTATCTTCCAGGTCACTTATCCGTTCTTCTGCCTCAGTTATTCTGCTATTGATCCCTTCTAGAGAATTTTTAATTTCATTCATTGTGTTGTTCATCACTGTTTGTTTGCTCTTTAGTTCTTCTAGGTCCTTGTTAAACATTTCTTGTATTTTCTCTATTCTATTTCCAAGATTTTGGATCATCTTTACTATCATTATTCTGAATTCTTTTTTAGGTAGACTGCCTATTTCCTCTTCATTTGTTAGGTGTGGTGGGTTTTTACCTTGCTCCTTCATCTGCTGTGTGTTTTTTTGTCTTCTCATTTTGCTTAACTTACTGTGTTTGGGCTCTCCTTTTCACAGGCTGCAGGTTCATAGTTCCTATTGTTTTTGGTTTCTCTCCCCAGTGGCTAAGGTTGGTTCAGTGGGTTGTGTAGGCTTCCTGGTGGAGGGGACTAGTGCCTGGGTTCTGGTGGATGAGGCTGGATCTTGTCTTTCTGGTGTGCAGGTCCACGTGAGGTGGTGTGATTTGGGGTGTCTGTGGCCTTATTATGATTTTAGGCAGCCTCTCTGCTAATGGCTGGGGTTTTGTTCCTGTCTTGCTAGTTGTTTGGCATAGGGTGTCCAGCACTGTAGCTTGCTGGTTGTTGAGTGAAGCTGGGTCTTGTCATTGAGATGGAGATCTCTGGGAGATTTTCGCTGTTTGATATTATGTGCAGCTGGGAGGTCTCTTGTGGACCAGTGTCATAAACTTGGCTCTCCCACCTCAGAGGCACAGCCCTGATGCCTGGCTGGAGCTTCAAGAGCCTTTCATCCACACGGCTCAGAATAAAAGGGAGAAAAAATAGAAAGAAAGAAAGAAAGAAGATAAAATAAAATAAAATAACGGTATTAAAATTAAAAATAATTATTAAGAAAAAATTTTAAAGCAATAAAAAAAAAAAACCAAATAACAAAAAACGGACAGACAGAACCCTAGGATAAATGGTAAAAGTAAATAAAGCTATAAAGACAAAATCACACAGAAGCATACACATACACACTCACAAAAAGAGAAAAAGGGAAAAATATATATATATCATTGCTCTCAAAGTCTACCTCCTAAATTTCGGATGATTCATTGTCTATTCAAGTTTTCCACAGATGCAGGGTACATCAGGTTGATTGTGGAGATTTAATCCGCTGCTCCTGAGGCTGCTGGGAGAAATTTCCCTTTCTCTTCTTTGTTCGCACAGCTCCCGGGGTTCAACTTTGGATGTGGCCCCGCCTCTGTGTGCAGGTCGCCTGAGGGCATCTGTTCTTCACTCAGACAGGACGGGGTTAAAGGAGCAGCTGATTCGGGGGCTCTGGCTCACTCAGGCCTGGGGGAGGGAAGGGTATGGATGCGGGGCGAGTCTGCAGCGGCAGAGGCCAGCGTGACGTTGCAACAGCCTGAGGCGCGCTGTGGGGAAGTTGTCCTTAGATCATGGGACACTGGCAGTGGCGGGCTGCACAGGCTCCCGGGAGGGGAGGTGTGGAGAGTGACCTGTGCTTGCACACAGGCTTCTTGGTGGCAGCAGCAGCAGCCTTAGCATCTCATGCCTGTCTCCGGGGTCCGCGCTGATAGCCACGGCTCGCGCCCATCTCTGGAGCTCCTTTAAGCGGCGCTGTTAATCCCCTCTCCTCGTGCACCAGGAAACAAGGAGGCAAGAAAAAGTCTCTTGCCTCTTTGGCAGCTCCAGACTTTTTCCCAGACTCCCTCCCGGCTAGCTGTGGCACACTAGCCCCTTCAGGCTGTGTTCACGCCGCCAACCCGTCCTCTCCCTGGGATCCGACCTCCGAAGCCCGAGCCTCAGCTCCCAGCTCCCACCTGCCCCGGCGGGGGAGCAGACAAGCCTCTCGGGCTGGTGAGTGCTGCTCGGCGCCGAGCCTCTGTGCAGGAATCTCTCCGCTTTGCCCTCCACACCCCTGTTGCTGCGCTCTCCTCCATCGCTCCGAAGCTTCCCCCCTCCACCACCCTCAGTCTCCGCCTGCGAAGGGGCTTCCTAGTGTGTGGAAACCTCTCCTCCTTCACAGCTCCCTCCCACTGGTGCAGGTCCCATCCCTATTCCTTTGTCTCTGTTATTTCTTTTTTCTTTTGCCCTACCCAGGTACCTGGGGAGTTTCTTGCCTTTTGGGAGGTCTGAGGTCTTCTGCCAGTGTTCAGTAGGTGTTCTGTAGGAGCTGTTCCACATGTAGATGTATTTCTGACGTATTTGTGGGGAGGAAGGTGATCTCCGCGTCTTTCTCTTCCGCCATCTTGAACCTCCTCTGGGTGATTGTGCTTTTGTTTCCTCATTCATTAATTGCAGAAAATACAAATAATTACTTCATAAGCTAAATGTGAGGTGCAAATGAGTTAATACACATAAAATGCTTATAACTGTATATAGCTCCTTTACCATTTAGATGTTATCTCAAAGATCACTGCCTCAGAAAGGACTTCACTGAAATCTCAGTCTAAACACCCATCCCCTCTTTATCGTATCACAGTTTTATCGTCTTCATAGCACTTAACATTTTCTCATATTATGTTGTGTACTGATTTTTTTACTTTTGTTTTCTACTTCCCACCAGTATAATACAAGTTCCATGAAAGCAGAGCCCTCTCCTGTCTTGTTCACCACAGTATTACTAGGACCTAAGTCAGTGCCTGGCAAAAACATTTATTTAATGAAGAATAAAAGGCACGTCTCTAGGAATGAGTGAGTCTTGATAGACATGAATGTCTATTCTTGAATATTCTTACAGGTATTGTGGGAATTTTGTCCAGTCAGATTTGATAATAAATACTAACCCAGTTATAACTGATACTAAACATTCAATACCCCCTGTAACAGCATCCCCTTCAAGAGAAACTGTATCCACCCACAGCCCCTACCAAAATAGCAGAACTAAACAGCCATGTTGTATTACATGAACCTACCTTCCAGCCAAAAGTTATTGGACTAGGGATGAATAAAAGGAGTTCCAGACATTAGCCAATCATATCCTTTCAAAAGAATTTGAATGAAGAGCACAGAGAACATTGTTAACTAAAGGTGGTTGCTAAAACTAAGAGTTCATGATGTAGTGATGGAGTTGGAGACCATGTTGAGCCAGATATATTTTCAGTAAGCAGAAAGGAGAGAGAAACAGAACACTAAGCAGCACAAAGATTAAAAAGATAACATGGTTCCACAGAGATAATAAGAATGAATTCATTTCCTGGCTTTCTGATTCCCAGCTCTGCTACAATATACACTATGAACCTCACCTTGGGATCCTTGAGATCCTCTGCATCTCATTATAAAACCCCCTATTTTGCTATTTTGCTAGTGTGGAAGGGTGACTGTTCTTTGCAGCCGAAAGAACCTTGACTGGAACTCTATTGAAATCCAAATATTTTCATTCAAGAGAAAAAGTGATCCAAATTTACAGAAAAGAGGTGATCCTTAGAGAAACATTCAATGAATAGTGAATGATCAAAGGTATAAAACAAACCCAACCAAAATGTGACTCTTACATTATTAATATCCTTGTGGAAGAAGAATTCACTATTAAAGGTGTACCAAAGGTGTGATGTAAGGCATGAAAGTCCTTTGAAGTAGGTACCATGCCCTAAACTTCTTTCCACATTACTCAAAGTTCTGAGAACATAGTGGTTTCTCAGTAAATACTTTTGATTGACGTCATCACAGTGAATTTCTTGTATTTTTTTTGTTTTTTTAATTACATGCTTATTTTTCTATAGAGGATGAGATTTGCTTTGATATTTTTCACAGGACAAAATCTTAACCCAAATGTCACACCGGCACAGGATAGCAATCATTACCCAAGCTATTTTCATTCTGCTGGTTTGGTTTATTTCCTCCCAGTGAAGTATAATACCACCTAGAACTGAGGTGAGTGTAGAGTCTGTCATTATGAGAACTTAAAAAAATCAACAAACTTCTCTGAACATGAAGAGTAAAAGAAGCCTGAAAAAACTGCTACCTCAGAATCCAAGAAAATAATTCTGGAAAGTCACAGTATATTTTCCAAGAGGGAGAAGACAGGGGGAAAAAAACAATAGGTTTAGCATAAAGATGGAAATGGAGTGCCAAAGGCTATTTATTTTAAAGATACAGAGCATTATGGAATAGCTAATAAAATATGAATGCAAATTTTCTGTTTCACTCTGAAAATGCCAATAAAAACTTGGCCGACTGAACATTATCTTCTATCATCCATCCAGATGTAAAAATGTGGAAAACATACAATAAAATCTTTTACATGTTGAATCTTTCATGTTAATTTAAACTCTGACTTCTGAGGAGCATCAGAAGTCTTCCCTGTCTCATGTTTATCTCTGTGCTTACCAGCTCTACATTAGCCAGAGAACATAAATAATTACCCATTGTTAAGAAAGTAACATTTGTGTCATTACACAGTAGAAAATACAGGTTCTTTAAAACATTCTAAAAAATGTAGACATGTTAATAAAATTGCCTTTTGTTTCAAAAGCTTATTTTATTATAACCTCTGACTTCCAGGAACATGGCTCATTTGGATGAAAAAAAAATGACATACCAACATATTATGTTCTGGGTATTTTGTTTGCTTTTACCAACCTCTCATGACTATTTTGACTGGGTTGATTAGGCACAGTGAACTGAAAGCCCAGGACATGTATTGTTTTATCCAGGATTCTGAAGTGTATCCCTGCTCTCCTAGAGCACAATGGGTTAAAAAAGCAAAATGCTTCATAATCAGCACTCTAACCCTCAACAAAATACATTTAAAATTCTTTTGAGAAGCGGTGTTAGGCAAATTCCAAGTATGATTAGCCCTTAAGTTTAGTAGAGTAGAAAGATTTTAAAGCTGTCTTTTATCAAATCTTTGCCTATAAATAGAAAGGGCCTTTCTTGTCTCATGAAAGACAACTAAAGCAAAGAGAAGCTTTACTTAGGTAAAGAGTACAGGAGCCACAGCTTGCTTCAGCAAGTTTTAAAGACTTTCTTTTCCTTTCCATCAAATAACCCCTAAAGTGTCATATTCTTGTTAGTTTCCCAAGCAAAAGCAAGAAATACCCTATTAAAAATTTTATAGCTCAGTAAACCAAGTCCCAAAGCACAATAAAAAATACAGCAAAAGGAACAGTAAGTTTTCATGCTCTTACTTTATGAAATAAGTTTATTTCAGGTTATTTTCAGGCTTTCTTTAAAATAAAAAGTGATTTGTGACCAGAATTGATCCAAATTATGCTTCCAATCTTTCTCTGTTCCAGCTATAACACTACTTCATGGGTTGCCTTCAATAGAAAATTCATAGTTATTTTTCTAAAATCCAAAACTTAGATTTTAAGGACATTTTTTTCTAACGAGAGCCATAGATTTTTTTCCTAATAAAAATACGAATTTATTGCATTTTAAATTTCCTCAGAATATCCCTGATAGAGGTTGTCATGTGTGAAGATTTAACTCCTCAAAGTTAGCCTCCCAGGAACCAAGTGAAGGCAGCACATTTATTTATGCCAGCTCCTTCTATATACAAGCCTTTGTCAAAAACCAGTTGAATCAAGTAAAACAATTCCTTAATTAAAGAACACCATAAATTATAAAAAGTATCATTTGCTTAAAAACTTCTTAGGTAATTTATACACAATAGAAGTCACACAATTTCAAAAGTGTTAAAACATCTGTATCAAAGCCAGGAAGAAGATCTCAGTTCCCAGAGTTTCCCATAGCAAAAACAGTGCCTAGAAAAATACTTTGAATTTGGTAAACCTGTTGACATCTGACTGATCTTCTAGTATAGACAATTCAAAGTACAGAAAACATAGAAAAACTGGAAATATTGTCAAGTGCTAGTTTCCTGAAAATATTACCAAAGCAACTTTTGATAAGACAAAAAAAGAGTATTTTTTTTTTTACCATGGTAAAGGAGGGCAAAATAAGGATATTTATGGAGGATTAGATTCTGGTTTAACATGGGTCTTTCAATTTACAGGCTTGGTTAGGATTGGGTAAGAATCATGATAATGCTAGTGTAGTACTGATGGACATCAACGAGGTAAGGATTTTCAGGCAAGTTCAAATACTCTTAGGAGTAAATGGTCATTCGAAACTAGCTATTGAAATGAAAATTTCAGTGTCCTTTGTAAAGTATCTTCGTTTTATTGCTACACAGACATGCTCATTTGCTTATGTATTTTCTATGGCTGCTTTTGAACTGTAAGGGCAGAGTTGAGTAGTTGCAACAGACACATGGCCTGAAGCACCTAAAAAATTTACTATCTGGCTATTTACAGAAAAAGTTTGCTGACTACTGCTATAACAAATACTGTCGATGTTCTACAGAGATTCCCTTTCTTTACCAATTCTGTGTGCCCCTCCCTTGACTTTTGTGTGCTTTTACTTCTACTTGTGACTCTCTTTGGAGGACTGCTCTGAAGCTATTGGAATCACTTTGCTTGGAGACACAGGTGGCTGGAAATAACAGAGAGGTTACATTTCCCCCATCCCACTATGGCTCTCAGCCAATTACTGACTGGTATGGGATTGTGAAAGCAGCTCCCTTCCCTCAAGTTGGAATAAATTCTGAGGGGTAATTTATATTTCGCAGACACATTTATACTTCAGAGTCTTTTCTACTGGGGAGTGGCTTATCTTTCTGCCTGCTACCTCAGTTTTCTGTAATGCTATGGAGATGGCAAGGTTAAGTTTTTTTCCGATGTCACCATCTTCCTTCTTTACAAAAAAACCAAAAATTGTAAAAAGGCAAATGCTAAATTGGGCACAAACTGAAAAAATGTTTCCATTACTTAGAAAATAGGATGTCACACTATAAGCCCTCCTCTTCTTAGTGCAGTTGCTCATATTTTGCTGTTTAACCATTTAATGGCCACAATGGGGTGATCTAGAGACAAGTTTCATTTCTCCAGTTTGATTCACTCAGCAGTTTTTGACTATCCAATATACCAGGTCCTATGCTAACTACTGAGAACACATTGAATGTAAGATGACCTAGGCCTTGAAAATTTCACACTTTTGTGAGGTACTTATAATTTCCTATGCCACTAGAGCAGGGACTGGAACTTCTATTATTTTTCAAATTTTCTGAGTGCCAAGCACAGTGATGTGTTGAATAAATACTTGTTAAATGTAATTGTACCTCATCATTCTCAAGAATGGAAATCTATCCAGCCAGGGCAGCAGCTTAATGCCATACATAATTCCTAGTAAAGGAATTATTGACACATAACCTAGCATGATATAATGTCACAGGAGTGGGTTCCAGGCTGAGCTCCTGAAGTCCAGACTCCTGGTTGCCACTCTATTAGTAATTCCCTAGGTGACCCTGGACAATCCATTTCACTCTCTAAGCCTCAAATTCTTCAATTATAATATAAAGAGGCCAGACTAGATTATACATAAGGTTCATTCCAGCTCTGAAATTCTGATTCCTTTGAACTCTCCAATTACTTAGCAATGCCTGACTTTTCATGAACTAATAGACTTATTTCAGGACTCAATCCAATATTCTTACAAGAATTGAACTACGGAATTTTAAAATGTGATAAACCTTTTTGTGATAGAACCTCTATGTCCCTTGATTTATTCTGTCTACAGTCTCAGGCATGACAATGATATTTCCCCAGCATTTCATTCATAGCTTTCAGTCTTTTATAAAAAGAGGTTTGCAGTAAGTTCTGAAAATATTTGCTACTTATTTTCTGACTCACATTTCTAGAAGGATCCAAGTTCCAATCAATGCCATCTTTTTTCTATTTTAGCAAATTGCCTTATTTCATCATTTTGAGTTATTTTTCAGATTTTTATATTTTTAACACACTCAAGCTTGTTACCTTTTTTCTAACCACTCCACCTCTTTCTTAGGTCCTCAGACCTCAGTAAGAGTCTTAAGATTTGTAGGAAATTAAATCAAAAGTACCTTCTGTTCCAAAAATGAATATAAAAGTTTGATATAAAAAACAGGAATAATTTATATTTGTTATTTTGATGCAAGTAATTTATTATTTGTTCACTCAGACACAATTGTAGATATGTAGTTGGATATTCACCTTGTTCCAATTTTTTATCAGGAGCAATTTTTCTGTGAGTCTAAAAAACTTTCATGCATAAGAATTTTATATTCTTCACATCTCCCTTTCTTTTCCTCATCTCTGAAACTGTACCACCCTGCAATGCCTTTCTCCAATGGAAAGAAAGAATTTTCTCACCACCAGTTTTGATTCCTGTATCACTTACCTACTGTTTCAAAATTTATTGGACACCTAGTACTTGGCCTGATACTAGGCACTGAGAATATAAAGGAAGAAGAGAGGGATGATTTCCCAGAAAAGTTGTTAAATTGCATTTTGAAGAATGAGTGAAGTTATGAGAAAGAGGATGGAGGCTTGAAGATGTGAAAACACACTGCATTCAAGAGTCTGCAAGTGCCATAGGATGGCCAAAGCACAGGGTCCTTTATAAAACATAGTAAGACTAATCAAATATCGGTAGAATGTATGTGATTTATCTATGTAACTATCACTGTTTTCTCTTCCAAAACTGGCTCTACTATGGGGCTATTTATTTAGGTTGTGATAAAAGAAAATAAATTTTTAGAAAATTTTCACCATCATCCATTTCTATTTTTTTCTTTCTCCACAGACTTTATCATCTAACCCCATCATTCAGCTCTCCTATCTCCTTGGGTCCTATATCAGTTGTCACTGGGTAAATAGGGACCAACTGAAAACTGGGCCCAAGTTCAATTCTACATTAAAATTCTGGCATTCAGCATTTATGGACTTAGAAAGACTAAAAGCTAAGCTAAAGAGATGAAAACTTGGCTTCAAACCAAAATCCAAATCTCAAAATCAGCAGTGTGTGTTGTGGAGTCCTGGGTATAGAAATCCCTTAAGACCATCTTTAGATGAAAAAACAAGAATTTTTAAAAAAATAATGAATTTTACACACTCTGTAAAGAAAAATATAGCACATTTGATATAAGCAAATTGAGGGAAAATTGTTTTTTAAAAGCAGATTGCCTGGTTTAATCCCATCTCTGCCCCCCAAGAGGTCCTTAATAAGCCAAAAATAAACATAAATATAAATAATAATCCCTCCACGTACACCTATATCCTGAATGGCATTACAAATACATGTTTGCCTATACACTCACACACACGTGCACACGTGTGCATGCACACACCCCAGATCCTTGCCCTTCAGTAGGTGATCAAAGCCCATGAAATGGAATCAGATTCAAGGACTAGACTTGACTTAGATAGGTCATCACTGGCAGTCAAACTAAACAGATTGTCTACAATTACCTCTCACCCGAGTGCAGAAGAATATGGCGCCATGCATCATTCCCACACCTTTCCATCATATATGCTCAGTACATCCATGCCTGTATTCCCTCTTTTCACACTCATCATTTCATTATCTCACCATGTGAATCAGAAAATAGCTGTAGGCAAAGTGAATGCAACTTACTTGTATCTAGACTTTAGTGAAATACTTTCTGGTCTAGTTCTTTTTCCTTTTGCTCAGCTCTGAAGGTGACCAAATTTAGAGAATTTTTCACCTCTCATTGGCATCACTTTGATCATTTGAAGTTTATCCTGTAAAAGTAGATATTCACATGTCAAATCATTCCCTTACATGTCAGCACGATGTTTTACAAGCCAAAAACAAAGGAAAGATGGCCATTCTTGTACTGGTGGCAGAAAACTAAGGTCCGGGATCCAAGGGTTTTCTGAAGGGCATCTATAAAAGATCACCTGGGGATTAAAAAAAGGATTCCTCTATATATTAACAATGTCATGCATCAAAAGGAAGCAATCAGGTAACTATATATTTGACAGATAAAAGCACCAAAATGTTAAGGTGGCTAACTCATGGTAACTCAATTACAGATTATGTTTTTTTATCATCTTTATGCTTTTCTATATTTGAACTTATCAAACATAAGCAATTATATTAATCAGAAAAATTAAAATGTCACAATACAGTTTCAGAAACTCAATAGCAAAAAGAGGCAACAATGCATAGCAAAACCAAACAAAACAAAAATGCAATTTTCACTGGATCAACCAAACTCAAATTTTAGCTTTGCCTATTATGTGATCATCAGATTATTTAGCTTCTCTGAATCTCAGTTTACTTAAAAACTACTATAGCTAACTTACAGGGTTGTAATGAAGATGAAATAAAACAAATGCATACAAATTTAAAAGAATTTTCATTAGTATCATCAAGATGAACCTTTGCCTTCTCAAAGTTAAAAGACTGTCCCGTTTTCAGACTGGTGCTGCCATCTTATCCATTAATAAATGGATACACCTGTGATTTATACCCCTGACACTCATTCCATGGACACTGAAACACTTAACAAATAATAAGAAAAACCTCGTAGGCATTCATATAGTATGCCTTGCATATGTAATCCTGGCTTCTATTAGTAACAACAATAACCATAATGATAATAAAGAATTCCTGTGGCCTTATTCTGTGTCCAGTTCTAGATTAATCACTTTATGTGCACTATCTCACATTATCTAAACAGAGACCTAGTGAGGTAAATACTATTATTAGAGGTTAGTAACCTGCTCAGCATCATGGAGCTAATAACTGATGGATCTGGGTCTCTAATCCCAAGTTTGTATGGTTTCAAAGAGCAGTCTCCTAACCACTTTATCATCTAAAGAAAGATATAAGAATTCTGGCCAAGATATACTTACAATCATTTTTTTAATTCACAATCTCATTCTTAGATATAAAATATATTAGACTCTACAATGTGCTAACCTTTCCTTGAGGCGTGACAGAAACAACAAAAATCCAAACTTTGCAAACAAGTTTGGTCATGGGAGCTAAAGAAACTGGCAAAACTGTGACTAAATTGCAATTTTGATGCATGCAAATTATCTGCTCCTCAGACACTATGGTCAGAATAGCAATTGTTACCGTGTTGTGATTTTATTTTCATAGACCAAAGTACAATCAAACCAGACCAAGCTGAACCTATTGCAAAATAAATCATTACTCTTCTCAACTTTTTAACCATGTAATCCTGGTTAATCGAAATGGAAATTAATTCTTCATTGTCTAAATATGATGGTATTTCTGTGTCTTGTATATTTGGTGATCTTACTCCCTGAAGATGATGCCCTCTCCTCCATTTGATAAAATAACATCCTCAAATAGCAAATGAAGGAATCTGGGAATTGCAGAAACAGATACTGTGCCTTTATGAAGTCTAAAAAATAATGTTGTGCAATATTTTTAAAGTGTGTTAGATTTTGAAGGAGGGTGTTCCTTTGTTTTTATTTCATTTATTTTTTTCTTTCAAATTTTATTTTATTTATTTTTTTTATACAGCAGGTCCTTATTAGTCATCCATTTTATACACATCAGTGTATAAATGTCAATTCCAATTGCCCAATTCATCACACCACCATCCCCACACCCCCGCCGCTTTCCCCCCTTGGTGTCCATACGTTTGTTCTCTACATCTGTGTCTCAATTTCTGCCCTGCAAAGCGGTTCATCTGTACCTTTTTTCTAGGTTCCACATATATGCGTTAATATACAATATTTGTTTTTCTCTTTCTGACTTACTGCACTCTGTATGACAGTCTCTAGATCCATCCACGTCTCTACAAATGACCCAGTTTCGTTCCTTTTTATGGCTAATATTCCATTGTATATATGTACCACATCTTCTTTATCCATTTGTCTGTCGATGGGCATTTAGGTTGCTTCCATGTCCTGGCTATTGTAAATAGTGTTGCAATGAATATTGGGGTGCATGAGTCTTTTTGCATTGCGGTTTTCTCTGGGTATATCCCCAGTAGTGGGATTGCTGGGTCATATGGTAATGCTATTTTTAGTTTTTTAAGGAACCTCCATACTGTTCTCCATAGTGGCTGTATCAATTTACATTCCCACCAACAGTGCAAGAGGGTTCCCTTTTCTCCACACCCTCTCCAGCATTTGTTGTTTGTAGATTTTCTGATGATGCCCATTCTAACTGGTGTGAGGTGATACCTCATTGTAGTTTTGATTTGCATTTCTCTAATAATTAGTGATGTTGAGAGATTTTCATGTGCTTCTTGGCCATCTGTATGTCTTCTTTGGAGAAATGTCTATTTAGGTCTTCTGCCCATTTTTGGAGTGGGTTGTTTGTTTTTTTAATATTGAGCTGCATGAGCTGTTTATATATTTTGGAGATTAATCCTTTGTCCATTGATTCATTTGTAAATATTTTCTCCCATTCTGACGGTTGTCTTTTCATCTTGTTTATGGTTTCCTTTGCTGTGCAAAAGCTTTCGAGTTTCATTAGGTCCCATTTGTTTATTTTTGTTTTTATTTCCATTACTCTAGGAGGTGGATCAAGAAAGATCTTGCTGTAATTTATGTCAAAGAGTGTACTTCTATTTTCCTCTAAGGGTTTTATAGTGTCCAGTCTTACATTTAGGTCTCTAATCCATTTTGAGTTTATTTTTATGTATGGTATTAGGGAGTGTTCTAATTTCATTCTTTTACATGTAGCTGTCCAGTTTTCCCAGCACCACTTATTGAAGAGGCTGTCTTTTCTCCATTGTATATCCTTGCCTCCTTTGTCATAGCTTAGTTGACCACAGGTGCGTGGATATATCTCTGGGCTTTCTATCTTGTTCCATTGATCAATGTTTCTGTTTTTGTGCCAGTACCACATTGTCTTGATTACTGTAGCTTTGTAGTATAGTCTGAAGTCAGGGAGTCTGATTTCTCCAGCTCCATTTTTTTCCCCCAAGACTGCTTTGGCTATTCGGGATCTTTTGTGTCTCCATACGAATTTTAAGATTTTTTGTTCTAGTTCCGTAAAAAACGCCATTGGTAATTTGATAGGAATTGCATTGAATCCGTAGATTGCTTTCAGTAGTAGAGTCATTTTTCACAATATTGATTCTTCCAATCCAAGAACATGGTATATCTCTCCATCTATTTGTATCATCTTTAATTTCTTTCATCAGTGTCTTATCGTTTTCTGTATACAGGTCTTTTGCCTCCTTAGGTAGGCTAATTCCTAGGTATTTTATTCTTCTTGTTGCAATGGTAAATGGGAGTGTTTCCTTAATTTCACTTTCAGATTTTTCATCATTAGTGTATAGGAATGCAAGAGATTTCTATGCATTAATTTTGTATCCTGCAAATTTACCAAATTCATTGATTAGTTCTAGTAGTTTTCTGGTGGCATCTTTAGGATTCTCTATATATAGTATCATGTCATCTGCAAACAGTGACAGCTTTACTTCTTCTTTTGTGATTTGGATTCCTTTCATTTCTTTTTCTTCTCTGATTGCTGTGGCTAGGACTTCCAAAACTATGTTGAATAATAGTGGTGAGAGTGGATATCCTTGTCTTGTTCCTGATCTTAGAGGAAATGCTTTCAGTTTTTCACCATTGAGAATGATGTTTGCTGTGGGTTTGTCATATATGGCCTTTATTATGTTGAGGTAGGTTCCCTCTATGCCCACTTTCTGGAGAGTTTTTTTATCATAAATGGGTGTTGAAATTTGTCAAAAGCTTTTTCTGCATCTATTGAGATGATCATATGGTTTTTATTCTTCAATTTGTTAATATGGTTTATCACATTGATTGATTTACATATATTGAAGCATCCTTGCATCCCTGGGATAAATCCCACTTGATCATGGTGTATGATCCTTTTAATGTGTTGTTGAATTCTGTTTCCTAGTATTTTGTTGAGGATTTTTGAATCTATATTCATCAGTGATACTGGTCTGTAATTCTCTTTTTTTGTAGTATCTTTGTCTGGTTTTGGTATCAGGGTGATGGTGGCCTCATAGAATGAGTTTGGGAGTGTTCCTTCCTCCGCAATTTTTTGGAAGAGTGGGTGTTAGCTCTTCTCTAAATGTTTGATAGAATTTACCTGTGAAGCCATCTGGTCCTGGACTTTTGTTTGTTGAAAGATTTTTAATCACAGCTTCAAGTTCATTACTTGTGATTGGTCTGTTCATATTTTCTATTACTTCCTGGTTCAGTCTTGGAAGGTTATACCTTTCTAAAAATTTGTCGATTTCTTCCAGGTTGTCCATTTTATTGGCGTAGAGTTGCTTGTAGTAGTCTCTTAGGATGCTCTATATTTCTGCGGTGTCCGTTATAACTTCTTCTTTTTCATTTCTAAGTTTATTGATTTGACTCCTCTCCCTCTTTTTCTTGATGAGTCTGGCTAATGATTTATCAATTTTTTTTATCTTCTTCAAGAACCAGCTTTTAGTTTTATTGATCTTTGTTATTGTTTTCTTTGTTTCTATTTCATTTATTTCTGCTCTGATCTTTATGATTTCTTTCCTTCTGCTAACTTTGGGTTTTGTTTGTTCTTCTTTCTCTAGTTCCTTTAGGTGTAAGGTTAGATTGTTTATTTGAGATTTTTCTTGCTTCTTGAGGTAGGCTTGTATAGCTATAATCTTCCCTCTTAGAACTGCTTTTGCTGCATCCCATAGGTTTTGGATCATCGTGTTTTCATTTTCATTTGTCTCTAGGTATTTTTTGATTTCCTTTTTGATTTCTTCAGTGATCTCGTGGTTATTTAGTAACGTATTGTTTAGCCTCCATGTGTTTGTGTTTTTTACGTGTTTTTCCCTGTAATTCATTTCTAATCTCATAGCGTTGTGGTCGGAAAAGATGCTTGATATGATTTCAATTTTCTTAAATTTACTGAGACTTGATTTGTGACCCAAGATGTGATCTATCCTGGAGAATTTTCCATGCGCACTTGAGAAGAAAGTGTAGTCTGCTGTTTTGGCATGGAATGTCCCATAAATATCAGTTAAATCTATCTGGTCTATTGTGTCATTTAAAGCTTCTGTTTCCTTATTTATTTTCATTTTGGATGATCTGTCCATTGGTGTAAGTGAGGTGTTAACGTCCCCCACTATTAATGTGTTACTGTCAATTTCCTCTTTTATAGCTCTTAGCAGTTGCCTTATGTATTGAGGTGCTCCTATGTTGGGTGCATATATATTTATAATTGTTATATCTTCTTCTTGGATTGATCCCTTGATCATTATGTAGTGTCCTTCCTTGTCTCTTGTAACATTCTTTATCTTAAAGTCTATTTTATCTGATATGAGTATTGCTACTCCAGCTTTCTTTTGATTTCCATTTGCATGGAATATCTTTTTCCATCCCCTCACTTTCAGTCTGTATGTGTCCCTACATCTGAAGTGGGTCTCTTGTAGACAGCATATAGATGGGTCTTGTTTTTGTATCCATTCAGCAAGCCTGTGTCTTTTGGTTGGAGCATTTAATCCATTCACGTTTAAGGTAATTATCGAAATGTATGTTCCTATGACCATTTTCTTAATTGTTTTGGGTTTGTTTTTGCAGGTCCTTTTCTTCTCTTGTGTTTCCCACTTAGAGAAGTTCCTTTAGCATTTGTTGTAGAGCTAGTTTGGTGGTGCTGAATTCTCTTAGCTATTGCTTTTCTGTAAAGCTTTTGATTTCTCCATCGAATCTGAATGAGATCCTTGCTGGGTAGAGTAATCTTGGTTGTAGGTTCTTCTCATACATCACTTTAAGTATATCATGCCACTCCCTTCTGGCTTGTAGAGTTTCTGCTGAGAAATCAGCTGTTAACCTTATGGGAGTTCCCTTGTATGTTATTTGTCATTTTCCCCTTGCTGCTTTCAGTAATTTTTCTTTGTCTTTAATTTTTGCCAATTTGATTACTATGTGTCTTGGCATGTTTCTCCTTGGGGTTATCCTGTATGGGACTCTCTGTGCTTCCTGAACTTGGGTGGCTATTTCCTTTCCCATGTTAGGGAAGTTTCCTACTATAATCTCTTCAAATATTTTCTCTGGCCCTTTCTCTCTCTCTTCTCCTTCTGGGACCCCTATAATGCGAATGTTGTTGCGTTTAATGTTGTCCCAGAGGTCTCTTAGGCTGTCTTCATTTCATTCTTTTTTCTTTATTCTGTTCTGCAGCAGTGAATTCCACCATTCTGTCTTCCAGGACACTTATCCATTCTTCTGCCTCAGTTATTCTGCTACTGATTCCTTCTAGTGTAGTTTTCATTTCAGTTATTGTATTGTTCATTTCTGTTTGTTTATTCTTTAATTCTCCTAGGTCTTTGTTAAACATTTCTTGCATCTTCTCGATCTTTGCCTCCATTCTTTTTCCAAGGTCCTGGATCATCTTCACTATCATTATTCTGAATTCTTTTTCTGGAAGATTGCCTATCTCCATTTCATTTAGTTGTTTTTCTGGCATTTTATCTTGTTCCTTCATCTGGTACCTAGCCCTCTGCCTTTTCATCTTGTCTATCTTTCTGTGAACGTGTTTTTTTCCCCACAGGCTGCAGGATTGTACTTCTTGCTTCTGCTGTCTGCCCTCTGGTTGATGAGGCTATCTAAGAGGCTTGTGCAAGCTTCCTGATGGGAGGGACTGGTGGTGGGTAGAGCTGGGTGTTGCTCTGGTGGGCAGAGCTCAGTAAAACTTTAATCCACTTGACTGCTGATGGGTGGGGCTGGGTTCCCTCCCTGTTGGTTGTTTGGCCTGAGGCAACCCAACACTGGAGACTACCTGGGCTCTTTGGTGGGGCTAATGGCGGACTCTGGGAGGGCTCACACCAAGGAGTACTTCCCAGAACTTCTGCTGCCAGTGTCTCTCCTCACGTGAGACACAGCCACACCCCACGTCTGCAGGAGACCCTCCAACACTAGCAGGTAGGTCTGGTTCAGTCTCCCCTGGGGTCACTGCTCCTTCCCCTGGGTCCCAATGCGCACACTACTTCGTGTGTGCCCTCCAAGAGTAGAGTCTCTGTTTCCCTCAGTCCTGTTAAAGCCCTGCAATCAAATCCCACTAGTCTTCAAAGTGTGATTCTCTAGGAATTCCTCCTCCCGTTGCCAGACCCCCAGGTTGGGAACCTGATGTGGGGCTCAGAACCTTCACTCCAGTTGGTGGACTTCTGTGGTATAAGTGTTCTCCAGTCTGTGAGTCACCCACCCAGCAGTTATGGGATTTGATTTTACTGTGATTGCACCCCTCCTACCGTCTCATTGTGGCTTCTCCTTTGTCTTTGGATGTGGGGTATCTTTTTTGGTGAGTTCCAGTGTCTTCCTGTTGATGACTGTCCAGCAGCTAGTTGTGGTTCTGGTGTTCTCACAAGAGGGAGTGAGAGCACTTCCTTCTACTCCACCATCTTGGTTCCTAATCTCTTGTTTTTAAATTAGAGAAATCATGCACACATTTGTTCCTTCTGCCCTTGGAGATTATAAACACTCAGAGGCAACTCATTTTTGCAGAGTATTTGCTTTCAAGAAGCAATGAAGTGCAAATGGAAGCCAACTGAATTTAGCAATTTGTTTACTCAGAAAGAAAACAGCTGGAGAAAAAAATAGAGTATTTTAATAATTAGCCAGTCATGTTAGATAAGGGACATTCCAGTATATGATCTAGCATCGTAATAAGGAGGCTGACACTTTGGATGATAAAGAATTAGCAATTAACCTTCTAACTGAAGAAAAAAGTACTCAAAAGGGGGGAAAAAGTAGAGAAACAGGCTTCAGTTTTGAATTTTATTCACTATGTCTTCAAACTCACAATGGGTAGTTTTTAAAAGTTTTACCAGGTAATATGCTTTGAGTACTTTCGCAAATAGAAGGCTTCATGAGCCCGTGCTAAAGGTAATGTTGTTGAGGAATTACAAGATAGAGCAGTTACCATGGGGAACTTTTCTCAGCTATCTAATGAAAACTCATATTCTGTATTCCTTTGTCTACAATGTCTGTACCTACTGTAAATTATTAGAAGAAACGAGTTAACCTCTCCTATATAGCTTAATTATTAAATACCTGCTGGCACAGAATACAAAATTAATAGCACTCTTTACTGCAGATCTTTAATTAACCACAAAGTCCTTTCACAATGTACCTGGCCAGAACACTTCTTAAAAATATAGAAGACACATTCAAAGAATATATATAATTCTTCACTGAGATGTCAGATTGTGACTGTGGTCCAACCAGAACCATAGCAATAGGAACCAGGATGGTAATTTTCTCCAAAGCTCACCTCTTTGCTTTCCTGCCATCAGCCAACCAATGGAGAACTTGAGCCCTTTCCTTTCAGAGAAGCATCCTGTCAATTCAGAAGGAGAATGGCCTCTTCTGCATGCACTCTGCTTTTGTGTAGCAATATCTAAGCAGATGGATAGGGCTTTGAAGTCCTGATGAACAAGAGGAGAGCTACACTAAATAATAGTTATATCCCATAGGTCCGAGGGAGTATGACAAAGAAGCAGTCATTGTGTGAAGTTGCTTTTGGTGCCTAGAGGAGAGAGAGGAAAGGAAGGGAATTACAGAGAGCAAAAGAACTAAAAAGAGGGTTAAGGAAGAAATAAAGATGGTTTATGGTCTTATTGGAAGTTACTAAAATTGGTTACAAATCAAAATAACTCAGTATAGTAAATGCATTGAACCAGAATAACCCAACAGCTGAGGCTCAGAAAATGCTGCTGCTATAATTATTGTGTGATTGTTGTTGTTGCTGGTGCTGATGCCGATGCTGCTCTTCTCCAAGAGGTTTTGATATATTTGAAGAACCTGAAAAGATGCTAGGCTTAGAAGCCCAACACCACCATGTAGCTGAGTTACCCCAGGACTTCCAACATCCATAGGAGTAAGACCGTGTAACACCAACACTTCTTCCCCGTAAAAATAGGCTCTTTTTCTCCTCCTTTGATCCCATAGATGTGAACATAATGAGATTTTATCAAAACCACTTCATCTTATTGTTACTTCTGCCAGAGAAATAGTGCGTTACACCCTCCTGGCTTTGATGCAGACAATGAACCTTTCTAATAGATTGCCAATTGCTTTGACACGAAAGCTAGAGAAAATGTAACTTACCCCAGAACCTTGTTCCCAATCTGTCTCCAGCACTGCAGCTGTCAAATTCGGCCCCTAAAATGCCCTTGATTAAAGGAGTGAGCCAAAGAAAGAGTAATAGTCTGCCAAGTTAGGTGGCTATAATCCTCAATATTGGTAATTACACTTCAAATACATCAAGTTTTGTTGTTGAAGCTCAGAAAGTAAAACTCTGATTCATCTAAACAAAAGATGATTCAGATCTTGCAAGCCTCAAAAAGCTCGGTATGTTCTAAAATAACCCCTGCAGCTAAATTACCTTCATAGCATTTTGTCAGATTTCCCAAGACAGCTTTGGCCTAGTCTGGTCATCTGAAGAAATCTTAGCCAACCATAGAAAGTGCTACATGTGGCTTACTTTTCTGAAGAAGAACAGTGAGTCTGAAGTTAAGCTCTATTTGACACAACATAAATCTAAGATGTCTCCCACATTTGGCCAATAGCGCTGAGATTTCATCAAGAAGGAAGCACTCACTTGCAAAAAACAGCCAGAAGAATTAGCTCTTCTTCCGAAATCTCTAACCATTTGCATCACGATCATAGTCAAAGCCTTCTTTAACATGCTGTTGGAGTTCTCATATCTCAGTCAATAAAAATGCATTGTTTTTCACTTTCAGTATGTCACACATTCAAGAGTTAGAAATATTTACAGAATCAGTAATGCAGGGCAAACTCGTCTCCTATTGGCTGGCATTATTTTTATTTATTGGTTTTCCAATGAATAATAGAGTGACTTTGTTCAAATTGCCATCCTGTATCAGTTAATACATCACTTAATTTCTTCTACAGTCAACAGTGTCAAAGTTCACATTACAGTGTTTCTTCTGTTTGTCTAACTTATAGATGGCCTGTTGCTAATGTAGCAACATTAAATTAAACAGTAGCATGGTAGTAGTAGTCCCTGAATAGAGTTCAGTACATTTTACACTTTTTCCACAATTGGCATTGATTAATTCACCTTTATAAAATCATTCATCAAATATTTGAGATGAAACACAAGGATTTTTATGTTTAACCCCTCCCCCCCCACTATTTGGTTATTTAACCGCCAGCCAACCAAATAAAGCCAGCTTATCCCAGACAAAAATTAAACCATGGGGACTTCCCTGGCAGTCCAGTGGTTAAGACACCGCACTTCCACTGCAGGGGGTAGAGGTTCAATCCTGGTTGGGGAACTAAGATTCCACATGCCCACATGCCACATACGGTGCTGCCAAAAGAAATATTAAAAACAAAATTTAAATCATGATTATGCCTTTTAAAATATTTCTATCAGAAGTCTCTATATAGTTTCAACTTCACTCTTTCAGAACCTCCTCCACGTTCTATTTAAAAATGATCTTGAAACTCAATATCACTTTTTAAAAAGTCACACTCAGAAAACCCTCATTCCACACTGCACTCTCCAAGTGTTCCCAAAATAATGGAGGGACGGATAGGTTGAAATCTCCAGCTCAAAATTTCATTTCAGAAATGAATCCCCCCAGAAAGTAATGCTTCTGATTACATGTCACAGCTATGGCCAAATTATCTTTTAGGCACTGATGACATGTTAGTCCTGATACATGCTTAGTTGAAAACACTGATTTCTAAAAGAGGCCTTCTCTGACCTCGAGTGCACAGCCAAACCATAGCCAGAGGAGCACCTCTAAAGTTGGCACCATGTTGCTTCATTTTTTCATGATGCCACACCAATCCAATAGAGCCAGAAAGAAACCTTGTGTTTGGGAGCTTGAAATTTTAGTAGTAGGAGGAGAAGGAATAGTAGTAGAAATAATGGTAATAGTAGTACCAATTGTCATTTATTGAGTATTTACCATGGGACAGATACCAGATTAAATGCTCTACAAACATTGTCCATGCACTTAATAATTGAGTATTTGGGAAAATATTAATTTTAATATTAGGAATCTCATACATCTGAATATTCAAAAGGAGACCTAGTTTTCTCTGCAGATTATTTTCTTAAGATAGCAAGGAAGAACCTAATTACATAGCTATCAGCCTTAGGAAAAGGGAAATTAGTTAAGTGTGCTTGAGGGAATAAGTCCTGGTTACTTCCAACTGAACAAAGAGAGCTGAATGGAAGTCCCAGGAAAGAAAGATGAAAAAAGAGAAACTATTTCAGAAATAAATCTTCAGGAAGTATCAATATAACAATATCAAAGACCCAAGTAAGATACAGATAGTACATTGCCTAGGTTGAAAGAAGAAGGACAAAGAGATTGTTCTAATGGCTGGCAAAGGAAGAGTGGGTGTCTAACACATCTGTGTTAAACATGAAGATTGAAGCAAACTAGGTAGGCAGTTTGGGGCCTGTACAGCTTACCTATGGCTTTGAATTCATGAACAAGGTTGGTATTTAAATTCCAGATAACCTTCACCTGATAATGTTTCATACATATGAAAGTGTGCTAAAAAGAAAATTAGAATCCCCCCGCTTTGTTGGTCAAACTTTTTTATCAGCATTTGTTGGAAGTTAAGTATAACCTTTCCGGGAATCAGTTTCATCAAATGTATAATGTAAATTAATCAAACCACCTGCCTATATCACACATTTTTTATATTGTATATCTTATTGTAAGATAATGGATATGAAAGCAATTTGAAATAATATAAAGCATTATGCAAAGGTAAAAGGTGTAATTATCATTTTGTATCAAATGCAATCAACTCCAAACGGATGACTGGATGCTCTAATTTTTCATTAAGGACATGGGACAACATAAAAATGTGAAATGAATTACTGGGGTCTCTGTCTCGTTAACTTACAATGGAAAGGTTATAATGAGGATGGACCAAAAAGATCCAGTGGGAGTGGTACCTGGATCAAGAAATATATGAATATTTTCCTTGGGTCTCCACTAACTAATTTAGTCATTTATTCATTAAATCTATGATTTTCACCCTTGGGAGATTCCAAGCTTATTTTCTCTTATTTCTTGTTGAGTAGTAGTTCTTCATATATTAATTAAAATAAAATCAACACCTAGATTTTTCTTCTTTAATAAAAATAATAATAACTCCAATGTTTTTCATTCTTACTCAATGAGAAATGTTTTTCAACTCCTTATTTACCTTCACTGAACTTGTCTGGACCTAACAGTGTGGAAACCTGGGTGTCTATCAAATTGTCAAAATGGAGAAAGGTCTCTATGTCAGATATTGTCCAGGGCATAGACCGCAGCTTGGCTTGGAGTCATCTGGGCCTGAACTCAATTAAGATCAACTCTGATCGCTACTACTCCTATATATCTGACAAAGCAAATGAAAATCCTCTTTAGAGGAAGGTAACATGATGCTCAGTCTTAAATTATTTCAACAATTAATCTTTCAAAATACAATGTGCAACACACAGCTAAAAGATAACTAGGGACATGTTGAGACAAGAAACAACAAAAATAACAGGCTCAGACATTTTATTTTTTTTAAGGTTACAATGTTTAATGTTTATCAAGTGAAATTTCTACAACTAGCAAGATAACACATGAGTTACTAGGGCTCAGACCACGTCCTAGGGAATGTTTATTGGGCCATCCCAATTACACCACAAACCAAATTCCAAGTCAAGCTTGAAAATGTTGGCAGGGAGCTGGAACCTATGGGAAGTGACATAGGGAACTGTAAAATAACCAAGTGAAAATGCTAGGAAAATTCTAGGAAATAATAATAGAATTTAAGAATTTGATGCATAAAACTGAAGATAGAATAAAGTGTGAAGAGGAGGAGATGTAGGAAGGAATGAAGAGCAATGAAAATGGTAAATACATGGGAGTCTCTAAATGAGTAGTAAATGAATAAAACAATACTAATGTTGTTTTAAAACACACATTATGTAAATATACATCTTACATACTATTGTTGTTTTATAGTCATTACTCATTTAGATTTACCTACATATTTGCATATATATGCATGTATGTGTATATGTTAGAAAATATAAGAAAACAATGGCATGTAAGTCAATGTAAATGAGTTTAAATGTTTTAATAACCTTGCAATGTCCAGGGAAAGTCAAAGGTACATGTTGTAATTTCTAGAGTGAACACACACACACACTCCACACAAGATAGACAATTCTAACTAGAGAATGAAAGGTAAAAGATATCACCCTGGAAAATGGAAAGGAAAGAGAGAGCTAGAGCTGATTCTCTGAAAGGGAAGGAGACATGTAAGGAAGGGAGGTGTGCAAATAGCATCATTTTTACATTAAGAGAAATTAAGAGATAAGTAGAAAATGGATGGGGGGGAAAAGGAGATTTACAAACAATAAAGAAACAAAATTAACCAAACAACTGAGCGAAATACTATAGTTTTTCAAAATGGGAAACATGGTGAAGTGATACAAAACATTATAAATGAGCTAAATGTTCATCCTTCATCATAAGGAGTCAAATTGATAAATTAGGAGACAGTAAAATAAGGATCTCTTTTGATTTGAGGATACTTACCCAAAAAACTAAAATAAAAAGTAGTTTAGTGATATTCTCTTAAAAGTGGGACTGAGGATGGTAAAGTTGTTGCTTTTTATTTTCAGTTCTTCTGTTTGATTATTTTATCCTCGATATATAAAAATTTAGATTACATATATTTATAGATGATTTTATATTGCATGAATCTACAGCTCTAGTAAATTTTGCTTATATATAATATATGCTATATATTCCTGACACAGTATATATTTTACATTAATATAATTCTCTTTATATATTATATATTTTATTGTGTGCAGATCCATATTTTATATATTTATGTTTATATATTTGTGTTAATACTGGGAAATTAAACTATAATCATCCTTATAAACTGATTTTATTCTCATTGATCTCTAATACATAAGGGTGTTAAAATCCAGATCATACTTTCGCAAATTTCGAGTCAAACAGATTAGGTTTCAAATCTTTTTTCTGCCATAACCTAGCTATGTGACATATGAAAGTTCACTTAACCTCACTGAGTCTCTATTTGCTCATCTATTGATTTAAAGGAAGAAAAATAGCTACTGTCAGAAGTGCTGTGATAATCGGAGATAATATATTTAAAGTGCTTAGCCAGTGCCTGATATAAAGTAAGTGCTGAATAAATGAAAATAATCATTATAATTCAACACTATTACAATGCCTCTATTTAATAAACATTTTCTGGGGCCTATTATGCATCAAAAACTCCCCTAAGACTGCCCAAAAGAAGATTACAGTATGGTGGGAGGAGGTGAGCAGAGGATGCTGTGGGTGCAGGGCTGTCAGAAGAGGCTTCATTAAGTCATTAACACTTGAACAGCATTGTGACAAATAATCTGAGCTAAAGAAAGAGAATTCCAAATAGATGGAACAGTGTGGGCAAATGACATAGAAATAAAATAACATGACATGTTTTATATCTCAGATATTGACTTTGAATTTGTCCACCTCTATAGATAGCCATTGAATTAAGCAGGACAATTGATATTAGAAAAAACACTCTGTTGACAATAATGACAAACTGGAAGGAGACTAGAGAAAAGCTGTAAGCAATTAAGATGAGAGAGACTAGTTAAAATAATACCATAGTAATCTGGGAAGTAAGTGACAAAGACCTGAATTAAGTCAATAGGAATGGAAAGGCAAGGTCAGAAAATAAATTTAAAATTTAAAATTAAGAATTTAGACATTAGAGACATGGACTACCTTAATGTGACAAATGAATGATAGGGAAGTATTTAGGATGGCTTTGGAAATGGGGTGAATATTAGTGTATTAACTGAGATAAAAAATGCAGATGGAGGAGAGCAGGTTGGGGCATAGTGAATTTGGATAATCTCTAGAACACCAAATACGCAGTGGGTATTTAGCTTTGTGGATCTGGAGCTCAGTAAGAAGAAGGGGCTGAGGGTCTCTATATGGATAAGCACATAGAGAACAGATGAAAATATTATTTAATTATTTATTATTAATTTACTTAATTTAGAAAATATCATTTTAATTCTCCAAAGGAAATTACAGGAAGTGAGAGGAACAATTACTCCTTGTATAAAAACCAATCCTCCAGACTCACTCATTGCACTTGTACAAAACTTCATTCCTTCATTCACCAAACGTTTTCCAATTAAATACCTATTACTGTCTAAATGAATTGGTTTTTTGCATGTCATATACTAAATGTATATTTTTTATTTTTTATTTATATGTATATTTTTTATTCAAGCTAGACTAAATTTTTCTAGGGTAGGGGACATGTCATACCTACATCATCTTTATCACTAGCATAGTTTCTGGCACACAGAATGCCCTAAATACATGTTTACTGAGTTCATTCCTCATGCCTCTGATAGCTTTATAATGCTATTCCTTATCCTGTGTTTGGGTCACAGCTGTTTCTAAAATTTTAATTCAAGTTGTTTCTCTACTTCCCTACCTCCCACTTTATGCCATACTGCATGTTACCACTCCTGAGTCTTTTAATAAATATATGGCAGTGAAGTCACCCAGTCAACCACATGGAGCTCAAATGATTATAAGTAGTGAGAGAACAAGTGAAACCCTGAAGAAGCTGAAGGCAAACATTTGCACTCCCAAATTATCATTGATGAATAACTTCTGGGCCAGAAATACATGGTATCATTGACATTGCAATTTGGAGGGTGACTTTGATACTCTCACGTTGGGGGTGACACTCCTTTCAACTGGAACCAAGGTCAGTAGAGAAATGCCTTTGGTCTGTAGGAAACTTGTGTTATTCCAGGCCTATCCACCACACAAAGATTTAACCTGCAGACCTAGCAGAAATGAAGACATTCCTCCTAGATGAAAATTTTGAAAAGAATAACACTCAGTAAGACATGAGGAATATTATTTAAAAAGTTTCATTCCAAAAGAAGCTTTTTTTCAAAATGTGGTGTACATTTGGAAAGAGAAGGTCACAGTGAAAGTCAGCTCCACACAAACGTTTGCTCACAAAAACACTAGCAACAAATAAATAACGTTTGGGAAGCAATTGTCTTGCACTGACTATGTACAAATGGAGAAAAGTCTTCAAATACTTCAATACCTTCATTTTGAAATGCCAGTCAACCTCAGAAGCTGTCCCTTATAATACATTCCTGGCAATACTTGCACCTCTTTGTTTTCAGAGCTATTAACCAAATTTTAAATATTATGCGACTGCTATTTGAAAAACAGTGTCTGAGATGCATTTATTTTGTAATTGTAATTAGTATATAAGGTTCTCACAAGTAATTAAACAGAAGACTATTTGGAACAAAATTTTTACCAAAAAAGTAAAAATTTCAAAAAGTGAGCTAAACAAAAAACAGGTGATTTATTTTTAAGTAAAAACAATTCAAAGCATGACATATAATGAATTAAGGTAGTGAAGGAGAGACACATTCTACATTTGACAGCACCTTGAACACAAGTAGCAGTGGCCTATTTTCTTGTTTTCCTTATTATCCTCATTAATAATTAAAGACAGTTAAGAATTGCCTTTCTGTACTTGAATTCAAACTATCACCCTAAGGATCTCCTGGAGAGAGTCATGAATTCTAGACTTCTGCCAAAGTCAGCACAGGCAGTATTTATAAAGGTCAAAAACTTAAATCATTAGTAAAAAAAGAAAGAAATGCTATTAGCCACATGGAAAATAAAGAAAGCATTTCCAGACTAGTTCTTCCATCTCACCAGTAATTAGCAGCACAAGCCCCCATTATCTACGAACTCCTGATGGTTGCCAGTATCCCCATTCAAGTTCAAGGTCTTTGCAAGCCAGCCTCCTTTGTTACTAGCCACAATGCCTAGTATTCTGCCCAAAATGCCTCTTGGTTTGCTGATTGACAAAACTTGTCAGAGTATACATTTTCAGATAGAATATTTTCCTTGGGTATAATTCTAAAATGTCGTGGCCACTGTTGTCCTCATTGATAAAGGTAGAGGCATGAGAAAGGAAGAGAATAAATATAAAAGGAAAGCAATTTCCCCAAGTCCCCATTAACCCACCTAATAAATAACAACACAGTCATCATATTGCTTAGCATTCTACTGTACATCGATAATGCAGTCATCTGATTAATAGATTGCTAAGGCTGTATTTGCCTTGCACCTTAGAAAAATTAAAAGACAAACAAGCAAACGAGATGGCCATCTTTGGCAATGTGCCCATTGAATATCTTTGTACTTTTTGAGTATTATTGAAAAAAAAAGGACAGTAGTCATTCCTCAAAGGATCTGTTTTAGGCAGGGACTGACACAATGACCCAGGAGCTGTTTGTCCCCATTCTTTAGAACAGTGCAGATAGTTAATGAAATATTATTTGTCCAGGTTAATTAGCCATTTTCCTCCATGTGGGTAAGAGTCAGGTGGTGTCTAAACACAGGAGGGAAGCCTCCTCTCCACAGCAGGGCACAGAATACATTCACAAAACACCACATCCTGCAGGGATGCAGTGGTGGATTCAGAAATCAGACTTCCTGAAACTGAATCCAGCCATTTAGAACCTCAGGTAAGTTACTCAACCTCTTTGCCTCAGGGTCCTTATCTGTAGTCCACATGGATGTAATAACAACTACTTCCTAGGCTCGTTGTGAAGATTAAATAAGATAGGGCATATTTTATTTTGGGCATGTCCAGTACAATGCCTGGCACATGCAAAGAGCTCAAGAAACATTGACTATTACTATTATTATTATCATTACTCCTGGGCTTAAATGCACAGAGCCTACAGGGGGGATATCATCTCACGTAGGGGGTCCAGATAAAACCAAGGCTGAGGCATAACCAGTGTGTCATTTGGGTGGTACCCCCTCCCCTACTAAGCTTTTGTGTGCATCTACTGATTTTCCTAGAGGCTGAAGAGCCCCTGCGACAAAAAACTGCATCCACAATTAGGGTTCAGACTTAGACAGGAATGTGTGAGGACCTGGGAAGGGGGGATGAGGTAGCGGTGACAGGAGGGGAGTTCTTCCAAATTTGCATAGGGGGCAAAGGAGCCCTAAAATGGAAATCACTTGAAGAAAGAAGAGCCTGGCCCAAGGAGCCAGGAACAGGAAAAGCATTAGAGGAAACAGTAATTCTAGATACAGATGGTGGTCATTACGTGAGACTATTCCAACTCAGCTGTTCTAGTGGAGTGAAAAAAAGAAAAGGGCTACATTATTAACCTCTGCTGTAATTCAGAACCGGGGCAACAATACTGGGGATGCTTCTTGTCCCTGATCTAAACAGAAGGCAGACGTGGCACCAACATAAGAGGTGAATCAGCAGAGATCTGACCCTCAGCAGGTCAAGACAGTTGAGGGCAGAGCGGCACTGTTCAGACGTCAAAGGCAGCAGCTGCAGAATCCAGATCAACTAATGGTGAGGTCAGCAGATCTTTGGGGCAACCAGCGCTGAAGTTGTGAAACGAGTCCAAACAGAACAATCGAGTTGGTGGCACAGCACAGAGCAGCAGAAATCAGCCCTGAGGAGTGGCCTGGCTGATTGCAGGTACTTGTAAAACACCTCCTAAGTGAGCCCCCAAACCCTCAGCAGAGTGGGCTCTGCCAGGGGCTATCATACTTTGAGTGTGAGGGCTAATAGGCCTTCATTTGTGTTCTCTGGCTGCTCAGTCCTGGGACAGCTGGTTTTCAGTTATGTCATATTTATTGCCTTTTTCATGAAAGTCCATTTTCATTTTTGTGACAGGTGTCTGAATTCAGAGTAAGGAGTATAGCCTGACAGGTTGGTGCACAGATTTTTCTGGTAATAACTAAAGCACAAAACTCAGATGTGGGAGAGGTTCTTCTCCATCCAAATCCCAGAAGCCAGGCCATAGTGCTGTTGTAGGTTCAGATGTGACAGCTGAGCTGCAAACAAGGTTCCGTGTCCCTATTTGAGACAGGAGAGTGTTGGGGGGTGGGAGGTATAGGGAATGACATCATCAGTAGATATTTTCCAATTTCTAATATTTTTTATCAAGTGAAATATAGTTAAAGTGAATAACAACTTAAATAGTAGGTGAAGAGGGGGAGTTATAAGAGAACATGACTATCCTGTATGATTCTCAGTTTACAAACTTGGGTGTGCAAGAAATATTTTTAACATTTTCTTAAACCAAAACAAAACTCATACTCTGAGCCACCCCCATCTCAACAAACTAGCAGAAAATTCAGCCTTGGTCCTTCTTGAAGTTTCCCATCTTCCTGCTCCTTGGCCTGTCTCCTCCCCTGTATTAAGCAAAAGTCAAGCATCTTACAAAAGAATCAAGGCACTGAGGAGGCCTTTCGGTCAAGATACGTCACTCCCTACTGTCTACCTCCGAGACAAGCATGGTCTCTTTAGAGCTGGCAGCTCTGCTGCTGCAGCACCACCCCTGGGTTAGGAAGTGTTTGAAGAGGGCTGGAGCATCCAAACTGGGCATCTCAGCCTCCCCAGGTGCCCCACTCAGCCTTTCTCTTGGCAGGTGACCCCTCTGCAATGCAGAGCTACAGAGCCGGACAAGCGGCTCCACGCTTAAAGCACACTCCCTCTACTCTTCCCTGTGGAGGGAACATGTTTCCCTTCTCTTGCTGCCCTTAAACATTTTTTAAAATAAAATGTAAAATAAATATCGAGAGAAGTATACACAGACTAAAATATGCTGAATCCAAAAACCCCTGAGCTTAACTTCCTGCTTGAATAAAGGAAGGGAGAAAGGTGGGAGATACACAGAGAAAGTCACAGATTAACGTGTCAAAAACTTTTCCTGCTTAAGTGAAAAGCCATGGTGACAATTTAGTTATTTACTTATCAAGCCCTTACTTATTGCTTAGCACAGCCAGTCACTGTTCTAAGTACTTTACAAATATTAACTAATTCAATCCTCATAACAATCCTATATTATCCTCATTTTACATTGTAGAAACTAAGGCACACAGATTCAGTAACATGTGCCGGTTCACACAGCAAATAAGTAGCAGAATCTATATTCAAAGAAAGACTGTCAGGCTCCTTAGACTCGGCTGTTGCCCGCTGCTGTGTGCTCCTTGCAGAAGGCAGAGATGGGGCTGCAGAGTACTACACTGTTGTGTCTCATTGCTGCTTTCTCTGCTGCTGCCCTCTTGCCCTGGGTCACTGCAGCTCCCTCCACCTGATCCACAATTTGCTGGGCCCAGGTTTACATTCTGAAGTTCAGACCTTACACTGGCTCATATCCTCTCATCTTGATTCAACATTTGCTCTTTGCTCCCTGCTCTGTTCTTATATCTTCATTTTCCTCCTTGACCTTCAGACTTCAGGAACGATTTGGTCTTTCTGGCTTTCGTCCTCCAAACCCTCTGACTTTCCTCTTGAGCACTTAGAGTAATCTTCTTGGCCAAGTTTAAATGCCATGAATCTAACTTTGACATGAGGTCTCTGGACCTGTGTCCCCACTGAGCTTGCACTAGATCCCAGGGAGGAATCGGTGCCCGTGCAGAACTCTAAGAAAATATGACACGTTCTGTATCCCTTGAATGCAGGGATCTCAAAACCCTTTAAAACATAACATTTTTTCACAATAAAATATAGTTAATGTTTGTATTTTTAAGGTACTTAATAATTTGAAAATCTTTATTTTTCAAATTTTCATTCAAAATAACATGATCCTATTTTGGAAAATTAGAAAATAAAGCACTAAGTATTACCAAGTATTTTTTATATTAGAGGTTATTTTCAATATTGTACACAGTTACACATGAACCTTGTAATAACTCTTTGAGGTAAATTGCTTAAGAGACTTGTTACTTTAGGCCAATGCCTCAAATATTTTTAACTGCAACCTACAATAAGAAAAACAAATAATGGTATAAACGAGTACATACATACTGAAACAAAACTTTCCTGTAACATTACTTTTTTTCCTATTTCAATACACTCTGATTTAGTGTATATTATGCTACTTCATTTTTAAAATAAACCTATTAATGTTATGTTTCAGTTTGAGAAATAACATAGTATGCTATTACTGGCTTCTATTTTTTGATAAACCTATCTTCTTGCTGCTTACACACACACACACACTCACACGCACTGCACAGAGAATGTGTATCTCAAAAAATACACTAGGAATAGAACACTGTCTCTCAGAAGATGGCTTTTTTCACAGTCCTAACGACCATCAGGATAACATGTGAGCACATAGATTTCCTGTCCTTCAGGTCCAAGGGATCAATTGATCAAATACTGGCAGGCTTTGTGTAAGAGTCTATCCTAAAGCAAATGACACTGGTAGAGCTTGTTTCCTCTGTCTGAATGAGGTAGTATTGACTGTGGGACATACATTATTTGTCAAAGGAGTGTTAAGTGATACTTGAGGTTTAGAAGGGGAGGTATTTATATGATGACAAGAAAACAAACTATAACTTTTCTCTAGAAATGTTACTTTCTGAATCTAAAAATCATATTGGATTAAGAATATAGGATTTCTTACTAAAAGTTCACCTTAATATGCATTCTTTTCTATCTCTGTGATATAAGAATAAATGTTACTTCATTAAGTTATCACAAGACTTTAGGGAAGGGCCTGGGATAACTTATCAAATTATCTCCTTCACCTAAATCCATCATACTTTATTCTTGGCAAGATCGGTAACCAAGACTGTTATGGACTGAATGCGTCTCCCTAAAATTCATATATTGAAATCCTAATCCCCAATGTGATAGAATTAGGAGGTAGGGCCTTTGGGAGGTAATTAGGTCATGAGGATGGAGTCCTCATGAATACAATTAGTGACCTTAAAAAGAGACCTCCTAGAGCTCTCTTGCTCCTTTTGCCATGTGAGGACACAGCGAGAAGATAAGACAACTATAAACCAGGAAGCAGGCCCTCATCAGATACCAAGTCTGCCAGTGCCTTGATCTTGGGCTTCTTATCCTCCAGACGTGAGAGAAATAAATGTTTTTTGTTTAACCTGCTCAGTCCATGGTATTTTTTATAGCATCACGAACTGACTAAGACCCTTTAAGACAATATATTCAGTCTCCAGATTCAGCTCAGAGGATTTATTTCCACTGCATAAAGAGAGTTCCCATCTCAGAGAAACTCAACTGGTAACAAGGATCAAATAACCTAAGGATTCATCATGATTACCTAGCTACTCTTCAGAGCACCATTATGAAGGAAGCTAAGAACTCCACATCTGCAAGGGCTAGATGTTGCTGGAATACAGGAAACAGTTCATTACGTTCATTACTTTGGACTTGATTCTGTTATCTGCTCAACACTGAGGGTATAAAATAGTAAGGATAGGATAAAACCCAAGAAACAGAATGTACGCCAAAAGTGGACGTACAGAAGTTGCTGAGTCCACTGTTTTTGCTTCAGAATGGAGAGTTAATATGAAATTGAAAGGAAATGAGGAACTAAAATACTGCCCATCAAATGAGTAACAATAGACAAACTCACCAGGTCTCTTGGGGGCAGAAAATTTCATAGTTATGGCATTTATTAATGTTTTATTTTCATCAAAACTCTAAGCTTGTCATTGCCTAGCACATTACTTAAATTATTTATGTAATTCATTTCAAAGAAACATAATCTGTCTTCTCTGGATTCAGTCACTCTTCTCTTTCAAATGTTCATTCAAAACTCACCCACAAGGTAAAGGTCATCCCATCAGTCATCTCAAATTCCCATAGTATTGATACTTATTTTCTGCACAGCTTCTTTTTGCACCTGATCACACAGACAAATTTAACTTGCCTCACCCTCTGCACCCATACAGATAAATATGGCTATTAGAAAAACCTACAACCACACAGGCAGACACTCTGAATTAAGAACCACAGTTCAAGATGAGCCTTTAATGTTGTCCAGAAATCCTACTAAACTTCCCTAAACCATTTACTTTCCCACTCCCCAAGATGATAATCCACAACTCCTTCTCATGCCTAAAACACCTTCTCTTGTATCCTCATTCCCAGTAGGAAGCTGGTGACCTTGCTTTCTACCACACTGAAAAAATGAGACCAATCAGAAGAAAATTTCCATAGACTCCACCATCTGCTAACATGTGTACTCACATACTCAGCCCTTCTTCTGTTACCACTGATAAATTACTAACGCAACTATCTAAATCCAAACCTTTCATTTTTGCACTAGATTTCCTTGTCTCTCTCCTGTACCATCAGAGTTTTACCTTCTACTGAATCATTCCCATCAGTATACCAAAAAACCAGTCTTCTTGACCCTACTACCGCTGCCACCTATATGTCCATATCTTGATCCCCTTTGCAAAAATACTTATTGAAATAGTTGTCTATATTAATTGCCTACAGTTTCTCTCACCCTAATTCTCTTTTAAACCCATCACATCAGACTTTTGCTCCATCAGTTCACTTAAGCTTCTCTGGTTAATGTCACAAATGACCTCCATGTTGCTGAATCCAATGGTCAATTCTCATTCTTCATCTTAGTTCATGCAGGTAATCGATTTCCCCTCCTTGATATGTTTTCTTCTCAGTTTCCAAAGACTACATTTCTCTTGAGTTTCTTTCTATTGCACTGATCACTCCCACTCCTTCTCTTGAGTTTCTTCCTGTTACACTGATCACTCCCACTCCTTTTCATCCTCCTTTGTGGTCCCTCTTTGTCCCTCAAACTCTTCATATTGAAGTGCTTCAGGATTCAGTCCTTAATCCTCTCCCAAAGGAGGATTTACAGTAAAGTTAATGAAGTTTAATCTTAGCTTCAGCAACCCTCTTTTGCATGAGCCCATTTTACAATGCCAGGAAGGCCCTAGGAACATTTTCACATATTTTAACTGCATTTGGTTAAGACTATTTTTTTCCATTTACACTTCCTTTGTATCACATTTTCACGCATGTCAAGTGCTGCTGAAGTAGTGGCAGTCATTTTAGGGATGTGGCCAAAAGCAAGTAGGGTTTAGTAAGGTATTTTAAGTGGTTTAGAGTCATTTTCATTTATAGTTAAGCCAATGCTATCTACCTCATAGAGGAGTGGGCTTCTAAGAGTACTCCACAATCACCCATGTGCCAGAGGTCACGTTGCAATATGAATGTGTTCCAAGGCACCTGAGACTATGTAGGTGTTGGAAGGGAAAAAAGGTTTAAAACATGTGGATCCAGAAACCAGTCGATGGAAAATTCTTCCAATCTTCAGACATGTAAAATTAATACCTAAACAAAATGGAAGTTCTCTCCTGAGGAATGCACTCAGTAATTCAGCATGTCAATTATAAATATACCATTTTTATGGGAATGATATGCAATCAAATATATTAGAATTCTTGTGTATAGGGTATAGCCTATATCAGTATTATACAGTATGTCTGTGAGTAAAGCCATGTGTCTTAGACAATCAGAAACAAACTTTGATTCCAATTCCAGCAGTCAAAAACAAATTTTGATATACCATTTCTATTTTCAATGGAAACATATCTAAATTGTGGCTATAAGAAATTGTTTTAAGGATGGGCAGCCAAAAAATGTAGGGAAAAGGGCTTGAGTGGTTTATCAATTGGTAAATTAATAAAAAATACTGTTACTTTCATGGACTTTGTAATATTTTTATATTTCTCACCTTTTTTAAATGTGTAATTTATTTTTTAACCTAAATAATTGTTTACTTTTGTACCTAATCTTGAACTCATAATTTTGTATTCTATTTATTCAAAGGGTCACCCATATGTGAGTCAAACCCTGGAAACCTGGATCCATTCTTGCTACTTCTCTTTCTTATCTACATTCATTCCCTTGGGGATCTCACCCAGTATCATGGTTTTAAATCTCACGTCAATACTAAAGACTCACAGACTTCTATCTCCTGCCCAAACCCCTCTCTTAAGCTCCAGACCCTAATGGATGTTGACTCCTTTAGGACTCCTTTCTCTGATAGTCCACAGTCAATCCTGTTAGCTCTACCTTCATAGTTTATCCAGAATCTGAACTATATCCAGATCACTTTTCACCACCTTCACTGTTTCTGCTTGGGTCCAGGCCATCATCATTTCTTGTCTGGATAACCATAGTTTCATGAGATTCTTTGCTTCTCCCCAACCCTCCCACACCCACATCATAAGTCAGTCCATGTTTCTCCTCTGCTCAAAATCCTGTTCTGGCTCCCCATTACAATCAGAATGAAATGAAAAGCCCCTACCACAAAGCACTATGTCATTTGTTCTTCTCCCTCCTATGTCTCTGACATTATCTCTTTCTACTCTCCCCATCACTGCCTTTGCTCCAGGCACACAAACTTTCTCTTCCTCAAATACCCAATCCTAATCCTGAGGGCCTTTGACCTGACCATTACCTTGGCGTGAAATGCTCTTCCCCTCTCCTTGACTAAACTTCTCACTTCTTCAAATGTCACCTTCTCAATAAGACCTAATCTTGACTTCTCTGTGTAAATTATAATGCATTCCTCTTCCATTCCTAATACTCCTAACCCTGCTTTGTATATTATTTTTTCCATAGCATGTAAGACCACCTTCTCACATGTTACATAATTCACTTATTTCCTATTATGTTATTGTTTATCATCTGTATCTGCAACACACACACGGACACACCTGACTGTAATTTTGCTCTTCTCAAAAGACATTTAAACAAAATGATATAAAAAGGTAAAACTAAAGACAGAAGAAGCGATACTAATCAAATATCAATAAAAAGTTGATTGAAAATATAATATCAAAATATGGAATTTAAAGGAATATAAGAAAAAAAAGGGGCAAAATGACCATTATCATTGCTTTAAATTAAAAATAACCAAATATTTATTCATTAAATCAACAAATATTTGTTGATAACCTACAATGTGTCAGGCACTGTCCTAGGCTGGGAACACACCAGTGAAGAAAACAGAAACAGAATAGAAGATAGAAGAAAAATACCGCTCACCCAACTAAAAATATAAAATAAAATACTTCTAACTAAATATAACAAAGTATTTACAATCTTAAGATTAAACCATAAAATGGCAAAATATTCAAAAATTATAGTCGTTGTAATTATAATTATTCTTTATAATTATAAAATAATAAAATTTTATTAAAGACATAGAAGGCATGAATAAATTGAGAGATACACCATGTTAATTAATTAATTCAACATGCAACAAGTTCCTTCCAAAGTAATCTGTAAATTCAAAGAAATTTCATTAGGGAACTCCCTGGTGGTCCAGTGATTAGGACACGGTGCTTTCACTGCCATGGCGAGGGTTCAATCTTTAGGCAGGGAATTAAGATCCCGCAAGCTGTGAAGCGGGGCCAAAAAAATTTTTTTTCATTAAAATTCCAGAGGTTTCTTTTGGGGGGAGGTGGGGTGAGGAGGGAGCATGAGTGTTGAATTCAAATGACAATTCTAAAGTTCATATGGAATATTAAAGTTACATTAAAAATTAAGAAAATTTTAATAAAGAATAACTTGGGGTAAAGAACTTTCCCTCAGGAATTAATAACATACTTCAAAGCTAAATTAATTTAAAACAGTATGAAATTAACACAGGAAGAAAAATAATCTCAAAGGAACTGAATAAAGAGCACAGAAACAGACCCATTATATATGGAATCTCAGAATGATAGAATGGCACTGCAAATCAGTGGGGAAAAAGAGACAAATTGTGTAGGACAATTGGATCTCCATATTGAAAATAATAAAATAAGATTTCTATTTACACCATAAACAAAACATTTCCATATGGATTAAAGACCTAAATTTTAAATAAAATTGAATTTAAAATACAAAACTGTTAGGAGAAAATGACGGAAATTATCTCTACTTTCTCAGAATAGGAAACCTGCCTTAAATGAGACACAGAGCATGTACTCTAAAGAAAGAGATAAATACACTTGATATTACCAAAATTTAAAACTACGGTATAGATGGAGAAGAGTGAAGATATCAACAAGAGGCAAGTCAATTCACCTTACAGAATCTCAGAGTCCCAGGAAATGGGAAGCACCTAGTGTCCCTGAAGGCAGTTTTTGATTTAAGACTGAGAATAAGAGACTTGATTGAAAGTCTTTATAAAAAGCCACAGTCCCCATGTTCTCCTTTCATTACGAAGTGTCAAGTAACAAATCCAGTCTCACCCCACCCTCTCTCAAGCAGAAGACACTACAGAGTATATACAGTATAGAGTATACCACCTATGGAGAGAGTGTAGATGGTATACTCTATGGAGAGAGTATCCAGAGAGAATCTGGTACAAAGGACACCAAAGTTGAAGGAAGAAATGAATCACTGTACTGAAGACCAAGGGATAAACACAAAACTCTGCAAATCAAATAACGAGATGTTCATCCCTCAGAATGATATCAGCCAGGCTTACACCCATCCATTTCCATATTCCTGGTGAGTGATTAAAAAACTTCCTGGGGAGACTGAACAGACCAAGGGGGTGGAGGTGGAGTGAGCTCTGTAGACCTACTGTTAAGGATCCTGCAATAAAATAGCAAGGTCCTCACCCTATAACCTACAATGAAATCTAGCCTGTCACACTGTGTACACAGAGCTGCAATCAGGTTTGTTGTGCCTCATTCTTTTTCTTTTTTTAAATTGAGCTTTGCTTTATTGAGCTTCACAGATAATTGCATTTTTACAAATTGAAGTTGTTTTGACTCATTCTTAAGTGTGAATGGATGACCAAGGCTCACCAAGAAATTGAGGAAAACCTCTTGCATGAAAGAAAAGAGACCAATATAAACACATATTCTAAAGGAAGTTTAAATAAATAGACATAATATATGCAGCAGCAGAAAAATTTTTTTTAAAAATGTTTATCTATAATTGATAACAGCAAAGAAAAATTAAACTGTTGAACAAGGAAACAATTACAGAATACTAACTGGTACAATAATATTCTGGAAAAAACTATTTGGAAAAACAAAACCAGAAAGATTGCCAAGGAATATGGTCAATAATACTGTAATAACTTTGTATGAGGACAGATGGTTACTAGACTTATTGTGGTGATTATTTTGTAATGTATTTAAATGTTGAATCACTATGTTATACACCTGAAACTAACATAATATTGTACATCAACTATACTTCAATTGAAATAAATATGTATTGATAACATACATATATACATATATATAATAAATATAAAAATATTTTAGCCCAAATAAAAAATTTAATCACAAACTTGGAAGATGAAAATTTCACTGAATGCAGAAAAAAGAGAATATGAGATGGAAAATAGATAGAAAAAGAAAAGGAAAGGAAAGGAAAGAAAAAAGAAAAGAAAGAAAAAGGATCAGGCCAGGAGGTCACCAATCCAAATAATTAGTGCTGTAGAGAATTAGAAAAAGAATAGAGGGGGAGAAAGTATCAAATAAATAATGTAAGAAAATTCAACAGAGCTAAGGAACATGTGTTTCCAAACCATGAAGGAGTCCACACAATAAATAAAAGGGAAACAAAAGAATAATTTTAGACACATGATCATGAAATTTCAGAACCATAGAAATAAAGAGAAAAATTCTAAAAGTTTTCGGAAAGAAAAAAAGTGTTGTAATATACCAAGAAACAGGAATCAAAATTTATCCACACTTCTTAACTGTAACACTGGAAGCTAGATGACATTAGAGAATTTGGAATTATAGGGGCAACTGTTTACAACCCATAATTCTATGGGCAGACAGATGTGGGCATAGAATAAAGTGTATTCAGATTCACACTCTTTCTCTGAAAGCTCTTAAAGAATGTGTACCATCAAAATAAGGGAATCAAGCAAAAAAGAAGAAATAGGACTCAGGAATCAAAAGATCCCACACTAGAGAGGGACAAAGGTAATTTATGGTATAAGTCTTAAGCTGAAAAATGAATAGCAAATCTCAAGAGTCACCTCTTCATCCCCAACAGCTAGGTATTACAAATTCTATTCAATCATCTACGGACCACTTATAAAAATTGACCACAGGGGCTTCCCTGGTGGCGCAGTGGTTGAGAATCTGTCTGCCAATGCAGGGGACATGGGTTCGAGCCCTGGTCTGGGAATATCCCACATGCCGCGGAGCAACTAGGCCCTTGATCCACAATTACTAAGCCTGCGCGTCTGGAGCCTGTGCTCCGCAACAAGAGAGGCCGCGATAGTGAGAGGTCCGCGCACCGCGATGAAGAGTGGCCCTCACTTGCCGCAACTAGAGAAAGCCCTCGCCCAGAAACGAAGACCCAACACAGCCATAAATAAATAAATATACCTTTAAAAAAAAAAAATTGACCACGCACTAGGTCATGAAACAAATAAAGAACGGGACTATGTAGATCACATTTTTATGATAGTTAAGTTAAAAATCAAAATCAAAAGGAATTTTTAAAGTTGTGTACAGATTTTAAACATACTGCTAAATAACTCACAGGTTAAAAAAATAGTACTAAAATCAACATTACAATGAGAATCATAACAAACAGGACAGTGAAGTTGGACAAAGAATAAGAAAACTAAGAATATTTTGAAGGTCTAAAATAATAAAGATGCATCAGAAATAAAGGTTAAAAGATACAATGGAAATAATAACATGATTCCACTTAAAATAAATAAGACAAGAATGGTCACTCTCACCACTTCCACTCAACATTTTAGTGGAGGTTCTAGCCAGTGCAACAAGTAAGAAACAGGAAAAACACAGAAGGAAAAGATAGAATAAGCAAAACTGTTATTATATTTGCTTATAATATAAATGTGTGCAGAGAAAAAGAAAATAACCTACAGATAAGGTTTTAGAATTAGTAGAGTTTAGTAAATTTACTGGATATAGAAATACAACTGACTTTTTTATAGTGGTCTAATATTAAGTAAAATAGAACATAATTTTTTAAAAAAATTGTACTTATACTAGCATTTACAATAGCAAATGAGAATGAGATGCCAAAAAATAAATCTAATGAAAGGTATTCTAGTTTTTCAACAGAAAAATATTAGTAAGATCTAAATAAAAGGATAGATATACCATTATGAAAAAGGCAATGTCAATTCTCCTTAAACTGATATACAGATTCAATACAATTCCAATCTAATGTATCCTGACTTTTTTTCCAAGAAACTCAACAAATTCACTTTTTAAACTTCAAAAAAGTTTTTTGAGATAGTTATAGATTCCTGTACAATTGTAAGAAACAATACAGAGATTCCACTCTCTTTACCCAATTTCCCCAAATGGTAGCACTGTATAAAACTCTAGTGCTTTATCAGAAGCAGGATATGAACACTGGCAAAGTAAAGATATAGAGCAATTCCATCACAAGTATCTTCATGTTACTCTTTTATTGCCACACGCACCCCACCCCCCTATTCTTACCACTTGGCCATCACTAATCTCTTCTCTATTTCTATAACTTTCTCATTTGAGGATGTTATATAAAGGGCATCATAGAGCATATAACCTTTAGGGGTTGGTTATACTTTTTTCACTCAGCTTAACTCCCTCAAGATCCATCCAAGTTATTGAATGTATCAATAGATTTCTTTTTTATTGCGGAGAATTCCATGTACTCCATGGTATGCATGTACTACAGCTCATATAACCATTCACCTGCTGAAGGATATCTAATTATTTCCAGTTTGGGGGTATTATGAATAAAGCTTCTGTGAGCAATCCTGTCAGATTTTTGTATGAATAGAGGTTTGCATATATCTGGGATAAATACCCAATGGTACAGTTGCTTGTTTATATGGTATTTACATGATTAATTTTTAAGAAACTGCCAAACTGTCATCCAGAGTGGCTGTGTTCCCACCAACAATGTATGAGTGATCCAGTTTCTTTGCATTTTTTGCCAGCATTTGGTGTTGTCACTGATTTTTATTTTAGCCATTCTAATAGATATGGAGTGATATCTCATTGTAATTTGATTTGTGTTTCTCTAATGACTAATGATGTTGAAATCTTTTCACATGCCTACTAATGATCTGTATCTTTTCATCATTGAAAAGTCTGTTCGTGTCTTTTGCCCATTTTTCTAATTGGATTTTTTTTTTGTACTTTACTGTTGAGTTTAAATAATTCTTCATATATTCTAACTACAAATCATATTTCAAATATATGGTGTACAAACATTTTTTCTTGGTCAGTAACTTGTCTTTTCATCCTCTTAACGCATCTTTTGCAGAGAAAAATTTTAACATTTTGATAAAGTCCAGTATTATATTGAATAACAGTGATGTCAATAAATTTATTTTAATATTTAGGTAAAAAGCAAAAAGGCTATGAATAGCTAGGGCACTCCTAAAACACAAAAACAAGTTGTGAAGATATGTTACATCAAATTTCCAAATTGGTTGAACATATTTGTTTCTTGCAACACCACAACTCCACTTCTAGGTATATACTCTAAAAAATCATTTGCACCTATGTTCCTGGAGACATATACAAGAAACTTCATAGCATAATTGCTCCTCAGAGTAAAATATTGGAAGCAACATCATCTGCAGAAGCATTGTTAATGTAGTAAATTGTGTATATTTGCAAAGTGGAATACTATACATTACTGACAAAGGACGATGGAGAGCTACATGAAACAATGTGGATGAATTTGAAACATAAAAGACAACATACAGGAAGATATAACTTTTGTAAAACCAATTAAAGCAAAACTAAACAGGGCTTCCCTGGTGGCGCAGTGGTTGAGAATCTGCCTGCCAATGCAGGGGACACGGGTTCGAGCCCTGGTCTGGGAAGATCCCACATGCCGCAGAGCAACTAGGCCCGTGAGCCACAACTACTGAGCTTGCGCGTCTGGAGCCTGTGCTCCGCAACAAGAGAGGCCGCGACAGTGAGAGGCCCGTGCAGCGCGATGAAGAGTGGCCCCCACTCACCGCGACTAGAGAAAGCCCTCGCACAGAAACGAAGACCCAACACAGCCAAAAATAAATAAATAAATAAATAAATAAAAACAAAAAAAACTAAACAACATGTTGTTTCAATATGCATGTATATGTGGTAAAACAAGGAAAACAACAAACAAGGGAATAATAAACACAACATTCTGAGTATTGATTACCTTGATTGAGGGGTAGGCAGAGATAGGATTAAAGAGGTACACAGGTAGCACTAAGAGTATTGGTAATGTTGTCTTGCTTAAGTGGGATGGGGAAGACACAAATGTTGGTTTTATTATTCTTCTTTATAATTTAAATACCTTATTTTGTTTATAACAAATATTTCATAATTTTTAAAAGATAAGGAATATGCGTGCCAAACCCATTATAGTGGCTATTTCTCAGGAGAGCAGGAGGGAAAGAGAATTGGAGGTGATGGTTTAAAGGGACGTTAGTCCTAATGATTCATTTATTTAACATGAAGGGAAGAAAACATAACAAATAAGGAAAATATTCACACATATCAATTGTGACTGTAGGTACAGGGAATATAGCTGTTTGCCATATCATTCTTTGCAATTTTCCTTTTTTGAATTATTTTCAAGATAAACTCTTGTATGCCCATCTCCTTTGTGCCGGGATTATAATGTCATAGATAAAGAGACAGACAGATTTCTAGGCAGATGGATAGGTAATAGAATAAGAATGTGAAGAGTAACAATATAGATATTTGGTTTCATCCTCTGAGATACACTGAGAGCAGCAACATGATGCATCACAGAAGAGCACTTAACTCTTGGCTGAGTGAGATGGTAGAGAGACAAAAACACTTTCTGTTTATACCACATCTTTATATTGTATATCATTTTAACACCACCTAAATCACCACAGAATCTCTTTCTGACAACAAAATTAACAGAAGGTAAGCAGTGAAATACATTTCATTTTAAGGTAAGAAATAGTACTGAGATATTTACTAGCCATCAGTGACACTGTACCAAATATAAGCATTCGATGACTATAAAAAACATCTAAGGGCTACATCTACAATATAAACAGACAAAAGTAACTTGAAGTACAATTGAGATCTGAAAAACCGTTAAAAATACCACTTGAAATCTCAGTCATAGCAGTCAGAACGTGTGCTTTCAAAGGCTAGGGAAAGAAATTTGCACAACGGAAAGATAAAATCTTCAACTAAACAAGAGCCTTATATAAGCGAGGAAGAGAAACGAAATTGGTATGTCAAAGAACTCAGAGAGTGAAATATGGAAACTATCAAAACCAACAGAAGGGAAAATGCATGAGAAGATAAGAAAATCCAATGTGAAAACTGGGGAAAGATTCACTGAAAATGTCAAATGCTTCAAGACAGCCATAGGAAAGTACATGCTGTTTCCCTCGGGAGAAAAAACTGCTCCATATCAGCAGAAAATTGAGGACTTGTAAACACACATGCGGTTTATAGAATGCCATTTAGACATATTGCCATTTTTTTCTATGCTCGAGTATTTGGAGTCTAACTAATTGACTTTGAGAGACCATTCCACCAGCCCTGAAGCACACTGGGTCTCAAGGATTAACACAAGCTAAAACCCTTGAATGGCTGGGTCAGTGTCTGGTTCATCATTTTTATCTCCCCAGCACTTATTATAGTACTTTGTTCATAATAGGTACTCAATAAATTTATGATAAAAATAATACCGATTCTGCTAGAGAAAATAAGTCTTTTCTACCACCTTAATAATCAAATGTGCTCTAAAGTAAATTAAATGTTTTTTGACAGTGAAATAATACAAAACAGCAGGTAAACCATAGCACTGTACTTTGAGAGAACTGTCTAGAGATGGTTTTCTCTAATATGGTATTGCAAATGTTTGTTGTGCTCAGTAAATGAAAGCTTTATTCAGAGAGTCCGTATGGAATAAGAGAAGCTCTGCACTAAGAGAATCAGATACCTACTCTACCTCTTATAGGCTATTTAGTCGTGGGATCTTCCACAAATCACTTTATCTCTCTGACCCTAGGCTTTCCAATACAGAAAATGAGGCTGTTAAACTAGAAATCCCTAAGACCTCTTCCAGCTCTGTCATACAGTCTCTGATGTGAATCCATGAAAACACTAAACATAACCTGTGATATTCTTAGACTTCACTTTATTTAAAATAGCTTTTCTTCCAAGGCGTGGTTAAAACAAACAAACAGGAAATAAAATTTCCCGGAACAGCCCAGCAGGGCTTTCGTAACTAGGTAGTGATATATCACAAACACCAGCAGAGCCATATGAACTTGGTGAAGGCAAAATTGCTGCCTCCAAAATTAGTGTGCATGAAAAGACCCATTAGGGAATAATGGGGTTCAAACCCGTGGGACAGCATCAAGGCAGAGCTGATAGAATAGCAGCACTGCATTGTGGCTGTTCTCCCACAAACAGACATGCAAGCCTGGTAGTGGAAGGAAGGCAATGGAAATGAACAGTTGATAACCTCTGCTAGTGGGTGCCTGTCCCACCCCCCCACTTTCCCCCATCCTGTGGAAAGCACAGCCTCAATGGAGACCTATGGTTTGACACAATTGGCTCTTTTGTGACAGGGCAACAACTTCCTGTCCTTGTCAGGTGTACTACAGTCAGTTTCTGTTAAGTTAAAAGATGCCAAAAAGATCAAGGAAAACAGGCAATGAAACCAAAATAGTGTTAACTGAAATGAATGTGAAAAAGCAAAAAGAATTGTGTAGCCCTTATGACTTGGAGGTGCACATAAATTCAACATCTCTGCAGCTACAGAAATTTATAGGCTTCCATGGATTTCAACATTTCAAATTGCCTTTGCTAAATCAGAAATGGCTCCACAATATAAGAATTATATATAACATGAACCACTGGTATAAAGCATAGCGGCTTCTTTTTTATTCTTTCTAATAGTGCATGCTTTACAAATCCCAAATGAAGAAAAACCCTCTATGATTCCTTGGCACAGAATCATACCACACAAAAGGTATCTTCTGGAATAAACAATCCATTTCTGTGGAACTCAAAGTTCTGTATTGCAAATGAAGACTCTCTAGAGACAGACTTTGTTTTTTAACTTTGATCATTAACTTTTTCTCTTACATGTCTGATTAGGTTTAATGAGTTAGCTAAGTTAATGAAGCGTGATGTCCCATTAAATACATCAACTGACAACAATTAATTCCTCAGAGAATGTTCTCTGTTGATTGATTATATTTATCAGTGTAGTAGAATTTAAGTGATGTAAATCTCTTAGCAGAAAATAGGAGTTGCAAATTCTGGGAGTTTAATTCAAAGAAAATGATTATTTTCTATAAATGAACTTTGTTCACCAGTTCAGTGAATGAGCCTATTGTCAACAAATTAATGAAAACTTCACAAAAACAAGTTATCATTCAATGGAAAAATGTCCTCTATCATCGAAAGCCTTAGCTAGGAGCCCCTAATTGTGTAGAGTACTTCTACGTAGTTGCATTAGATCTAAGTAGTACATCACTGTGCTACATCTAAATAAGAAGCAGTGTGAAGTTTAGAGGTTTAGAAAGAAAGCCCAGAAATATAGAGAAAATGTAAGTACCTTTGAATTTAGGGAAATCCTCAAATCCCTTTATTCATTTTTGGTAATAGACCAAGTTTCCCCAAAGCACCTAACTGTCACAGGAAGCCTGCAAACTTTCTTGCAAATCACCTCAGTAATAATGGGCTGTCACAGATTTCTTAACTGATCCTGATAGAAATAGTACAGGATTTCCCAGGAGATTAAAACCCAGTTAAATCACCTCAGTGAGTGAAATTAACCAATGCAGGAAGATCCTAGTTGGAAAAGACCAAACAACCGTTTAAACATAAATAGCTTGATAATGAGCAATAAGCAAAATGACAAAAGAATTCAAAGTTATCATTTGTAAAATACATCTATAGTTAGAAGAGTCTAAATAATCCAGATTATTACAGGAATCAGCGTTAGATGTGGAGAGAAAGCAGTTAATGGATGCAAGCATCCAAGTATGGATGATAATAAGAAAACTCTTTCTCATTTCCTTGCACATTTCACTACAGTTCCTGCACGTTGATACATTTGGGAAGATTGAAGAGCATTTACCCATGTACTCATTGAATGAACAGAGCAACACAGAGCCCAGTTTGTCCTTGAGACATGCATTTGTAGGATCTTTCTGATAACAGAATAACCTTTCTTGGTTCTTATATATTACTAAACAGCTGAGAGTCCTCAATAGAAAAAAATTGTGTATTCAGTTAAGTAGGTGTTTAATGTTTGCAGGCTTATCAAAGAGGCATCCTCGAATCCTGTTCATTTAACCAATCCATGAATGTAAGCAGCATTTGTTAGCTATTGTCAATGGTATATTTTTGGTTGTTTGTTTTTATGGTGCCTAAACCAGGATGTAAAAGAAAATGATCAGTGATAGTCATTTTACACATTCAAGTAAAATATTTAACAAATACATTAATTGAATCAAGCCCTCCACATCCCATCCATAACCTTGAAGTTAGTATAAAAGGTTTTCACGATTACCCGAGCAAAAAATAATAAACTTACAGGGGTGAAAAGTATACCTTACCTCTTCTGTATCTATGTGAGAAATGACTGTTGAATCCTGACAGTAGATGAAAGTAAAATATTCCCAAGTAAAGTGAGAGTCACTGGCTAGCCCAGCCATTGAAATTAATAGGCACCTGCTCATCTAAAGGGCCTGAAGTGGTTAGTGGATTACTCCTTCATTATCCAAGATGCCTCCCATTGCAATCTGGCTCACACTGCATTGGCAGTTTCTACAACTGCCAGAGCAGAGCATTGGGTTGGCATGTGGCAGACGAGAAAAGCATGGAAGTCCAGTTCTACCTATAACACTTCCCCTTTGTTTCTTTCCCTCCTTATTCCCAAGATTAGATCCATTGCTAGTGTCTCCCTTCAATACTCCTCATTTCAGAAAAGCGGAAAGAAGATGACTAAACACTGGTTTAAGCATAATGTATTTTCCTGGTTGCCAAATAAAACTGTTTTAACTATGTAGGATAAATCCTCTGTTTAGTATGGCCATTCATTATTGCACAATTCTTGCTGTCGTTTAAACATTCCATTTAAATGTATCAGATTCTGGATATTTAAACAAATAATAAGCAAGTAAATTGTTATATTAATTCTTCTTAAATATTATAACTAGCTCCATGTTACTATTCTCTGTGCAGTCCAATGTCTCCCAAAGTGTGGACTAAACACCATCTTAAACATCAGAATCACCTGGGCATAAGGAGCAGATTATTAGCAACACAAATTCCTGGGCCCGTACCTACTGAATCAGAATGTCTTGGAGAGGACCAAGGAATCTGCATTGTTAATAAACACCCCTAGTGATCATTAGGCACTAAAATCTGAGACTCACTGTCATATCAATGAACCCTTAAATTCCCTCTTTGAAAAAAAAAAACTCTTTGTGAACCATCTCCACAAATGAGGGCATGAATGATAAGGACATTTCATAAAATTACAAAAGTACAAAAGAGGTTAGTTGCCTGAAATATGCTGAGCTACTACTATTCCACACTGTACCTTGTATTTATCCTCAAGTACAGCACTTACCACAATGTTTTATACCATAATGTATTTGATATATCAATTTTTCCTACTTGGCTATAGGCTATTAGAAAGCAATATCAGTGTCTTACTTTATTTTCCTAGTGCCAAAAAAGAGTGTTAATTATATATACTGAAATGAAGGAATAAAAGAATAAATATTGTGCCTACTAAGTAAGCTTATTCAGATATATGAGTTACTTAGAGAAACTCCACTTAAAGTTGCCTGAAGAGCAACACATTATATTTCATTCCATCTAAGATGCCATTGATTATAAGACACACCATTATCTTATATACTACCAAGGAAAAAACTCTGGAAAATAAATGTGGCATCACCATTGATTATAAGATACAACCCAATTTCAAGGATAATAAAAATGTGAAAAAGTGTGTGTCTTAGTATCAATATAATAGGGGACTTATTATATGGTACCCTGGTAGCCAGAAAGAGTAAACACACTGCCACAGAAAGTGGTTTTCTTGATTATATCATCCATTTATTCCTGACTCACCATATTACCATGTAAAGCAAGTAGGGTACATACTTCATTTCAGGAATCACAGTCTGAGAAATTTTACATAAAGATGCTTTTCCCATTGAACACTGTCCAAAGCACATGCAACTCACTGTAAAATGTGAGTCTCAACAGACTTTGATTAATTGATCATCCAAATAGGTTGCTTGTCTCTCCACCTAGTGTGCATTTGTTCAGGCCACAGAGCTCTGCAACATGAGCCTTAAATTGTATTCAGTGCTTAAATGGGAGTAATAAAAATAAGTGGGTGGGCCAGGGATTGAAGCCATCTATTTAAATGAATTTTAAACCTAATTAGGTGACTAATTGTGCGTCAGAACTCAGTTGGTATACAACACGCACGTCTGGTTAATGATGATTTATTCTAAAATTTTTCATTCAGATTGCTTTGTTTTCCATTTTCGATGAGTCAGATCACTAAAAGACAGCCTTAATTTTGAGAATGTTCTCCTTTTTAATCATTCTCTGTCTATTAAATTTGCAGAAATTTAGAGACATCACAAAATAGAACCCAAAGTTACAAAATGAAAAGTAAGAAATTTTGCTATTTAAAGCCCTCCCTAGAGCCTTACATGTGGTACATAATTGAAGCAGTAAATTCTGGGCCATATTTGTCAAACACAAAGTACTACACTGGTAATTATCAATATTTCAAAACAAAAGGAGAATTGTGTGGGTAAAACTTCTTGCAGGTCTATGTAGTATGGCAGAAAATAAACTCCTCTAATTTCCCTAAGTGAATTTTGGGGGCCCATGGGGGCAAAGACAATAAAAAATTAAACCAAACATATTTTACTCAACTAGCCCAACAAAGAGATGGAATTATGGTATCCAAGAAATAAAATGTAGATAATTAATCTTTTGGAAAGTTCACATGAATCAGACCTGGTAGACAGATCTTAGGATCTTGGTCTCCTCATCGGCCTTCCTTCCTAAAATACTGATCTTACTGGGATGCAGAAGGTAGGAGGGAGGTGAGGAGTTGTGTAACACATGATATAGAGAGGATCCCTCCTTCCAGATGAAGGCTGGACTCTGTTCATTCAGGAAATTAAGGAGAGAATGTCCGAGTCTCTTCACCCTCTTATTCTCCACTATGGTCTCCTCACTTTTTCACTGGCCCCTTGTATCAAACTGTTCCTTTTCTTTACCAGCCTCTCTGCCATCCCCAACCAGTATTCTGCATTCATGAAAGCAATGTATAACCTTTATGCTAACCTTAGGCAGAAAACTGGAAACTGAATTTTTATTCCAGCCTCACCACTGACTCCATTCTGTGATCTTAGGAAACCCCAATCCTTCTGATCTGTACAATGAACATAGTACCTATTTCAAGAGTTATTATAAATATTAAAGAAGATAATGTATGTGAATACTTAACTTTATGCCTGGCATATATTTATAGAACCTCCCCCAACAAATATCTTTAAAAGCGTACTCTGAGTCACTTGAACTGGGTTGGTATATAGGTGAGCTAAAGGTGGAACAGTGAACCAGACAGACTTGGTACCTGTTTTAGAGCCTGAGGTCCACAGATGGGATAGAGAATTAAACAATTATAATAAATCACACTAGTGCTCTAAAAATGGAATTACAGGGAGCTTAGTGAGGCACCTGTACTAGTCTAGCAGGTGGCAGAAAACATTACTAAAAGATATGTAAGAATTAGTCACATGCCACCTAGGGGGGAAGATTATTCTAGGCAGAGAAAGCAGTTGAGTGAAGGCTGTGTTTATTTCAGAAAGTGAAAGAAGTTGTGTTTATATGGGATTGGCAGCTTGTGTGCAAGAAGAAAGAGCCCAAATGGAAAATAAAGATCTCTTAAGGAGTTTGGACTTTGTTGTAAGCAATAGAAACAAATAAAATACCTTTAAATCAAAGAGGGTCTTGATCAGAATCGAATTCTAGAATGATCACTTTGCTTTAGCGTGAAAAATGGATTGCAATGGAGCAAGACAGAAGGGAGAGATTCATGCTGGAAGAGTTATGTCATTCTAGAAGGGAGCGGATGGAGACATGACCTGGGAAAGGGAAAACTGGGGATAATTAAAGGTAGATATGGGAAAATAATTGAAGATATCATAAAAAGACAGTTGGTAATTTATTTGGATGTATCGGTGGGGAGAGGTGGAGAGGGGCAGAAAGGAGTGATGAAATTGAGAAGGCAAGGAGTCAGGCTTCAACAACTTCGTGAATGATAGGGCCTTTCACTGGGAAACCAGAGAAGGGAAGAAGGAGGAATTCTGTTTTAGATATTCTTAGAATTCCTAGAATTCTTAGACTGCCACTCAGGAGACAGGTGAGTTCACCATGAGGACGTGACCAGTTGGCAACTGGTTGGCAGTTGTATAAATGGGTGTGATGTTTAGGAGAGAGTTTGGGTATGTGTCAACATTATTTTTTAAATATGTTTTATTTATTAACTCATTCTGGATTTTTGCCTAAGATGATCTTTTGAACCTAACAGAGGTCATACTTTCTCAGGTCATTGGAGTCAAAAAAATGGCAAAACACTGTTGTAAGGGTAATGAGGAAAGCCTCTAAGTGTTTGCCAGCTCTGTTCCCAAGACACCTATAATTTTTCTGAAGAATGGTTTTCCTGATCTCAGTATGCAAAGACAGCAAACCACATCTGTTGTATAAAAAATTGATTTTGCTCAATGTACGCTATATATCTGCCATTTTCTCAAAACATTTCTCCATGTCAGCAAATCTGAAAAGGCTGCCACAGCAGATTACCTCAGCTAACATATAGCAGGCTTTCATCAAATGTGGTCTGAGGGGAAGAAATGAAAAGTGGAGGCTTTCTGTACTGAAGAGCTAAGAGAGCAAGCCGGGTTCTCTGTATTCTGTAAGAGAAACAGGTCTGCAGCACAGCAAGCTTGAGGAAATATTCTGCAAAGATCTTGCACGAATCGAACAGAACATAAAAGAGTGTGTGCTGATTAGCGCACAATTGCAAACACAACTGGAGCTTTCCTTATTCATTTTCTACTCTGGAAAGCTCTGCTGGGCACTCTATAACCATGAACAATTTCTCTGCCAACTGCATCATGGGCTTAAGAAAATATTTTTCATAACATCTCAGGAACAGATTTTCCCCTGATGTCTGCCATATCCTTTGGGGTTTGATCAATGCTTTGCTTTTGAAATTCATTTTCTAGTTTCAGCCCATGAGCAGCACTTAATTTAAAACCAGCCGATAGTTCTCTTCTGAGAAAATGATGATGCTATGTTTCAGATGCTCATTAATGAAGACCAAGGACAAAAACACTCCAAATCCAAAATCATTTCATCTCTCTTCCCATTTACATCTGAATCTGGGTTTTGCCGCATCCTTTACGAAGTTTCCACTGTCCACCTTGGGAATCATTTATTTGTACAAATCAAGGGTGCACAGCTCACTGGCCACATCTGAAGTCTATTTATACCCAATAAGTAAGGATTATTGTTTCTCTGACAAATACAACTTTAACTTTTCTCTTCCTCCTCTACCTTAAAATATACTTTTGCTGGACAACTTCCAGCAAAAGTTATGGGTTAGGATATGTAGAAAATTACTAACTAGTCTTCTTTATACTAGTAAAACTCTAAATTGCACTTTGCTCACCTAGTGTGTCTTCATAAGAACTTAATCTCCTTTCTTTAGAACACATTTATATGGGTCACTAGAAAAGTGTGTAATTTCAACTCCTGCTGAGGATAGAGAATGGGAATTTTAAAATACAATAATAATGATACTTTAGCCATAATAATAATAATAATGGCTACAAGTTATTGAGGATGTCCTGTATAGAACTTGGCTAAGAGGTTAACATAATTTAAAAAAACGTTTTTAACTCCACAAAATTCAAGGGAGATAGATATTCATTTTAATCAAATATGCTTTTTACCCCATTGGTTAACCCTTCCTAGGGTCCTGGGGCAGGCTGAGCACACAACACCCAACGCCTGACGGGTGAGATTGATAATTAGTCACAAATACTGACAGCCTAGGGGAGGAGGATGCCACGTGCCACACAGGGCCACCTGGGCTGCATGCAGGGACAGAAGCAGGGCTTGGGAGGCAGGCTTTGCAGAGTCGAGAGGGTGAGGGGCCCCTGGTTCTGATGGGAGCGTGTGACTGGCTTCTTTGGATAATCCTGCGGGCTGGCAGGGAACTACATCCACAGGGATCAGCACAAGTGGCACTTGGCCAGTTTGGTAAGGAAGCGTGCTTGGCTAGGAGGCCTTACCCACGGCAGCAGAGGAGGGGGGGGAACTTGGGCTCGGGATATTTGAGGCCCTTCCAATTTCAGCAGATGACAAGGCAGCACTTATTTTAAGCCTTAATTTTAGACCTTACACTCTAAGATTTTTTTTCACATTACCAGATGTAGAAACTGAAATTCAGAGAGGATTGATGATATTCGGGGTGACACAGGTGGCAAATGGTACAGCCAGGATGTAGACCTAGTTTTCTTAGCCTCCAAAGATTAAGAACTATTTATTTTTTGTCTTAAATCAGTATTTTGTGTTATATTTTTAATCTTGCTCTATCTTCCTTTTGAGATATAATAGAATTCTCTGTTTAAAATCTAATCACATTGACTTTACCTTAATAAAGGTAAACACCTAAATCCTGCTTAGGAATTGTGGTAGGCAGAATAATGGTCCCTTAAAGATGTCTATGTCCTAATTTCTGGAACCTATGAATATGTCACCCTTCATGACAAAAGGGACTTTGAAGATGTGATTAAGTTAAGCATCCATAGATGAGGAGATTATCCTGAACTAACCCAAGTGGGCCTAATGTAATCACAGATGGGTCCTTACAAGTGAAAGAGGAAGGAAGGAGAGCCAGAGAAAGAATGTGATGACAGAAGCAGAGGTCAGAGCCGTGTAATTTCTGGCTTGGAGCCATGAGCCCAGGCATTTATGAATTTCATAGAGCCATTCTTCATGATACTTCACTGTAAAGGCTAAAATTTCAAACTAAAACACCATTGAGTACTATCAGTTCTACAGCTGGGCCAATAAAATGTGGTAGAATTTATATCAGATTACAGGTCACTGAATACAAGACTGACTTCCATCAGGGCTAGTTTCATGGATGCACAACCTGCGAAGTGGCACAGGGCCCCAAACTCAGGAAGACCTCACACCCAGCTTAATGCTCTACCTTTACTGTCTTGAAATTCTTAATAATTATTGAACAAGGAGTCCCATGTCTTCATTTTGCACTGGAATTCACAAATGATGTAGCCAGTCCTGTTCCCCATGGATGGATTCATTCCACAATAGCATTTAAGATCCTATTATACATAAAGCACCATTTGTGGGGATACAAAATATGAATAAGATGATGTCCTCACAGATGGTATAGAGAGCCAAACAAATATTTACAAATAATTACAAAATAATATGACAAAATCTGTAATGGAGGCAAATGAAAAGGACTATTGGAACACTAAGGGTGAAGTTAAGGATGCTGCCTGAGAGCTCTCAGGAAGGCTTCTCAGAAGAGATTACAACTGAGTTGAATCCTCAAGAATGAAAAGGAATTCTCCAATGGAAAGGGTCATTACTAATGTAGTGACTAAAATTACTTAATAGATGGATAAGAAATAGCAGGATAATCGGGCTGTCACCAACTACTTTCCAAGGTCAGAGGGTATCCAATTTGTGCATTTCATTACCCCCCAAGAACAAATCCAAGACTCCTTCCCCATAACAACCCAGTTAGGAAACAAACAGACTGTCCACTTCTTTGCAGTTTACAAAGTTCTGAGCAGGTGGGATGGGGAGAGGATGATAAACAGTGAGCACAGAGCAAAAGGGATCTGCTAGAATTACCCGACAAGGACAGAACAGAAGGCCCAGGCAATATGACAGGCTACTTGGCACAGCTTTCTAAGCATCCAAAGAATCTTAGCCAGGGCATTCACATGGGACCTCCTTCTTTCTGGAAAACTTCTCCAGGGTCAGCCTGTTGATTCTTTGGCACCCCTCTGATGACTCTCTCACTTTCTCCCTCTTTACTCACCTCCTCTTAATCTTAGGTTAATCCTTCCCTCTACAACTTTTTCCAGTGTTCCTCAAAGGGAGGCCCTCCCTCTCTTCTCAAAATCTCTTTGTATTTTTTTTCACATTATTCTTTAATAGCATATTAAGCCCTGAGCCCAAATCATTAACAATTAAATAAGCAGTTCTCCTCTCTTTAAAGGGTCAGAGGGCTTAATATTTAAAACATCCCAGGAGATGAAGAATAATATTTATGTCCTATCCTTCTGGTACAGAAGAAAACTAAAGAGTTAACTCTCTACCTAAGAGAGTCTGCAATTGTTCATGGAGCACAAGATAGAAGATTCTGGCTCAGACTCCTTGGGGCAGGTCTTAAGGGCTCCTGATGGGACCATTTAGCATCAGTGAATTCTTATGGTTAAGATGGAAATTTTGGCTTCACCTTCTCCAAACTCTTCCCTTTTCCAAAAGAATAGCCTAAATATGGTCTGGTCATCTCTTACAGATCTAGAAGTTATGGCTCTGGAATCTGTGTTGTCCACTTTTCTGTCAAAAGATTTATCTCAGGGGAAATGGCAATGCCTAGACCTTGCTCAGAGAGATGTAGATAAATTTGTGATTCTGAGGAATTATAACAAACTGGATCATTTTCAGGACTTTCCACTTCTAAGCCAAATGTCAACTCCTTATTGGAACAAAGGAAAGAGCCTTAGTTTTGCTGTCAGAGAGCTAGAAGGATGCCTGCACCCAAACAGCATATTGGTGGATATTTCTGTCCAATATTAGAATCTCCAACTTTTAACTCATTTTGATATCAATGTTATACTGGTCTCACAAAACAATTTGGGAAGTGTTCCTTTTTTCTATTCTCTAGAAGAGTTTGTGGAAGATTGATTCTATTTCTTCCTAACTTATACATGTGTCAGAAAATACATTATTTGAAAATGCCAATTCTCTCCCAATTGATCTAAAGATTTAGTGGAATCTCAATAAAAAATCCCAGCAGTTTGTGTGTGTATGTGTGTGTAAATTGACAAGCTGATTGTGAAATTTATACAAAAATAAGAAGGGCCAAGAATACCCAAGGTAATCTTGAAGAACAAAGCTGGGGACTTGTATTGCCAGATATCAGGACTTACTATAAAACTATAATAATTAAGACAGTGTTTTATTAATGTAAGAACAGAAAAACTATCAATAGTACAGACAGGAGATTCCCACAACCAGTGCCATATATACATATCATATCCGCTTGCACTCAGGACAGGATCTCTCACATTACTTGTATCTAACACCCTATGCCTTCTGTTCCCAAGGAGAGTTGGATAATCAGGGAAGAAGTCGCTAACCAGTCTTCTTGATGCATTGGCATAAGTGGAAAAGTCACAGTTTGCAGAGATACCTGAACACCTAATGCATTGACCATTTGGATATGCTCCTTTATAACATGTCTGTACACAAAGTTGGCTCAGACATGGACATAGGAAGAAAGAGGAAAGCTAGAATCCACCAGCACCATGTGTCTTTCCATGGCCATATCTAAGAAGACTTCCAAAGAACAATGGTAACATCCTCATTTTTTCCTTCCAAATCTTGTGCGAGTTCCTCTATTAACCAACTCTAATGGAAACCATTCAAAGAAGGAGATTCTGGGGAAAACGCTTCTCATCTTAACCAAGTTAACACAGAAGAATTCAACATATGCAGTCACCTGCTTGAGGACAAATGTAACAATGCAGAAAGTGCAATGCAGAAAGAATGATCTTCTCAGTAAACGTTCCTGGATCAATTAGATATCCTTATGGGAAAAGAATAAATCTTGATACCTAGCTCACACCATAAACAAAATCAATATCAGATGGATTATAGACCTAAATGTTCATGATAAAACAAAATTTTAAAAGGAAACATAGACCAATATCTTCATAACGTTGAGGTAGGCAGAAATTTCTTAAACAGGACAAAAAAGCATTAATTACAAAGGCTAAAATTTTGATTAAATTGACTGTATTAAAATTAATAATCACTGTTCATCAAAAAAACTCTACTAAAATAGTGAAAAGATAAACCATAGAATGGGAGGAGATATATGCAATACATATGTTAGAAACTCATATTCAGAATATTTCAAGAACACCTATAAATAAATAAATAAACAAATAAGCAAGTAAGCATATAACTCAACAGAAAATTGAGCCAACTTTGTGTACAGGCACGTTATAAAGAAGCATATCCAAATGGTCAATGCATTAGTTATCTGTTGCTGTATAACAAATTACCCCAAAACTTAATGGCAGAAAACAATATACATTTATTATATTATATTTATTTATGTCACATATATTTATTATTCTTGTGGGTCAAGAATCTGTGTTGGGTCTTCTGACTCTGAGTCTCTCACAACGTTGCAGTCATCTTAAACTAAAGTCAACTAAAGGTGAATCTGCTTCCAAGCTCACTCCAGTGGTTGTTGGCAGCATTCACTTCCTACCTGGCTGTTGGACTGAAGCCTTGAGTTCCTCAGTTCCTACTCACAAGGCCTTTCCATGTGGCAGGTCACAACATAGCTGGCTTCACTGGAGGAAGCAAGCAAGGTGGCAGGAGTGCCAGCAAAACATTCAAAGTCACAGTCTTTACAACCTAATCTCAGATGTAACATTCTGTCACTGTTGCCATATTCTATAGATTAAAAGCAAGTCACTGGGTCCAGCATACACACAAGCGAGGGTTGTAGATTACATAAAGGCATGACTATCAGGACAGCTAGAACTCTCAAACACTGCTGATAGAAGTATACATTGTTACAACTGTCTTGGAAAATATTTTGGTAGTATTTATTAAAGTTGAATATATAAATAACCTCTGACCCAGCAATTCCACCTCTTTGTAGATGACCAAACAAAATGTATTCATGTGTTCATTCAAAGAAATGTAAAAAAAAAAAAGTTCGAAGCAACACTGTCCATGACAGCCAAACCAATTTAAATGTCAATTATTAGTAACATGCATAAATAAATTGTGTCATACTTATTTGTACAAAGTCAGTACACCAATGAGGATGATTAAATTACAATTATATCTAACAATATGGATAAATTTATCAAATATAACTTGAATAAAATAAGTTAGAAAATCAAGGGAGCATACCACACAATTCCATTTATATAAAGTCCGAGTCAAAGTAATCTATGGTGTTTAAAGTCAGAAGAGGTTACTCTTGGAGCATTGACTGCAAGGGAACATAAAGGGGCTTCTGGGGTTTTGCTCAAAAACTTTCTATAACTTCGCATCCCATTCAGAACTCATTGAACCACTAGAGACTACATGATTTGTACCTAAGCTCTCCCTACTTTCTCTTTGTCTTCACTTACTATTCTCCTCACTCACTACTCTAGGTTCCTTGAACTCTCCAACCATACTTCTACTTCAAGACCTTGTCTCTTATTGTTGTTTTACCTGCAAACTTCTTCCCCCAGATTTTGAAATGCCTTGCATTCTCACCTTTTTCAGGCTTTGTTTAAACACAGCCCTGTCAGAGAGGACTGCTCTAATTACTCTATGTAAGCTTGTCTTTAATCTCCTTCATTTTTTGCCATGCAGTTATCAATACCCGGTATATAATACATTTACTTGTCTAATATCTGCCCTCCTCCACTACAGTGTAAACTCCATGAACAGGCATTTTGGTTTTTTATTACTGTTTTCATGGAATCTAGAACAGTGCCTTACATGTAGTAGCCACTCTTTAATTTTTTGTTAAATGAATAATGAGACCAGGAAGCCCTGTAAGAGATGAAGAAGGATCACAGAAACTGAACCAGGATGAGTACAGACAGGGACCAGGGAAAATCACGTGCCATGGAGAGGCTACCCATTAGGGTTAGTGAAAAGAAAGGAGTTAGTGTTCCATGTTCAATACCTTAAGACCAAAAGGCATGGAGAAGGCAATATTCACTTGATGCAGGTGTTAATATCCCATGAGTCCATTCTGAGAAAGATGAGAACAAGAGCCAGTATGAATGCTTCTGGGTAGCAGTAGTTCTCCCCATAAGGAATAAATCTGAGTCTTGCTTGCATCAGGGTAATCTTAGACTACAGAAGACACCACTCAGGCTTCCTGAGTGCTTTTTATGTCAACAAAGTTCATTTCCTCTGATAAATGCCTAAAGGAAGGGTTCATAGACATCTTTAAGAAGTAATTCATATAAATAGAAAGTAATGAAATCAGACTTTCAAGGAGCTTGTAGTACATCAGACAAATTGTTTAATTGATTTTTGTAGCCATTAGGGTAAGATGGCTGTTCATAACTACTGTTAAGATTATTGCTTCGGTAGATGAATTTATCTATGGAAAGTGGCAGCTTTTCATCAGTTGTCACTATATTGGTCACAAATAGAAACAATATGACAAATGTTACCAATGAACACTTAGTTCATAATTCTTTTTATTCCATGTTCCTATTTGTCTCAGGTCATTTGATTCACAGATTTATCTAATTCACATAAGCAACTCATATGCCGACATTAGCAGTATTCCTTTATATTTCCATTATTTGCACTCTGAAGTGTTTTATCTTCCTCATTGTCTCTATGGATGAATCACCATTTACAATATTAAGACGAAATGTGTTTTGTCTGGAGTTTTCAACTCCTAATAAACGGTGAACCCAATGTAATATAAGTCAATATTTAAATGCATACATCCTGTAATAACAAGATTACATTCAATTTGGTTATTAGCCCTTTATGATAGCATCTGTCTTCTAATTGCATTTTTAATGGTAGTTGCTCATGCATTTCATCATCTGAGAGAACCTCAGAGATGGTGTAAATAGATGTCTTGTGAACAGAACACATCAACATGTTAGCTAAGTATAAATACCCACATAAAACCAGGAGATAGCACTTCAAATCTGACCTTCAAACTTCTTTTCAGGAAACCATAATGTGTGTTTAGGTGTGGCACAGAAAATTATGCATTTATTTATAATCTGGCAGTTTACATATAAAATATTTCAAGAAGTGTCTGAATGCATGTTTAATATAACCATGTATTTACAAATCAAGAGGAATAACATGAAATAAAAGATTCTTTTTCTTGCTAGCATGTTAAATTCAAATAAAATCATACATCATGAATTAATTATGTAAAAATAGGGCAAATAACTACCATTAGGAAAAAGTAAGTGTGAAGGAGCTTCTATATAAACTGCATTGAAAAAAGCAATACTGACCTTGTTTATTTTCCTGTTCCAAATTATTAAACTTCTGTGGCTACTAATGGAAAGTAGCAAGCATATACAACTCAATTTGACCTTTCATTAATAAATCAATTTCAGTTTTAGGCCAGCAATTGCTCAAAATAAGAAAACTCCCCTTTTTATAAAATTAACACAATATTTTCTCAAAAAATCCATGTCTTTTCTCAAAACAAACAAATAAACAAACAAACTTACTTCTGGTATTTCCAACTTCCTTTACACTTTATACACTCACTCATTACTTCATTTATTGAGAATCTAATATGTACTTCATCTTAGCATTTATTTCTTATGCCTGCCTGGTTCCCGATGGCCATGATGCTTCACAGAAACTGCCCAGAGATCCTTATTTCAAGCCCCCAAACAGCGTGCTTTTTCCCTGAAGCATTCTTGGTTTTCAAATTGCTATTTTCTTTCCTTTGTCCCATCTCACTATCAAAGCCCCATGTTTGCCTTAATGATTCTAGCTGAGGAAATGCAGGCCAAAAAATCTACTTATGCTAATATTCACTAAAGCAAGAATGAATAAACTATTGGACCCCAATCATTCCCTACATACCTTCTGCTTAAAAGCCAATGAGAGTTAAATCAAACACTCTGGAATCTGGTGGGCATGCCAACAAAATGACAGTGAAGGTAGGCAGGGTATTAGAAATTTGAGTAGACACTGTCCTCTAGCAGAATAAAAGCTTATGATGTGGGTATGTTCTACCATTTCTGTCATTGGTTGAAGGCGGCTTCTGGAACCATGTTCTCTCCTTGGAGGCATAGTGTGCTCTTACAACCAGAAAAAAAGCCCCAGGATATAGTCTCAGGTGTTAACAATGTTCAGCCTTTAGTGGGTAGAGTTTCGGGCTGTGAGAAGGAGGAAACAAAAAGCATCTGCTACATAAAGGAAGACTGTTAAGAACAATGAACAATCTCACCATTATCTTCTCCCATACCTAAGTCTTCACAAGTGGGAATGAGTCAGTAAACCTAATGCATCATCAATATTATTCCAACAAATCACCATCGTCTTCATTCAAAATATTTACTGAGTCCTCTGTGCAAATCTCTGGGTGGAAGAATATAAAAGAATAGAGAAATAGTATAGGCCTTCTAGAAATGTACTAGTAAGATACGGTGATAAAGATAATTACAAAAGAATAAATGAGTTAACAGCAGCACGAGATAAAATGTTTTATATAGCCTAGGTATTATTAATTCATAGACATCTTAGCAGCAATCAACCTTAGATATTCTTCAGTCTGGCTCCACTATGGAGTCATAGAGGTTAAGTGGGTTGTCCAATGTTGCATGACTTAAAACTGGCACCAAAACTCCTCATATTGACAATAAGTGTTGGAAGTAATTAAAGAAAGTAACTTGGTCAATATAAAGCCAAGACAGGAAAAGAGGTCATTGTTTCTCTTTCAATACATGTACCATTTTATATTGTAATATCCAAAATCAGTGGTGGTGGGTGGGTCTGTATTCATCCGGTGAAAACAATCTTCAGTAGAGTAAAAATGAGCCCTGAGTTTTGCTGCTGTCAGGTTTCATAATGATGAGCAGCAGGAAAACATAAGCCTGTTTTGAACATGCTGTGATCCATTTTACTGGTCAGAACAACCAGTCATCATGTAACGACCTTCTGAAATATCTGCCTCTGCTATTTATTCTTCATTTATTAAATGAATTAGGGAAATTCTCACATATTAGTATTTGTGAAGACAAGATTAAAAGAATTAAATGATTATCCAACTTTGAAATGAAGAATCTTGCTTATGAGAAATATTATTCTCTTATTCAAAGTTTCATAGAAGAAAATAGCCATTCTTAGAAAGATAAAGAGATGAGGATGACACTAAAATATAAAGAAAGTAATTTTCCTCAGTGGCCAAAGGGGGAACTAGGGAAAAAAGATAAAAACAAAGTAATTTCTTAGGTAAGTAAATGAAAATTGCATTCACTTTCACAATATTGTTGATTTTGTCACAGTTAAAATTCCCAAGTATATACACCACTTCAGAGTCACCAAGGTTATCCCTTTGAACATCTTCAAGAAGGACAAAAAATAATTATTGGCCTACAAGAATGGCCAGTTGATCCTTTCTGAAGGACCAACAGAAACCAAATAGATATTCATTAAGAAATGTTCAAAGCTCATACATTATCAACATGGATAGTAGTCGCAAGCAGATGTCAGAGAAATGAATACAGGATGAAATCACAAAACACTCAGAAAAGTATGAAGTGGTAAAAATACAAGGTGATAAAAACTATCCAGGATGCTTTCCTAAAGAGTAGATCTGTTCAAGTAAATGTGGTAGAAATTTTAAAAAATAATAATAAGTTCAGTGAAGTGAATCACTGGGTATTAGCAAATCCCAAATGAGCTTGAAATTTGTGCCACATAGTCTTCTCATATAGAGAAATCCAGTGGAGATGGAGAGGGGGGAGGGGTTGGGGGGAGGAGGAAATCTAGTTAGTAATAAGCAACCAAGTGCCTTACTGAAAAGAACTTGCATTCCTTTAATTTAGCCAAATGCTTGGTTTATAGCTGGTAGTCAATATACATTTGCTGTAGAAAACAAGAAGGAAAGAAGAAATTTGCTTTCCAGACAGAATCTAAACTGATGAGGTAATCAAGAGAAGACCATAATTAATTGAGAAATAAGGAAGAACTGATCCATTAATATGTAAAACTCTGTATTAGGGTCATGAATGTTTAGAAGAGAAATTCGTTCGAGGAAGTGTTGGAAACAGGAGTATTCATCTCAATTTAGAATTATATAAGCATTAAGATGGACAAAATGAAGCTTTTCTTTTGTAGGGCACAAGATGGAAATTATGAACTTTCACTTGGGAATTTCCTTTTTTAATTATACAAAAAAATTATATACTGTGAAGTTCAAGCAGTCTCTCAAAGCTTTAGCCACATCGCAATTAAACAGCACTGGGAATTGCATAAGGAACCCTGCTAGAAATGAGAACAAGTATGTAAAAGCAACTTCGATCAAGTTAAGATTTGTTTCCAAAGTAGAATTTTTAAAACTAAAGAAATGGAAAAAATGGTTCTTGTCTTTTACTGTTTTGTCAGCTTAACCTGAGTCTTATGCCCAGCTCATTAATTATGTAGTATCCTCGTTGTTTGAGTGAAATATTGTAGCTGTGAGTTTGTGCCTGCCCAGCACATTTCCTATCTTTCTATAACTGGGAACAACATGTCCTCTTTTTTTCAGGAACCATATAAATAATGATACCCTCTACTTCCTCAGTCAAGGTAGAGGCATTTGGCATAGTACTGCCTATCAACATACCCTATTCCTCTGGCCAGGAAGAGGCACATGGTATAAACAAGGGCTGTTAGAATCAATAATTTTTGAGATTAGCCTGACAGAAAGGGTGCTCAATCAACATTAGTTAAAAGAATGTCAGTCAACTGAATGAATAAGTTATGGGAATAAGCTAGACCTTTTTCTTTCCTTTAGAGTCTGATGCTAGGAGAATATCACCCTGGGCTTCTCCAGCCTTTATTAACTTACAAGAAGGAGCTCATCATCAGTAGATAGACGATAATGATGCTGAGATTAAAGGAAAGCAGAGACAAGTATTACTAAGAGGTGAATAAAGAGAAAGAAATATTCATGAAACCCTCCTGGAATTTCTAGTTTTGTGACTATTAAATTTCCTTTTCAGTGAAGTTGATCTAAGTTTCTACCACTTGCCCAAAGAAGCTCATGACGAAAATCACAATATTAAGTAGGGCTTTAACAGACCCTCAGAGCACCTAGCAGAAATGGAAGTGATCAAACAAGCAATCATTATAGATTTAAATAAAATGTATTTCATTATAGATGTAAATAAAATTCAAAATTGCTGTCGGAATAAGCAAAATTTTGCTCAGGGTGCACTTTCCGTTCACAGTTGCTTTCACGTCAAGTCTAATAATATTACTTCAGAAAAAGATAGATAATATTAAGTTCATATATACTGCATATCCTGTATAATATAGAAGACTCTAAAAGGATAAATGTTTACTATTTCATTTTCATGATTTAAGACTTTCATATCGTATTAAAAACATTTACAACTTATTAGCAACTGCCTCTTGCATTTCCTGCTTTCTTATTTCTTTGGAAGGCTATTTTAAATTTACCATCAATTGATGAGTTTCATCTTACGGACATTAAGTTTCAGAATCATAAGTTCAGATTCCCACGAGGCTGTAAAACAGGCTTTACTCCATGGTAAGCTTAAGAGTGTTTTAAACTATAATTCTGGTGAAACTAATTCTCCTTATCAGCCTTTGGAAATTAAGCCACAACTGTAAATTACTCCTCTGAGTGTAGAAGATGAGTAGGAAGAAAACAACTCAACTGTATTTCAACATTCGTCTGATAAATATCTATGGAGTTCACCATGATAGAAGTATTGTTCTAAGTCCTAGAGATAAAACCATGAAGAAGGAGAAAGAACTCCGATATTGTAACTGGAGACAGAGCTAATAAAGTAAACAAATGAATGAGATAATTTCAGATAGAGATAACAAAATTTAAAACGTACTGTAATAGAAAATGGTCAGGTTAGGGAAATCCACTGTGAGGAGATGATGTAAAAGCTGAGATCTGAATGAAGGTCACCAGCCACTGAAATCTGGGAGACACGCATTCTGAGCAAAGGGAACTGATATGCAAATGCTCTAAGAGGCAGTGTGTTTGAAATTCAAGAAAAGTAGATGGATATTAATGTAGCTGGAGTGAGGGGAGCAAAAGGGAGAGTGGTAGGTGATGAGGTCAAAGAGCTCTGTGGGCACTGGTAAGTTTGAGAAGTCATTGAGAAGTTTTAGATGAGGAGTGACACTATCTAATGTCCCTTTCAGAAGGGTCACGGGCTCGAATGGGAGGCTGGATTGTAGGGCTCAAGATTAGAATGAAAGATATCAGTAGGAAGCTATTATGATAGTCCAGGGGAGACATGATGGTAGCTTGGGCTAAAAGGTTCAAATGAAGTGAAGTGGAATAGTACAGGATCCTTTGAGAAGTAAAGACTATGAGATTTATAAGATGCAGGTGAAGAAGAAAAGAGGAATCAAGGAATCTCATAACCACATCTGACGATCAACTTTAAGAATGTGACTCTAGATAATATGGTATACTTACCAGATTTCCAAGTTAAACTAAATTATTAAATTTACTCTCATTTTCAGAACTCTTAATGTCATAAAGTAAAAATGACTAAGCCAAGAAAATAATTAAGAATGCGTATGACCAAATTTCCTTTGCAAGAAAAATAATCACCTTTAAAAGCATTGTTAGGAAGAAGTGGATGACGGCAGTTTGAACATTTAGGTCTTTAAATTGACAACGTTATACAACCTTATATGGAAATCCCCTTCTGAACTTTTTTTAGACCTTCTCTCTGTATCACTTAAAATGATATTTAATTATTCTCTCTCATTTTTGTGTATAGGATTTATATCTTATTAAATTGTAAGTTTATACTCCCTATATCCTCTCCATAATTTAACACATTTTTTTCTCACAATAATGGCTCAATAAACATTTTTCAGTATACAAATTACTTCCTTTTAGAGAAACGTCTCCCTCATCTTCACTTTTTCACAGTTTACTCATTCTTCCAGGACAGTTAATCAACAGCTCCTGCATATGCCTTCTCTGCTGTCTCCTCAGTCCTCCCAGAGCATTTCATCCTCACCAGTTTCATTGATCGAACTCTTTATTCTTCTCTTAGCATTGTGGTTGCTGGGCCACAATGGCAAGGCAATTGGTCCCTCCATCACTAATGGAACTTCATGCCCCATACTCCAAAAGTGAGCATCTCAACTGACAAAGAGAATCTGAATGTTTTACTCCCCTGGGCAAACACTGAAATCCCTTCATAGATCTTGAATATTTTTTTCTCCTGTACAAATCCAATAACCCTTTAAAAGATCCTTAATGTTTTACTAGACAACAGTTGTGACCAGTACGGCATTTCAAATGCTATATTTCAAATTTGGAATTTCTACGGTACTTTTTTTCAAATAGTTCAAAGCTCATTAAGGAATGACAGAATCCTCTTTCCTTCTGCTACTGTCCGTTCACCATAGTTCATCTCCCCTACCCAAGTGCATGAGGCATCTCCTTTCCTGCAAAACACAAGACAAATCTGGAAAAGGGTCTTTTATGCTTAAGTGTAAAAGGAAGCCTGTAATTTTGATGTGTTTAAGAAGCAGTGTGTGGCATCCCCCAGAGCCTGGCTGGTGGGTACTCTCCTCCTTCCTTCTTGCAATACATTTCGATCAACAGCACAATCTTTTAAAATTTTGTGGTGTTTTTACAATATCTCACCTTCCCTACTGAACTATAAGCTCTTAGACCAGTGCTAATAACCACCACAGGGTGTTCAGAAAATATTTGTTTAATCAATTATTGCATACACTTAATTAAAAAACAAATCAATGAATGAAAAAAATGAATAAATGCCTTGATGGCTAGTATTTGACTTTGAACTCAGTCTCATTTAGGCCAACTTTTTAAAAACTTTTAATACAGTCAGATTTGCATTAGAAAGCCTCCTTTTTTTTTAATTAATTTATTTATTTATTTATGGCTATGTTGGGTCTTCGTTTCTGTGCGAGGGCTCTCTCCAGCTGCGGCAAGCGGGGGCCACTCTTCATCGCGGTGCGCGGGCCCCCCACCATCATGGCCCCTCCCGTTGCGGAGCACAGGCTCCAGACGCGCAGGCTCAGTAGATGTGGCTCACGGGCCTAGTTGCTCCGCAGCATGTGGGATCTTCCCAGACCAGGGCTCGAACCCGTGTTCCTCACATTGGTCAGAAGACGGGGATTCTTAGACACTTTGCAGAGCGAGAAAGCCTCCTTTTTGCAAACACTCCAGGGCAACTGTGCAAAGTCACTTTGAAGGTAAATGCCATCAAATATTAATAAGATAAGCCAAGGGAAATAAGCTTGTAGTTTAGCCCAGATAAAAAGAGCATTTTTTTCCCCTGAAGTATGACTACATACAGGAATTTAAAGCTCCCTTCTAGATGCCAGACAGAGGCATGTGTGCAGCAAAGCTGACTAGGAAAAGCAGAGTGAGTGAGGCATATTGGTAAGAATGAATGGGTGGAAAACCCCTCATACGGTGAACAAGAACCTTAGAAGATGCTGCTATTTTTCTCATTAGATTTTCTTCCCAGAATATACTTACTTCCATATCTAATCTAAGGTAGAAATAAATTTTAAGTTATATTTTAACAAGTCTTCAATCACACTGTAACCTTCTAAAATAACAAAAGCAGGGCTTCCCTGGTGGCGCAGTGGTTAAGAATCTGCCTGCCAATGCAGGGGACACGGGTTCGAGCCCTGGTCGGGGAAGATCCCAAATGCCGCAGAGCAACTGGGCCCGTGTGCAACAGCTACCGAGCCTGTGCTCTGGAGCCCACGTGCCACAACTACTGAAGCCCGCACGCTTAGAGCCTGTGCTCCGCAACAAGGGAAGCCACCTCAATGAGAAGCCAGCGCATCACAACGAGGAGTAGACCCCCGCTCGCCGCAACTAGAGCAGCAATGAAGACCCAACGCAGCCAAAAACAAACAAACAAAAAAAGGCCAGGATCTCTACTCTATGGTCAGAAAGGCTTCACATATTCTGACCAAAGAAGAAACAGAAGGGGTGTCTTGGTCTGACAGAGCTGCAGCAAGCCTGGCTGGAAATGGAAGAAAACAGGTCCCACAAGGTCCCCACTCAAATGAGTTTCCAGTGAATTGTGAAATGTATCTTATTGGATCAAGAAATTAAACACTGTAAAAAGAGCCAATTAGTCATTAAACGAGAGCTGTATGTCCTAGTTCCTCCCCACAGCATCTGCCTGCTATGCCCAGGGAGTCATCACCAGCTCTAGGACTGGTCTTACATTGTAAGACTACGTGTGGTAGTAACAAAAGCATTGGATTGTCAAAAGAGCTGGATTCTAATTCTAACTCTGCAACTTATTAACTGGTTGGCCTCAGCCAAATCATTCACTTCTCTGAGACTATTTTACTTACCTGGAGTAAAAATACAACTGATACCAATCTCACAGGACTGTATGCATATATGTAAGATATAAGCAGAATAAGCTCCAGCCTACACAGTGTGTTGAGATAAGCCTTCTGCCACCCAAAACTCTCTCCCACATGCTTAGATAAATGTTGATGTTATGTAAATAAAAAAGCCTTACATGTAAAAGTATAAACTTTAAATTTCAGGAAACATAAGTCATTGACTAATTAATAATAATTAATTAGTCACTAATTAATAATATGATGTAACTAACATGATACCATATTTTCCCTGAATATATCCAGTGTAGCCCCTCTCCTGTCAGAGAGCTCCAGTAAAGAATGGACCAAGTGAACCTATGCTAAAGGAAAGACAACTGTGCACTGAGCTAGAAGGAAAATAAGAGAATCAATCTGAGAAAGAAGAAATACAGATTTCCAACAAACACATGAAAGGATGCTCAATATCACTAATCATTAAAGAAATGCAAATCAAAACTACAATGAGGTGTCACCTCACACCAGTCAGAATGGCCATCATCAAAAAATCTACAAACAATAAATGCTGGAGAGGGTGTGGAGAAAAGGGAACCCACTTGCACTGTTGGTGGGAATGTAAATTGATAGAGCCACTATGGAGAACAGTATGGAGGTTCCTTAAAAAACTAAGAATAGAACTACCATACCACCCAGCAATCCCACTACTGGGCATATACCCTGAGAAAACCATAATTCAAAAAGAGTCATGTACCACAATGTTCATTGCAGCTCTATTTACAATAGCCAGGACATGGAAGCAACATAAGTGTCCATCGACAGATAAATGGATAAAGAAGATGTGGCACATATATACAATGGAATATTACTCAGCCATAAAAGGAAACGAAATTGAGTTATTTGTAGTGAGGTGGATGGACCTAGAGTCTGTCATACAGAGTGAAGTAAGTCAGAAAGAGAAAAAGAAATACTGTATGCTAACACATATATATGGAATCTAAAAAAAAAAAAAAAAAAAGATGGTTCTGAAGAACCTAGGGGCAGGACAGGAATAAAGACGCAGATGTAGAGACTGGACTTGAGGACAAGGGGAGGGGGAAGGGTAAGCTGGGATGAAGTGAGAGAGTGGCATGGACATATATACACTACCAAATGTAAAATAGATAGCTAGTGGGAAACAGCCTCATAGCACAGGGAGATCAGCTCAGTGCTTTGTGACCACCTAGAGGGGTGGGATAGGGAGGGTGGGAGGGAGACGCAAGAGGGAGGAGATATGGGGATATATGTATATGTATAGCTGATTAACTTTGTTATACAGCAGAAACTAACACAATTGTAAAGCAATTATACTCTAATAAAGGTGTTAAAAAAAAAGAATGGACAAAGTGAACCCATGATAAAGGAAAGACAACCGTGCATTGAGTCAGAAGGAAAATAAGAGAATCAATCTGAGAAAGAATGTCAAAAATCAAGCTGAGATATTGTGTCTAAAAGTGCTCCTCCAAACTGATAGCATTTAGGGGGTTAATTGTATTAGGGTGTAATTAAGGATTAGTAATCTCAGCAGTGCCATTGGTACCTCCTGGCCACTAGGGGGGGCCAGCAATGCCCTGCTCTATAAAAGGAAAAGGCTTGTTTCAAAGTCAACTCTGGACTTATCAAAGGGCAGGAATTATTTTGATTTTATAGGGCCACAGGAACCCTTGCCATCAAATTATTCCTCCGAAATATAGAAAGAAAAAATTGCAGTTCTATTCCCCAGAAAGAAAAATGAAACAAAACACAAATTCAGGAATTAAAAATCAGATATTCTGAGCATAACTGCCTTAAAAATTCATTTGCTAATCAGTGGATTAAACTAGAGACAGCACCCCGTATATTGTCTTCAGGTAATGCACACATTTATTTATTTTTAAATTTGATATTCTGTAGATATTTATTTCCATGTGTGTCCCACATGGGCCAGAGAACTTGAATATGCCTTTGCTTTTGTGCTAAGTGATAGGATCTGACCACTTGCAACACATGTGCATGGCAAAATGGCACTGCTGTACTGCTTGCTTTTCTTTTCCTCTAAACTTGTATGTGTGTGTATATATATGTATATATATATACACATTTTTATTTATGTATATATGTGTACACACTATATATAAATAATATATATAAACAATATTTATAACTATTTGATACATGCAAAAGTAAATAACATCTATATAAATATTGAAGAATATTAATAGAAAAAAAAAAAACTCTGCACTAGAGATACCTTTAGAACTAGAACATACCTTTAGACTAGAACTAGAACATACCTTTAAAATGTCTGTTGTCTTCTTCCCAAACCCAACTGCCTGTTTCCACTCATACTGATTCACTACTATGAATATTGTGTTTATCACTTCAATGCTTTTTAAACAATAATTTGTATCACACCTATGTGCACTTTTAACAATATATATTTTAAATTTCTTGGAATTTTATTAAAATTATATCATCCTGTATGTTGCTTCTTGTGATTTTTTTTTTCTTTCAAAAATATGCTTCTATGATTCATCCATTTTTTCCATGTAGATGTCATTCATTCTTACTACTAAATAGTACTCCATGGTGGAGAATATCACACTGTATTTAATTACTATCTTCTTATTGGACATTTGGGCTGTTTCTACCTTTTGTTCTCATAATCAATTAACAATTCTGCTATGAGCATTCTTGCTTATGCCCCTTAGGACACAGAGGCACATACCTAAAAGGAGAATTTCTGGTTCATAAGTTGTGTACATCTTCAGCTTTCAAGAAAATACTAAATTGCTTCCAAATTTGTGGTTCCACTTTATACTCCCACTAACAATATGTGAGAGTTCTCATCGCTCCACATCCTTACCAAGATTGGCATTGTCAGACTTCTATTTTTTTGTAAGTTTTTCTAGTTTTGTCTTTTACATTTCATTACATTTTCTCTTTCACCCTGATATATAAAAATGCAACTGCATTTTTTAAATGGGTCTTATATCTAGCCACCTAGCTAAACTCTCTTATTAACCTTAATAAATTATGTGAACAATCATATCATCTCTGTAATTATTGTGCATGTTCCTTTCTATAGTAGGCCGAATAATGGCCCCCCCAAAGATGTCAACATCCAAACCCCCAGAACGTGTTAATATGTTACCTTACATTGTAAGAGGGACTTTGCAGATGTGATTGTGAAAGATCTTAAGATGGGGAGATTATCCTGAATTATCCCAGTGGGCCCAAATAATAACCAGTGTCCTTCTAAGAAAGCAGAAGAAGATTGGATTACAGTAGTAGATGTACCAAAGAAAGCACAAGATTGTAGTGATAGGAGGAGGGGGATCATGAGGCAAGGAATGCAGGCCTCTAGAAGCTGAGAAAGATAAGGAAACAGAACCTCCCCTCAGAGCCTCCAGAAGGAACGAGCCTGCCAACACCTTGACTTTAGCCCAGTGAGATTGATTTTGTGCTTCTGACCTCCAGAGCTATAAGATAATAAATTATTGTTGTTTTAAGCTACTAAATTTGTGGTAATTTGTTAAAACAGCCATAAGAAAACAATACACTTTTCAACCTCTTTTATTTCTTTTTCTTCCCGTAATTCTTTGGCTACAAATTCTAGCCAAATATTTTATTCTGACTACATGCTTTTCTAACAGATTCTTAAATATGATAGGAAGAAAAACATAATACTCTAGACATTTTCGGATTTATTAACTATAGGATATTTCCACAGAAAGATCCAAATTCTTTTCTAAAGTCTATAATTTTAGTCTGGAACATGTACTTTCAAATATTCCAGGCACACTGCCTTTAATGATAACCTCCTACTTCTCATGTCTATAATAATGATCTGGTCCGTATATATTCTTTTTTTCATATATGTTCTTTATTTGTGATTGATTGATACTTTATCTCTGGAAAGGACTGAGGTATCAAAATAGTTAGAATAGGAAGATTAAAAATAACAACAAAAGAGCATAGCATTCTAAGGAGGAGAGAAAATAGATGTACCAGGTGCCTGGAATCAGTAGTGAGCACAGTGGGAATTCTGAGAACATTGTCACTTTGGAGAACTTAATCTGCAAGTTAGAGACTGACTTGCCCAACAGCCAAATGTGACAGTATCTTTCTAGATGTATAAATAGCCATAATTATTAATAACTATGGCATCATAAAGAAGTGGGAGTCAACTGTAATTGACACCATGGTCAGTAAAATTTGGAAAATTTACATCAAAGTAAAGTCATTGTCACTCTGTTTATAATGTAATAATTTTAGTATGTAAACCTGATCATTTTTCCACTGAACACAGAGTTTAAATTAATATTAAATATGATTCAACAGAAAGATGCAGAAAAAAGCTAAAGTTCACTTTTGTACTTTTTATGACTTTTTTTTACACCATAATTCTTATCATCTTTTGAGGGAAAGTATTATATATTGTTTTTTCCATGATTGAGACAAATACATTGAATCTACTGATTCACTACAATAAAAACTGAATAATCAATGGATTGTAAATGCTTATGTACAGAAGTTCTCTGAGAAAACAGTAAAATTTAAAAGAAGGGGCAGTTGTACTTCCTACTTCCTCAGTAAGGACTAGAATAATCATAAAACTATTAACTAGAAGTGTAAGAAAGAGTACCCTAAAAAGTTTATTTCGCACTCCCTAAGATCTGGGTAGATTTTGTTAAACAGTTTCAGAGTTTTTGAAATCCCCGTTGCCTTTCCTAGTCTAGTCTTGTGTGATAAAAGCTGACTTCTTGGGTTTTCATAGCAGTTAGTTCAGCTCATACATATTTTGAAGACTTACACCCAAGGTAGCCAAGAAGATTTCTTGCCTCAGGTTCAGGAATCTGCTTACCAGCTTTTCTCATAAGTTGTACCTTCCTTCTACTGATTTATTCCTGAAGAGCCAGCTCATTATACTGGATTTCCTTCTGTAAAGGAAAACATCAACACAAAGAAAACTTATTTCCCTCAGCAAGTATTTTTATGTATTGACCAGGTGCTACTTTAACCTTCTCACTCATAGCTAGCCTGCTCCCAAACCAAGTTGTATGTCTAATGCATAAAATCAAAATAGAGGAAAGGACACATAAAGGTTTCACTTTTAAAGGTACCACTTACTCCTTGCTCAGGATTGAATGTAGAACCATCAGTGGGAGGAGTAAAGAAATGTCTCCATTATCCTGACATAGATTGATGAAAACTCTTCCCAGTTTGAACACTCTCCTGGGATCTGTTGGCTCAGTCTGACTTTTGAGGCCCCAGGTCTGGTGGCTCAAGCAAAGTGGAAAATAGGAGGCGAAGATGTGACTTCCAAGACTGAGCTCTGATGTAGGCCTCAGGAAAGAGTAATAATAATAATAACAATAAAAACATTATTATTTTTATTATTATTATTAATACCTAACAGTTCTTTATAATCTAATATGAACCAGACATTTAGAACTTTTCGCGTACTTTGTGTATTCTAATTTATGTGATCCTCGTAACAACTCCATGAGTTAGTTACCGATAAAAAAATGAGACTATGTAACATGCCCAAAGTCATGGAACTATAAACTATGCCACCTCTTAAAAGTTCATGAAGTGTTCGTATTATCCAGGCAGCTTATCAGGACAGGAGTCAAGATAGTGATTTAATGTAGAACCCTATGTGGAAGTTGACTACAAATGCCCCTAATTCTGGTGGTGGTAGTTAGTCTGTGTGGAGCCCAAATCCAGTGGAGGAGAAAGCTGCCATATGCAGAGTAGCATACTATACTCTAAGAGGACTATAAGAGAAATACAATACATTGATTCTGCCCTCCGAAGTTTCACATTCTGAAGGTAAGCTTAGCTATTCACATAAACAATTAAGTAGTAATTCAACCCAATATGTATTTATTTCATTCAATTCAATAAACATTTGCTTGAGCTTACTTTATTTTACCAACTGACTAAAGATTGCCAAAATCAGGATCTGCATTCAAGAGGAAGAAAGATGAAGAAGGTGTGGGATCTGTTTGAAGGACCTCAAGGTTTGGTGGGAAAAAGCAGACGTCAATCAGCAATTAAAATTTCAATGCAGTCAATGCATTCAGGCACTAGGTGCCCAAGAAGAAGATGTGACTGGCATTTCCTAAAAGATCAAGGAATGCTTGCCAGGGAAGGTAATGCTTAAGCTAAATCTTAAAGGATACATTTTTAATATTTCTATGAAGGGAATATTTCTCATTTGAAAACATACATTTTCATTCCTAAATAAAATCATTGATTGTATGTGGCATCTCCTCGGTACATCATGGATGTGCAAACCTGAAAGTAGCTCATTCATGACACAGTTTAACTTTATATGTAGCAAATCAATGGCATCTGGAAAATCAATTTCGTGAAAGGCCAGCTGCCAGGGCAAAGGACACGTGTTTTCACATCAGTACCTTTCTGCTGGCTAATACAAAAGCGAAGTCAATGACTAGATCAATGCCATTAATAAAGAGATTTCACAGGTTTAATCCATTGTAATACCTTATTTTTACACATTTAAAGAATCTAAGGATTTGGAAATACATTGTGGGTTCTTGTCAATATTTTGAAATAAGATCAAGATCCAATATTTTGACATATTCATCAGTAGTGCTCCACTTCAGATGCATTCATTCTTTCACTACATCCTTACTAAATACCCACTCAGTGCCAGGTACTGTCCTGGGCATGGAGTATATAGTACAGCAGTTCACAAGGCAAGCAAGAGTCTAGTTTCAGGAAGGCTACACTCTAATGGAGAAAGACTGACATTAACCATGTAAGAAATGAATAAATAAGATGCTTTTACATAAGAACTAGAAGATAAATAAGTGCTATGAAGAAAATAAATAAAATAAGATGGTGGCTTAGAGAATGAATTGGGGGCTGTAGATGGAAGCTATTTGAGCAAGGATGGCCCCAAAATCCTGGTATGAAAATATGACATTTTTATCTAACACTAGAATGTTGAAAAAAGTACCAACTATGAAATATACAGTAAAGAAAATTCCAGGCAGTAGGAACAGCAAGTGCAGAAGCTTAGAGACAGAGGGGATCTTGGAGTGCTTGAGGGACAGAAGGAAAATGAGAGTGGCTGGAGAACAGTGAAAAAAAATGAGAGTGGTCAGAGATGAGACCAGAGAAGACAGCTATAGACAGATCAGAGAGGGTTTTAGAAAATAAGGTAAGAAGTTTGGATTTTCTTCCAATTGGCATGGAAAGCCATTGGAGGAGTATAAGCAAAGTAATGATATGATTAGATTTAAACTTTTAAAAAACTGTTCAAGCTACTGTGAAGAGAATTGACTATAGATTAAGAATGAAAGCAGGAAAATCAATTAAGAGGCAAGTACAGCTGGGCAGATAAGACATGAGGGTGGGTCAGACTACAGTTGTAGGAGTTGGTGGGGTATGATCACATTCATGAGCGTTTTGGAAGTAGAGCTAGCAACATATTTGTGAATTGGGTTTTAGGTTTGGGGGCCTGGATGATAAAGATAAGACCCAGAAAGAAACTAAAAAAGAACTGGAAGGTAGAAAAATAGTTATCTTTTGCCATGTTAAGTTTGCAATGTCTATTGTATATCTGAGTGAAGATGCTAAACAAGCTTCTAGAAATGTGATTCTAGAATTCAGAAAAAAGATATGGAAAAGGGGATTTATATTTGAGAGTTATCATCACATAGATAGTATTTAAATCCATGGAACTGAATGATATTATAAAAGAAAAAATATTTTTAAAAAGGAAAGGAGGACACACATAGGCCCCTGTGATTTCCAACATTTAAAGATCTGGCAGAGGAGGAAAAGAAGTAAGGAAGATTGAGGAAGAACATCAGTGAGGTAGCAGGAAACCAAGTAAATGTGATATCATGAAGGCCTAGAAAAGAATTTCAAAAAGGAGCATTTTGTCAGATAATTGACTCTAAGATGTCGTGAATTAGAGGGCCCTGGTGACCTTGATAAGAACAAGGTCACTTTCAGAAGTGTGGTGGCAATGAAAGCCAGATCAGTGGAATATGGTAACTAGCTACTGCTGTGTAATAAACCACTACAGAACTCAGTGGCTTAAAATAACAATTATTTCTCATAAGTCTATAGATCATCTGGGTGGCTCTGCTCATCTGGACAAGTCTCAGCTGATCTCAACAGGGTTAGCTCATGTAACTGCAATTAACCAGTGAGTATCCTAGGGGTCGGCTGCTCTAGGATAGCCTCAAGTGGAACAATGTTTTGCAGGGTTTCTCAACCACCCAAAGGACTGTCCTGGCTTGTTTTCAGAATGGTGGCAGGGTTCCAAGAAAGAGGGCAGAAGGGCACAAAGCTTCCTGAAACATTGGCTGAAAACTGGCACACCATCATTTCTCTCACATCCTATTGGCAAAGGCAAGTCCAAGTCCTCCCGGAAACAGAGTGGGTGAGAGACTACAAAGTTAGAGACCAAAGGGCACACATACAAGGAGGCTATTAATTAGGGCCCACAATGCAATTAAGTTACCATTTGTGGGCAAAAGTTTCGGGAAGAAAATAGAAAGAAAGTGCATAGAGACAGCATTCTGCTTCAAAAAGTCACAGATAGATGGGTGGGTGCCAAAATAAAGATGCGGTGGAGTGAAGGACTCTATTTTGTTTGTCTAGTAGGTTTTTGTTTTTTAAAATAGATATGAATGATTGTTTTCATTGGCTGATTGAAATGATTGAGGAGAGAGAGAGTTCAGGAGAGAAAAGGATTCCTGTGGGAACAAAGTCTATGAGTAGATCAGCTAAAATCAGAGGGGTTGGCCTTTCGCAGATGCAGGGGCATGTCTTCAAGAGCAACAGAAGGGAAGGAAGAGCGTGTGCACACCTGGTCTCCCTCATGTTAAACTGGATGTTAATTTCAGAATTCTTAGGGATTAAGAGAAGTGTACCAAACCGGTTTGCAGGGCAGAAATTGAGACACAGATGTAGAGAACAAACGTATGGACACCAAGGGAGGAAAGCAGTGGCGGGGGGATAAATTGGGAGATTGGGATTGACATGTATACACTAATATGTATAAAATGGGTAACTAATAAGAACCTGCTGTATAAAAAAATATATAAAATAAAATTCAAAAAAAAGAAAAGTGTACCAGTTCAGGGAAATCTTATTTTTTAAAAAAAGACTTGCTTACAATTCAAAATTATAGAGAAACCGTTCATACCAGGGGAATTTACTTCTGCTATGCAATAAAGCTACTGAGAGGCAAAGACAAAATATGTTCAGAAGAGAAATCAGCTGGGATCAATGTCTTGATTCCAGAAATCAAAATATTCCACAATGACTTGCACATCCAGTGATGTGTTCACAGAGAAGTCACTCTCCAATGTAAAATACTGATTTAGATCCATGGTACAAACTTGCATTATTACTGTACTCCTAGAGTGTTACATTTTGAATGTGCGCTATTGCAACATCCTTTATTTGACTAATCACTTGAGGGGTTGAAACAGCTGTTCAGTTAAAGATGGCTTAAATTTACAAACCACAGCATTCGTGAAAAATTCATCAGCTCACTACTGGGAGATGTTGAACTAATTGTTCATGATGTGGGTCAAATATCTTTGAGTGCCTAAGACCGTTTAGGGAAATTTGTGCACGTGGAGGTGGTTGGGGGAGAAAAACCTCACAAAGTTAAACTTCAAAAATCTGAGTTTATTATGTAAAATTTTACAAAAGTTTAAAATTGTACAAAATTTTAGGCATTAAGTTGCAGATTGAGAGGGATGTGTGGCTGAAAGTGAACATGACATATATAGTAACTGTCTCAAAATCAGAAACCCTCTTTCACTCAAACCAGGTTCTGATTTCACTGGGAACCGAGGCAGACCAAATATTTTAAGCTGAACTTCTTATGTCAATTGTTAGGTCTTTATTTTCACATTAGTTAAAGCCAATACAACAGGACTCTTAGGTCAAGAACAAAAGCTTTCTAATTTCAAAAGCCTTCTTGTAAATCCTTCCTATATATGATTTCATCTTTATGTAGATTGCCTCAGGCTGCCTGTGAGGATCCTAACAGGACAGGGCATTAGCAATTAAAAGACAGGACAGGCTTCTTTAAGGAGTTCCTGACTTCCATTTTCCATGGTGCTCTGTGACCACCTAGAGGGGTGGGATAGGGAGGGTGGGAGGGAGACGTAAGAGGGAGGAGATATGGGGATATATGTATACGTATAGCTGATTCACTTTGTTATAGAGCAGAAACTAACACACCATTGTAAAGCAACTATACTCCAATAAAGATGTTATTAAAAAAAAAAAAGAAAGAAAGAAAACATTCTAAAATCAAAACTGTTTCCAATATTCTCCATCTGACTCTAGGAATGCCTAATTGTACTGAAGCCATCACATTATGAGAAGGATGTGAAGGTAGGAAATATACGTAAAGTTGGAGATTTATATATAGTAAGGCAGAGTCATCACAAATACACCAATCAGCAACCAGGAGCATGCGGAATGAGGAAAAAGAAAGAGATAGATGAACAGACCAGAGGCAGATAAGAAATAAATTTAATTCACTTTCGTAAACACTTACTGAGCAGCTACCATGAGCCAGACAAGGTTCAGAAATAGAAGTTGGGAAGGGGTACAAGGCAAGATAGATATAATAGCATATGATATTAATGTAATGCAATGGTAAGGCTGTACACAGGATTCCATGGGTCCCCAAAGGAGGGGCACTTGATTAAGTCTGGGGCACCAGAGGATGTATGCTAGAAGGTATATTTTCTGAGCTGTATCTTAAAGGGATGGATAAGAGCTAGAGAGGTAAAATAGAAGAAGATTTTAAGGTGATGCCAAGTAGAGGTCCAAGGGCATGAAATATCATAATATCTTATAAGGATATTACAAGCAGTAAGGCTAGTGTGGTTAGTAAGCCATATCATGGAGAACCTTGTTTTCTAAGTCTAAACTTTATCCGGTAGGTAATGGTAATTCTTTTCAGCACAGGAGTCAAATGATTTGAAGGGATCAAGACTGGAGACCAGAAATCAGTGAGATTTAATGCATGAGTTTGGGAGAAGGAAATAGTGTAGAGTAAAATTTGTAGGATTTGGTATATAAATGGAAATAGAGGTCATTCTATGGAAAGAGAGGTGGAACAGGAGGAAGGTCACTGCAAGAGATGTCACACCAACAGAAATATGTCATGATCAATAGGCCTGACAGGCACACTAGCTTTCAGTCCTGGAAATTTTGACATCTTTCCTTTGCAAGCAGAAGTCCACTTAGAGATGATCCCAGAGGCCTGTGAAGAGTCTAAAACAGATATACAGGCGGTTTGTGCCATTAGAAAACACCTACGGCACTTTTTTCATGGAAATATCAGGGAGTACATAAATGAAACATCTGGTTTCTGAGCATCTGAGAGATAAAATGACACACACATGCTAGGATAACTGAGTAGTTACCATAAACACATCCATATCTACAGATTGCAGGTGAAAATATGTAACCTTTCAGTTTAAAGTAGGTTGTTCTTTGGCCAGATCAAATGGCATGAAGGCAAAACTACTAATCTCCATGTTCAGCTTTTGCTATGATCAGAAACAGACTAAAAACATTTGACAACCTCAGTTCCAATTTCTCCTCACCAATGAAACCCAATATTTGCGCTTCAACTCTTCTTAAAACTTTTCCACTAACCTTTGATTACCTTGATGCAGCTAATCAATTAAAGCCATTTAGGAAATTATTAACTGAGGGTCAGGATTTTGAAGGTTCGAATGGTATTGGGAATAGTAATAATTGAATATATCGAATAAGTCATTCACTATTGCTGCTCTGATATGGTAAAACTCTATAAAGTACAGCCTACAAATATTTGAGTCAAAATTTCATGAGATCTCATTTATGGAAAAATAATATTACTGGGCTGTAATAAGATCCAACGCTTTACTTGGAAGACAGAACTTAAATAGCAGAGCTTATTACATAATCTGAAATCTAGAACGTCTCTAGAAAGCTTTAAAAGATGTAGCTCTAACATATTTTTCAGCTGTCCTGAAAAAGCTAAATCTTCTTTTTTTCAATTGTGAAATCTCTGCATCTATCATCAGGTTAAATATCAGTCACCAAGTTCTGCTCCTGCAGTTCTTATAAAGTCAAGTTCCTAGTAATTAGAGACAACTACTCATGTTACAGCTGTAAGATCAGCTCTCTAATAGGAAAGCAAACAGCTCACAAAGACTGAGATCAAATCCTTTTAATGCGCTTTCAACTTGCTGGGGAGGAGATCTATTCCAAGCATAAACACAAGCCTCCAGAAATAGTTTTTTTATGATGCTCTTAAATGTCTAATAGGTGTTCAACACCCGCTGTGAACTGGTGAACCTAAAAGGGATTTAAGGGTATTTATAAGTGTGGTGCCATATAGTACAACACATATACACACATACACATATCTGATGCAGGCATAGTTATGGCACCATCATCACTGTAAAAAAATACTTGTATAGTACCATAAGTCCCCCCAAAAAAGATTTTTAAATTTTACAACTGAAAAAGTAACTACAAAATGGATTATAGTGACTCTACAAAATCAATAGTTAGCCACGTTAACAGAAAAACATTTAGGAATTGAAAGGCACACTGTTTTGTAATGTTGAATTTTTTAGTTAGAAATGTGTTGTTTTATTGTCTTCATTTAAAAATCCTAAATAATAAACATATTCCTTAACAGTATACATTCTTCATAATGTTGATATTAAAAAAAGCTTTTCAATTTTGAAAGTGCTTTTGGAGTCCTTTGTTAGGTCTTGGGGAGTGGTGATTTCACAACTTCCCAACCAAGCATTTAAATTATCATGCTTAAATAAAAGCAAATCTCTATTTATGTAGCAGATATGGTCTTGAAGAACTCTTTAAAAACAGAATTTCTTAATAAATGACAATGTAGTAAATAAATGGGGAACTGGCCAGTTAAGTAAAATATATAGGTAATTTTTTAATATGGTAAATCTTTTGATAAAATAAAAAAGGAAGACCTTTTAGTATATCGGTTTTGTAAATTAAGATTTTGTGTATGAGATTTTCTTAAACTGGGGCAGATTTGTATACCTTATGGCTGAGGAAGAAACAATTCTAATTGCATGAGTTGAGACTGGTGAGATTGTTCAATCTTTTAACACTGAGTGGGGTGCTTTAAAAAAATATATCACTTCTTTTATGATGGCTGACCAGATTATTGTCTACATTTCTCCTTTTGGTTACCACAAATATCCATGTATCAGGAATCATTTTTAGCTGCAAATAACAGAACCCATTCCATCCAAGATACACAGAAAAAGAATATATTAAAGGTTGTGAGGTCACTCATAAAATATCAAGGAAGGCTGGAGATATCTGGCCTGCAGACTATACAGCCAGGAAGAATAGTCCAATTACACTGATAGAATGCCCCAGTAAGGCTCCACTGTCACCACCACAGCAGTACAGTTTGTACTGCCCATGCAGAGCATGGAACTGTACACTCAGAACTCTGTGTGTGTGTGACTTCTGAAAGCTCATTGTCTCTCCGTTGTTCTCACAAGAATTAATTCTCTGCATGTGACATTTTCATGTCGCTCTCTTCTGAACTGACTCCCAGGTGGGTTCTCTCCAACCTACATTCTCACTCTAATGGAAAGTAGGAAAGAATTTCTGTCTTCTACCTCAGAATGATCTACCATAAGGTGAGAGATTTTAAGTGGGGAATTCAGAAGGAGCTAGGAAGACCACAAACAAGACAAATATTCACTCTAGTCTCTTCCTGGCATCAATATATTCCATTTTTCTATGCCTATATTTCCAAGCTTTTATACTACAACAACAAATGTTCGTATCTAACATGATGAAACTACTCTTTTTAATATGAAAATGCATTCATTCTCTTCCTGAAAGGGGGACTGCCCAAAAAGTCATTGGTTACTTCATCGGCTCCAAGTCCAGAACCAACTGGCCTCATGCTAATAGTCTGCAACAAATGGATGAAATTGAGAAGTCAACCATCACCATTAGGTATAGTGAAATTAAGTAGGTGAAATAGCAAGGGAACTGTAGCAAGAAATAGCATATTAATGAACATGAAATTTCTAAATATTTAACAACTGGCTCCTATGAGCAAAGATTGTTCTCTACTGCTAGAAAATTAAGCATCCAACAGTGATATTAGTCAAATCAGCCTTAGAGGGTGCCATCATGGTATGCCACCATGACCACTTTATTTCCTGTCTCATTGAGTAAGCACTGGTTTAGCTGGGAAAAGGCTACAAACAAAATGGTTATCATGTACACCTAATTATCAAAACCTCTTCTATAATGAAGGGTATTTGCTGGATATTCAAATATTCTCACACTACCTAATCTGAAAGAATAATCCACATATTTCTCTCACAGACCTTCTTTTCATGAAACTTCCTGTCTGTTCATTCAAAGATACTGGGTTATCCAGCTGAAGCATTAGCATCTCCCCATGAATCACTGTAAATGCATACCTCAAGCATCTGTCCTTCTAGACAAAATGAACATGAGGCATACTATTCAACCAGCTATACATTGAGATTTCCCTTCCCCCAAGTGTTCAGAGCCTCTTCAATGTGGGGTTACAATGCTGCAACTGTTCACTTTCAGCTAGTGCCAGCGTAGTATTAATGAATCTACTTTTAACTTTTGCCTTCTTCAGTCAAAGGTCACTGGGATAGGATGAGGAAGGATCGCTAAGAATGTAAGCCCCCTGCTAACAGAGTTTACTTTTTGTCTTATTGAAGCATATTCCTGGTTTGCCAAGGAAAGTACCAGTTTATTCTAGTTGTCCCAGTATAATTATTAGTAGTGCCATTTTTACTCAAAAGTGTCCTGGTTTGGAGACTTCCCTCGGGGAGCAGTGGTTGAGAGTCTGCCTGCCAATGCAGGGGACACGGGTTTGATCCCTGGTCCGGGAAGATCGCACATGCCGCAGAGCAACTAAGCTCGTGCAGCACAACTACTGAGGCTGCGCTCTAGAGCCCGTGAGCCACAACTACTGAAGCCCGCATGCCTAGAACCTGTGCTCCGCGGCAAGAGAAGCCACTGCAATGAGAAGCCCGTGCACCACAACGAACAGTAGCCCTAGCTCGCCAAAACTAGAGAAAGCCTGCGTGCAGCAACGAAGACCCAATGCAGCCAAAAATAAATAAATAAATAAATTTATTTTTTTAAAAAAGTGTCCCAGTTTGGATAATAAATTATATATTCACCTTACACATATACTATTTTCACTTGATAATAAAGTGCTACTGGGCACGCCTAACTTTTCTTCTTGGTGGATTGGCTCACCAAGTTATGCGCATCATAAGCATGGCCAATGGCCAACTGTTTAAACTCTACTAGAAACTATTAATAAGAAGAGAATAGTTACTTTTCAAAGAAGGCATAGTTTTGCTCCAAATCTCTAGGAATCTCTGCTGTGATTCTCCGAACAGTGATTTCCACAAGCACCCTAATAGGCTACATATACTTTGAATATCATTGTATCCACTAAGTCATAAGAACTAAATGGTAAAATAGATTGTACTATAGCTTGGCTCTGCTGGAGAGGCTTTCCTTGGTGTAGGGCCCTCTCATATCTGGCATTTTGGGTAATAGGGTGAATTATTCAGAGGCTCACTCCCATATCTGATAGGCATTTCTCCAATATAAGTGGGCCCACCAAACTTGTGCCATTTTAGTAGTAGTACGGTACTACGTAAAGGGTGCAACTTCTTTCACTTTGAAGGCGGTCTCTTAGCAGGTCTCTTAATAGATCCCACTAAAAGGTAAAAGGAGCTGGAGGCCCCCATATCTTTTTGCATTTCATCTGCCCACCTCTGGCACTACACACGAAGGCACTAGAATACCTGATACTCCCTGATCTCATAGTCCTTTCAGCATGATGGCATCAAGGTACTAGAATATATGATGTCCTGTGAAACAGTGAGAAAATCAGGGTGCCTGAAGACTACATTTTATGTCTTGAATCTGAAGAGTTAACATGACCCTGAGATAGGATGAGGAAAATGAATTGCTCTCACTGTAAGGTTAAAGAAAACTGCTTCTTTTTTTTCTCTGTATATTGGAATAGATAAAAATCAAGAGCTATATAGTAGATGCCACGGACTCTGTTAATTTGTTCCAATAAAAAGATAACTTCTGGGCTTCCCTGGTGGCGCAGTGGTTGAGAATCTGCCTGCCAATGCAGGGGACATGGGTTCGAGCCCTGGTCTGGGAAGATCCCACATGCCGCGGAGCGGCTGGGCCCGTGAGCCACAATTGCTGAGCCTGCGCGTCTGGAGCCTGTGCTCCGCAAAAAGAGAGGCCGCGATAGTGAGACGCCCGCGCACCGCGATGAAGAGTGGCCCCCGCTTGCCACAACTAGAGAAAGCCCTCGCACAGAAACGAAGACCCAACACAGCCATAAATAAATAAATAAATAAATAAATAAATATAAATAAATAAATAAATAAATAACACCCCCCCCCCCCAAAAAAAAGATAACTTCTATGCCCGAGCCGGTGCGGTGGGTACCGGGGCCCCAGCGGCCACGGGGCTTACTTACTGCAGCGCCCGGTGGGAATGGGAGTTGCCTCACGTGGGAGAGGCTGCGAAGGCATAATTAAAGGGAAAACCTCCTTGTTATTCTTGTAAATGCTTGGTTAAACTATCAGAAATGGAATTAAATAAGAAAGCTGATGGACGCCACCCAAAACAAAACCAAAAAAAAGAGATAACATCTGGAACAGCAAATGAAAATTAGTCACTATCTGAATAAGCTGCTGAAATTATGTCAATTTTTAAAAAACCAATATGCCTTCTGAATGGCCAAACCGGTAAGGTAAATGAGGTTTCCACTGACTGGTTTTGGCTTTAAGTCTGTGTTCAAGGCCCTGGACACAGTTACCCTATAAATGAGTGCAAGTTTAGGGAAAGTTTGGTGGAAGATTTAAGCAGTCTTATGACGTTATCACAGAACCTTTCCTCAAATACACCACGCCTTCCTCTTTTTTTTTTTCCAGAGTGCCTGTTTCTGTTAATTGACTTAGTTTTTGGAATTGAAGAATTCCCATGACTGTCCATCACGGGGGCCCAAGACAAGCCTCTTTTTACCAGACTTAGAATCTTTGTTTGTTTTTGGTTTTCCAGTTCAAGTGAGACTTTAGAAGGCTACCTATCTATTTCAATCCCAATGATCCTGTAATCAACTAGGCACCCCTAAATATGCTTGCAGGTCATATAATTCTGAACATGACTCTACCTTTGCTGCCTGTAATGGAAACCATAACCACTTATGCCACTCTAAGATCCATCATTCCCATCGAAATCATAGAACCCATTTTAATCCTGCCCCAATCACTTAGGTAAATTATTTAAGCTCTAAATTAAAATTACTGGTATTTTAGCAGGTTGTTTCTTCTTCTTGCACTTGCTATTTCTATAATACCTTACAGTTACCATGAATAAAATGAGTTAAAACACACTAAGTATTTAGAACAATACCTGGCATAAAGAAAGTGTTCAATGTCAGCTATTATTTTTTTTCTTCTGAATTATTTTTCCTTTTTTTGGTAACGGTTTAAATATATGACTAGGTATGGCACCTTACGTGAACTGACTTAAGAGATTCTGTCTCTCTTGTTTAGTCTAATAAGACCTATTTTCTTACTAAATAAAACTGTTTTTCCTTTGTCCAGCTTGATATCACCCTGTCTTAATGATAGAAGTCCTGAAGCACCAGGAAGTCTGCATGTTTGCAATTTACTGATGTTTACATGTAGGGTTAGAATAAACAAAAGTCTTCCAGAATTCGTTAGTAATCATCTTTTTTTACACTAAAATAGTCCTCTCTAAGAGATTCACTAGAGGTGTCATAGAGCATCGTGGCTTTGAAAAGACCAGAGTTCAAATCCTGGTTCTGCCACTTGCTGGCTATTGTTCATTTAGCAAGTTTCTTAAACTCTTTCAACTCTATCACATGAGAACTGAATTTTATTATATGTAAAATGCCCAGCAAAGAACCTCTCACTCTTAACTTTATTATTAATAGCCTCAACACAAAATCATTTTTGTTATTTATTACACATACAGTTATAGTGAATGTCCTTTAAAACAAATTACAAATAACCCAGTAAACAGGTGAAACTAACAGTTTTAGAGTATTATGTTGGATGGCTTTAGATCACAGATAAAGGTGTCCTAGTCCATAGCAGTAATTGATGATCTTTATTCACAAAGGAAGAAAACAACACATTTCCCTCACACATCACTAGGTCTGAGTTATGGAGGCATTCATTATTTTGAGTACCTCCCATTCCTCACTACTATCCATAAAGTGTTTTCTCACCTTGCACCCTTGACAACGTGAAAAGTGAAAATACAGCTTCTAAATACCATACGGCAATTAGGGTAATGATCCTTCCACGTACAGGGCACTGGACTGCTCTCCACACCACCCTATTTCAATTGACTAGGAAGGTTGCCGTAGGGTGCCACTTGAAAAGGCAATTTCCTATAAAAGCTATGGAAAGAAATTGTCTGTTGAAAAATACCACTAGAAATTGAGCTTGCATCTGTCTTACCAAAAATGTTAAATTCTCTCAGCAGTTTTTTGAATTCTATTCCAAAGTAGTATTAAACCATTTAAGACAACACTACATAATTCAAAAGAAAAGAATGGATAGACTGTAGGAAGGAAAATTGTATAATACTGTGGTTTAATGTAATAGAAGTCAGCATTATCTGGATCTTTCTAACCATAATTTCAGCCGTTAAAGCACCAGGGACTCCATCAGTATAGACACTATATTCTGACTCAATTACATTGTGCATTAAAAGTAGTGGTCTACAGCATCTATTAGACTTGTCATTACCCTTGTGCCATACTCGATTGACCAAAGGGGTAGAGGAAACCCTCTCTCCTAAGGGAAAAGAAAACTAAGAAGCAAATTCAGTGGAATGCATAATAGGTGTTCCTTGGGAGAATGCTTTAGGTTTCAGTTCATTTCTTTATAAGATGAACGTTTCCACCAAAAGCATCAGAGTAAACATCATGCCTCATTATTCCTTTCCACTGTTCATACAGCATGCATGTAGGTATAATGCTGATTACTGCAAAAAAATTACAATATTCAATGAATAAGCAGTGGAGGAAGCAAACATTTACTAGATTCCATGAATAAAAACCTCTCTAATAATGGGACTTCCCTGGTAGTCCAGTGGTAAAGAGTCCGCCTTCCAATGCAGGGGACGTGGGTTCGATCCCTGGTCGGTGAACTAAGATCCCACGTGCCACGGGGCAACTAAGCCGGCGCATGTCAACTAGAGAGCCCGTGTGCCGCAAACTGCAGCACCCACGTGTTCTGGAGCCCGTGTGCCGCAACTAAGAGCCCGCACACCACAACAAAGAGCCCACACGCTACAATGAAGATCCCGCGTGCCGCAACTAAGACCCTACACAGCCAAAAATAAATAAATAAATAAATAAATATTAAAAAAAAAAAAAAACCCTCTAATAAAGCTTATGTTGGAGGATAATGGCTCCAGCTACCCTAGCAAAGGAGGCAAGAGTCCCCTTTCCTATGAATAGCTGGGCTCATGTGTGATGTTGGGAACAACACAGCCCATACATCACTCTGAAGTGACAAGGCAAATAAATAGCAATTGAGAAAATAAGCTCTTCAGATACATATCATTTGGTGGGCATTCGATAATCTCAAAAAGCACATATGGGAATTGTATGCATAGGCTCTTATGGTCTGTAACTAAAAAAGCTTTGATTTTACAAATTATTTTCCTCTAGAAACCAGAAGCATGGTATTTCAGATGGAATAATTCCCTAATGTAGTTTTGGCCTTCCAGTAAAGATTTGTCAAAAATAATAATAATACATATAGATTAAATAGTAATAATTATTACAGACTAAATAAATAGGTAAATTTTTCATGTGGATGTTCTGCCATAACCTGAATCTCAAAATAACAAAGAAATAGAACACCAATGTTGGTTTTCACAGCTGCAAAAGAAGTAAAACATGTTACTTTTTTTAAAAAACATAATACCAATTAGTTTATACCTTCACAAAATGAAGAAGATTAAGATAGTGTAATTCACACGGTACAAAACCCACTAAACACAGAACTGAGGAAAACCCTAAAGATCAAGAGGCACCTACTTCATAATTTATCTTCCTCACATTAAAGAGAAGAAATATACCCCATCTGCATTTAGGGGTGAGGGTGCTAGAGCCAATCTCCAATCTTCTTACCATGGGGTTACACTTTATTTTCATTGGATCCTGGTTTAGGTACACTAATTCATGTTCTTATTTTTAGTCTTTATTAGTTATTTTATCCTTTTGCTTTTTCTGGAGAACTTTCTAGGAGGTAAACTTTCTGAGTATTTAGTTGCATGTTTGTAAAAGACACCTGATTATTAATTTAAAACATGTTACTTTTAATAGAATCAGAAATGTTAAAGGTGATTTAGATCCATAATATCCAAACTGGACTAATCTTCAGAATTATTTATGGTGCTTCCTAGGCACTATCCCAGACATGCTGTTTTGGGCTGAATTATGTCCCCTCAAAATTCATGTGTTGAATTCCTAAACATTACTACCTCAGAATGTGCCTGTTTTTGAAGATATGGCCTTCAAAGAGGTAACTAATGAGGAGTAAGGTCACTAAGGTGAGCCCTAAACCAATATGACTGGTTTTCTTATAAGTGTAGATTAGGACACAGACAGGCAGAGACGAAAGTTCATGTGAAAACAGTGGAAGAAGAGGCTCTCTACAAGCCAACAAGAAAGGCCTCAGAAGGAATCAACCCTGCTAATACCTTGATCTCAGACTCCTAGCCCCCAGAATCGTGAGAAAATTAATTTCTGTTGTTTAAGCCACCCAGTCTGTGGTACTTTGTTGTTAGGGTAGCCATAGCAGAGTAATATACCCACTAAATCAAAATCTCTATTGGCCAAATAATTTTTCTCTTTTAAAACATCCCTAGGTTTACATATCCAAAGGAAATGAAAACGGGATATCAAAGAGATATCTGCCATCCCACTTTTATTGCAGCATTAGTTGCAATAGCCAAGATATGGAAATAACCTAAATGTCTGTCAAAGATGAGTGGATAAAGAAGATCTGAGATAGATAGATAGATATATATATATATCAATTGAGATATAGATATAGATATATATATATAGATATATATATATATATATCTATATATATATATATATCTCACACAAGTGAATATTATTCATCCATGAGAAAGAAGGAAATCCTGTTTGTGACAACATGGATGGAACTTGAGGGCATTACGCTAAGTGAAATAAATCAGACAGAGGAAGACAAATACTGTATGGTATCACTTATATGTGGAATCTGAAAAAGCTGAACTTGTAGAAACAAAGAATAGAATGGTAGTTACCATGGGCTGGGGGTAGGAGAAGCAGGGAGATATTAGTCAACAGTTACAAACTTCCAGTTGGAAGTTGGAAGATGAATAAATTCTGGGACATCCAATGCCCATCACTGTGATTACATTTAGCAATAATGCATTATATACTTGAAAGTTGTTCAGACAGCAGACCTTAAATGTTCTCACCACAAAAAGGAAACGGTAATTATGTGACGTGATGGAGGTGTTAGCTAACCTATGGTGGTAGTCATTTGCAATATACAACTGTATCAAACCAAAATATATACCTTAAACTTACAAAATGTTATATGACAATTATATCTCAATAAAGCTGGGGGGAAAATATCTCCAGGTGATTTTGCTATTTGGCCAGGCTTAGATCAACCCCACCATCCAGAAGTTGAATTCAGTTACTTATCAATTCATTTTGCCTTGTTTTGTTTTGTTTTTTGAGAGAACAACTATCAAGCATCTGCTGACCTAGGAATAGCTCCAGACACTGGGGATACAGATGAATAAGACACAATAATTGCATTCAAAGAGCTCACCATTTAAAGGATATAGATATAAGTGTGGAATTAACACCGAGCACAGAGTATCAAAGGGATACTGATGAAGAGCACTTAACAAAGTCTGCAGAGGTTAGGGAAAGCTTCTTGAAAGAGGTAGTGTTTGAGATGTGCATTAAAATATGGTTAGAGGTAAAGCAAGTAAAGAAAACTGGAGGAAGAGAGAATGCAAATATTAGCAACACTTATTTTATAGCTGAGGAAACTGAGGCCCAAGTGGGTTAGGCAGTTCCCCAACGTCATAAATGCTGCAAGCAGAAGAGCTGAGATTTTAACCCAAGTAACCTGACCTCATGCCCCAGGCTCTTCCCAGCTTACTTCCTCTGTGCTTCACCAAATTTTCTTCTCTCCATCCTTATCTTAGTCTATTCAGGCTGCTATTACAGAATACCATAGACTGGGGGACTTAGAAACAAGAGAAAGTTATTTCTTATGGCTCTGGAGGCTGGGGAGTCCAAGACCAAGGTGCTAACAGATATAGTGTCTGATGAGGACCCTCTTCCTGGTACATAACTGGTGACATTTCCTGTGTCCTCACATGGTAAAAGGAGCAAGGAATCTTTCTGAAGCTTCTTTTGTAAAGTCACTAATCCCATTCATGAGGGCTCCACCCCTGTGACCTAATCACCTCCCAAAAGCCCCACCTCCTAACACCACCTGCAGGATTAAGATTTCAACATTTGACTCTTGGGGGACATAAATATTCAGACCATAGATGTATAAACATTTCAAATTTTATCACATGACACACTTTAAATATGTGTGTTTTATTGTATTATTCATATATCAATAGAGCTATTTTTAAAAATCCATCAGTTTGAAAAGCTTGCAGGTAAAGATACATGGTTAAAAAATTATGAAGTCATAACAATAATTAAAAAAGAAAACTACCAATGACACACAATCTAAATATCCCATATAATAAGTTAATGTGTAATATTTTATAATACAGATTAAGACCTTCATACATAAATACATTAAGATATTGTGAGTCCAACATTTTTTTTAGCGGGTGGGCAGCTAAAGATGCTTTGAAACTTCATCAAAGGGCTTGCATCAAAGAACCGGGCTCCATCTGGAGGCTGGAATATATATGAACGTCTTTGGCGGCCATTGACAGGAAGGGATCCTAAGAACAAACTAAAGTGATCATTTTGGGCTGACAGCCTTATAAATGCTCCTCTATACCTATAGGAAGGACATAAATCATAACTGAGCTATTAAATCAGGAGAGCGAAGTTTGAGTCCCATAATGAATGCATGGTGGTTCATTCCACTATCCTCTCTACTTTGAAATTTTCCATAATAACCAAATACATTTTGGTTCAGCCACACAGTAGACTATTAAGTGGTCTCTAAAACTCCTATTTTCAAAGAACATTTAATAACCTGAAGAACAGCTCAAAATAAAATGCTAAGGGCAAAAGGCAGGATTAAAATTAAGTATGTATCATGATCCCAATTATTGGTGTATGTGTTTATAAACAAGAAGATGAATCAAAACGTCTGTAGTGTGACCTCCGTGTGAGGGGACCATGAGTGATAATTGTTTTCTTCTTTTTATCTCTATTTTAAAAATTATCTCCAGTCAACATAGAATATTAAGTATATATAATAAAGTGTGTATGTGTGCTTATAAGGTTTAGTATTAATTGACTAAGCTCTTTGAGGTAAAAGTAGAGAATGAGAAACTTTGGGGCCTCTCTCCAGGCCTATAATTTTACAGCATGTCTCAAATCTAGCTGCACATTAGAAAGACATAGGTTATCTTTACAAAATTCTAATGCCTAAGCCCCATTCAAAGAGCTGCTGATGTAACTGGTCTTGAGTAGAGTCCAAGTATGAGTTTTACTTCTTCTTGTTTTAGAGTTTTTGTTTGGGTTTTGGTGGGGGGAGGGGGTATTTGTTTTTTACTTCTCTCCAAGTGAATCTAGTTTGAAGTTAGGATTAAAAATCAGTGCTCTATATGTATGGATCCACTATTATTTACCAAGCACTATACCTTGCTAGAGTGAAATGTACATGGAGATGCACAAACTTGAGAAAAGAAGCATGGAGATCACCTGGAGATAGAGAGGAAAAACAAATCATCACTGTAAACTTCCTAGCTAGAAGCAATTGGAACACAATTAGCAGAGATTCTATTATCTGTATGTATACAAAGCTTCCATAGGGATATTCTGAATTCCCTCATGGTCATCTGCTAGAAGTTTATTCAGGTAAGTTCAGAGAATGTGACAAATAATTCCACTTGCTAATAATTTCAGCTGTTTGTGTACAGGAGCATGTATTGATTTCCCTGAACTCTACGTAGAGACTGCAATTTGGCCAGTCTTCTCTCCTGATGTCCTTAGCTAGACCAATAGGCTGGAAGTTACCATGCTGGTTAGGAAAATGGATGCTGATTATCAAGAGGAATTAGGGATGCTACTGTGCAATGGGGACAGGAGGAGTAAAGTCTGGAACCAACGGGCTCCTCTAGGTTGCCTGCTAGTTCCACCTTATCCAGTAATAAATTTTAGAGAAGCTATAGCAATCTAATATAGGGAGACCCTCTCAGCCTTAGAAGAACTGACTGAGGGCAAAGAAATTAGATAATGGACAAGGGAATGAAGGAATTAAGAATTAGGAATTTCCCTCCCCTTATCCAGTAACTAAATTTTTTCCTTTCCATGTTCCCTACTATTTTATATAGGATGAGCTGGTGATGATAAACCTTATAAATTTGATACATATATTAAGTCTATCAATACAGAATAGTGACTGAACTAGAGGATTTACGAACATCGCCTAGATGGGTAATGATTGATGAGATTTTGAGCCTCCCCTTTCTTCAATTATGAAAAGAATAGTTATTTTATATTATGTTCCTTTAATATGAACAATGCTGCTGGCTCCCATTGTTACAGGCAAGTTTAAATCTGGGAAGAAGAATACATACACATGTGAGGTTGCCTAAAGGTGACTGCAGCAGACACCACAGATTGATTCCCTCAAGGCCACTGCAGCAGCCTTACAATATATCTCCCTGTTCACTAGAGGTTAGAAAATTGTCTACATTTCCCAGGTTCCCTGTAGCTAGGTTATACATCTGACTACATCCCCCTAACAGACTCACTTATGAGACTTTGACGGTAGAGGCAAGACTATGAGCAGGGGCTGCACAGATCTAACAAACATGATCAAGGAGGGCTTAGAATTTCAACAGCAGCACTTGAGGAGGTCTGGTGAATAGGTGTAGAACAACAGAGGGCAGAAGTACAACCTCTTGGTTTCTTTCAGAACAGAGCAATGATGTGTTTGGGCATTTCTTCTACTTGTATCACCTGTGTGTGTATACAACATTGATCCAGTGCACACAGAAATTCTCTGAGCCAATTAACACTCTATAATAAATTTCTTCCCATTTAAACTAACCAGAATGATTTTGACTATAACTAAAAGCACTGACTAATACAAGGAGATAGTGATATATATATAACTGAGATGCTGACAGACTAAAACTGTGTTTATATAGCCTTTATACTAACCTGCTAGAACAAGACCAAGTTTATATATTATTTATATAACTTACATTATAATAATGTATAAATTATGTTTACATTAAATTTATATTAAGCAAGTCAGAATACTCTCTTGGCCTATAATTATGGTGGGGAGGGGGAGCCTTGAAATTTAAAAACATTTTTTAAGTAAGACTTCCTCATTTACTGAAGGCTTACATGTGAGTTGAAATGAAAAAGGCAACTACAAGACAGAAGCTGGGCAAATACCACATCTTAGTTCTTAACAAATTAAATTATAGACTGTCTTTAATATAAGAGCACAGTCTAAGTCATCTTCCAAGAATTGTCTTAAAAACAGAGGGGAAGAAAGGATCTCATGACACTTAGGTAGGAAAGGTGAGACCTCTAGTTACTCAGAGAAGAGAAGAAAATGAATCTTCAATTCCTAACTTGGCAAACATCAAAAAAGGTATTTTAAATAGATGCTAATAGCATCAATTTGAAAGAGGTCACAGTATTTGTGAACTATTGAAGATCTTTACAATGTTTTCCCATTTGAATGAAACATTACATCTCTTTGCTATTTGAAATTTCAAATTTTAGAATATGTGACATGAAGCTCTGTTAATTATGGAGGCTGCTTTTTTCTTCAGAATCTCTGGATGAATAAGACAGATATGAGAACCAGGTGTTATATCATTGTATAAATGTACAGTTGATTGAATGACTGTGTCCAGAGAATGGCATACCATGTTTTGTCCTCTGCCTTGTTCTTTTCAGTATTTTCAACAATGACAAGAAAGTAGATTAAAATAGAGGGACTACATCACACTAAGAGGCTTCAGTATAGCCAAGGAAACCATCAACAAAATGAAAAAGCAACCTATGAAATAGGAGAAAATATTTGGGAATCATATATCTGATAAGGGGTTAATATCCAAAATATACGAAGAATTCATACAACTCAATAACAAAACAAAAAATGTAAAGAGGAACTGAATAGATGTTTTTCCAAAAGAAGACATTCAAGTGGCCAACAGGTAAATGAAAAGTGCTCAATTTCACTAATCATCAGGGAAATGCAAATGTAAACCACAGTGAGGGGGTGGGGCTAATGGCGGACCCTGGGAGGGCTCACGCCAAGGAGCACTTCCCAGAACTTCTGTTGCCAGTGTCCTTGTGCCCATGGTGAGCCACAGCCACCCCCTGCTTCTGCATTAGACCCTCCAACACTAGCAGTTTCCAAATCTGTGGATTCAACCAACCATGGATCAAAAATATTCAGAGAAAAAAATTCCAGAAAGTTCCAAAAAGCAAAACTTGAATTTGCTGCACACTGGATAGATGATCTTTAAACAGGTTTCCCACCGTGTATTAAATCCAGCTAAAGAATGTGGTTTCAAGTTTGATTCCACAAAGGATGTGGCTTAATTTGGTTTCTATGAATCAGTTCTCACCTCAGTTAAGCCTCCCCTAATCCTGTTCGCCAGAATCAATTGCTTCGGGACTTCCCTGGTGGCACAGTGGTTAAGAATCCGCTTGCCAATGCAGGGGACACAGGTTTGATCCCTGGTCCGGGAAGATCCCACATGCCGCCGAGCAACTAAGCCCGTGAACCACAACTACTGAGCCTGCACTCTAGAGCCCACAAGCCACAACTACTGAGCCCGTGAGCCATAACTACTGAAGTCCGCAAGCCTAGAGCCCTTGTTCCGCAACAAGAGAAGCCACCACAATGAGAAGCCCGCGCGCCGCAATGAAAAGTAGCCCCAGCTGGTTGCAACTAGAGGAAGCCCACACGCAGCAACAAAGACCCAATGCAGCCAAAAATAAATAAATAAGTTAATTAATTAATTAATTTAAAAAAGAAGAAGAATCAATTGCTTCTTTCCCTGAGCTCTCCCAGTAGGGTATTTGTATCTCTAGTATTTAGTTACTTGCCTAATTGTCTTATCTGTTACTAGAAGGAAGAAGGGACTCTCTTATTCATCTCTATGTCTCCCTAAGTACCTAGCATATGCCTTGTACATAGTAGGTCTCAAAACATTTTTGCTGAATTAAAAATAACTTCATAGATGAAATAGAATTTGTAATACCCATGATATCCTGAGACCTTAATGCATATTTTAAGAAGTATGCACTTTAACAGTATGAGTGTGTGAGTATTTGGTGGAACTCCTGTGTGAAATCTGCCTAGATTTTTTTTTTTCAAACAGGATTTTCATCAGCCAGGCAGCTTTTAGTGTTCGAAACCTTATCATTACCAGCAGTAAATTTCTTTGAAAATGCCAAGTAAGGGTCATTGGGCTAATGGATTTATTCACTATGATATTCTAGGAAATTATGCCATCCAACTTGCCAGAAGTTGTTTCAAGGTCAAATACTGAAATATCTAAGTAGATTACAAAGGTGCCTGGAAGATTCTTTTTTGACAGTCTTGCCTATTTCTACATCTCTATTCCCAACTCTGATTACATATTTCTATTATCCAATGTTCAGATGTACTTTCTTTACCACTCTTTCTATTTATAATTAGGATCCAGCACTTATTTGAATTTTCAGCTCACTGGATATTTCAGAAAATTTTACCCTTTGAGCAGCACTTCTTTGGCTCTAAAAACCAAGGAATAAAACCAGGAGGATGAAATAGCAACACGTCATTTGGAAATGGCTTCCTCTAGAGCAAGTGAACTCTGATTGGGAATTAGAATATGATCACACAGGTGCACTGAACAGGCTGAACAAACTCTCTTCTTACTGACAGGTGTGTAATGTTTGGCAAGTATTAGACAATGGAAAATACAGCTCCCCCTCAGTCAGATCCTCTGAAAACATTATCCCTCCCTGGCCACTTCCGGTCCAGTTATTCACTCAAGACAGGTCTTCAATCACCTGGCCAATTATAAAACACACCACTAGCTACCTGGTTACTCTCTGGCTTCCTATCTACTTTGACAGATCTCTGATCATTGGGTTCATTAAAGGAAAAAACACCATCATGGAAAGATATTAAGTGTATAGCAAAGATCCCAGCTTAAGCATAAGTGGTGCTCAAGTATGTTTCAAAATGCCCCAATAGACTGTATATATATTCCATGAAGGTAGAGACCATCTCTCTTATATTTTCTGAGCTACACCTCTGTCTTCATTGTCACTTTTGGGCTTATTGGTTTGACATTTCTCCTGTTTGTTGTTGTTTTTTTTTTCTTGGTGCAACATTTTATTTTTTTTTAATTAAAAAAAATTTTTTTAATTGAAGCATAGTTGATTTACAGTATTATATTAGCTTCAGGTATACAACATAGTGATTCAAAAGTTTATAGATTATACTCAATTTAAAGTTATTATAAAATATTGGCTATATTCCTTGTGCTGTACAATATATCCTTGTAGCTTATTTATTTTATACATAGTAGTTTGTATCTCTTAATCCCCTACCTTTTTTCCTCCCCCACTTCCCTCTCTCAGCTGGCACCCACTAATTTTCTATATCTGTGAGTCTGTTTCTGTTTTGCTACATACATTCATTCGTTTCTCCAGTTTAATTCCACATCTCGTTTTGGCTTTGTTTGATTCCACATGACTTCCTTGAACTCCATACTACACGTGTTAGTGGCACTTTGGGGAATCAAGGAGGAAGAGTGCTATGGGGCGGGGGGGAATGGAGGGCCACAAAGTAGGGGAGATAAGAGGTCAGCAGCTTTCAGACATATGATGATAAGGGGATCGAGAATCAGTGAGGGATGTATTTGGGGATGAGATTTCACGTCTGCAGCCACCAACCCCCACTCCAGGAATCCTTGGTTTTTAGGGAGGTTGCTGGACTTTTGATTGTGTAAGTAATGGTGATTTACATCATTTTATAATTGGATATTACATGAAAGAGTGGCTTCAGAAGACTGGAGAACTTGGCAGCATTTGGGTATTGGAGCAGTTTTTTTTTCACACTGTTATTCAAGTCTCTTAAGAATTCTGGTGTCTTCCAGCAATTGTTTTTTTTTGTTTGTTTGTTTATTTATTTATTTACGGCTGTGTTGGGTCTTCGTTTCCGCGCGAGGGCTTTCTCTAGTTGTGGCAAGGGGGGGCCACTCTTCATCGCGCTGCGCGGGCCTCTCACTATCGTGGCCTCTCTTGCTGCGGAGCACAGGCTCCAGACGTGCAGGCTCAGCAATTGTGGCTCACGGGCCCAGTCGCTCCACGGCATGTGGGATCCTCCCAGACCAGGGCTCGAACCCGTGTCCCCCGCATTGGCAGGCAGATTCTCAACCACTGTGCCACCAGGGAGGCCCCGCAATTGTTTTTTATATACAGCTGTGTTTGTTAAAAATCCTGGGTTGGATTTTAACCTGGTTGAAGAGGAAAATCAAAGAGGGAGGCAGAGAAGCCTTTCTTTACCTCTGTGCCAAGGGAGTATATGAGAATTTTTACACAAGATGTAGCCATGGATTTGATTCTGGAAAATAACAGAGAAGGCTATAACTGAGTTCCTATAAAGAAATAAATTCGTTAATTCAATATCATCTTTTACTTACCAAGAAGAACATGCCATCACAGTGTGCCAGGAAAGTAGAATTCTGTTATGTTTACCTTGAAGTGCGGGGTGTAAGGAAGTCATTGGCAAGTGCTATTTATTTTTTAAAGGCAAGCAAGAGAAAAATAATAAAACTCAAACCTCTACATTTCTATTGATCACAGGATGCAGATCTTATTGTCTCTTTATCTGTCAAGAAATGGGAATATATAGTTTTAAAAAATGTTAAAACTTTGATCTCGTTTTCTTCTCTTCCTCTCCAGTAAATTCTCTGAGTATTTGAAAAGGTGGAAAGATTAGAGAAAACTTTTCTTTTGATGTCTAGACACAATTTGGTTAGAATCATAGCAAACATGTTTTGTTTTTGAAGAAGCAGTGCAGAATATGGTGTCAATGCTGGGATAAAGTATACAATGGGAATACAGAAGTGTTACATAGAGTCTTCAGACACTAACACTTGGAGTTTGTAATAAATTTGGGGAAAACACATTTATTGAGTTAAGCAATAAACTGTAAGAACTAGACTTACTTGTAGTCTGTAACATGTTCAGCCAAACAATAAATATGCTTGTAAAGTGAAAAAATAAATATATAAAACCACAGTGAGGTATTACCTCACACCTGTCAGAATGACTATAATCAAAAAGATGAGATAAAAAGTGTTGATGAGGATGTAGAGAAAAGAGAAACCTTGTGCACTATAAGTGGGTTTGTTAATCGGTACAGCCACTATAAGAAACAGTAAGGAGGCTCCTCAAAAAATTAAAAACAGTACTACCATACAATCCAGCAATCCCACGTCTGGGTATATATCCCAAGGAAATGAAAACAAGATCTCAAATAGATATCTGCTCTCCCATGTACATTGCAGCATTATTTATAGTAGTCAAGATACTTAAACAACCTAAGTGTCAGTCAATGAATAAATAAAGAAGATATACACACACACACACACACACACACACACACACACAAAATGGAATATTTTTTCATTCTTTTCAATTTTTTATGTTAATTTTTATTTTAAAAATATTTTTATTTAAATATAGTTGATTTACAATGTTGTGTTAGTGTCAGGTGTATAGCAAGGTGATTCAGTTATACCTATATATAAATATACACATTATTTTTTCACATTCTCTTTCATTATAGGTTATTATAAGATATTGAGTATAGTTCCCTGTGCTATACAGTAAGTCCTTGTTGGTTATCTACTTTATATATAGTAGTGTGTATCTGTTAATCCCAAACTCCTAATTTAATCCTCCCTGCCCCCCTTTGGTAACCATAAGTTTGTTTTCTATGTCTGTGAGTTTTCTATGTCTGAGTCTATCTCTGCTTTGTAGATAAGTTCATTTGTATCATTTTTTTTAGATTCTACACATAAGTGATATCATATGATGTTTGTTTTTGTCTGGCTTACTTCATTTAGTATGATAATCTCTAGGTACATCCATGTTGTTGCAAATGGCATTATTTCATTATTTTCTGTAGTTGAGTAATATTCCATTGTGTATATATATCACATCTTCTTTATCCATTCCTTTATCAATAGAAACTTAGGTTGCTTTCATGTCTTGGTTATTATATATAGTGCTGCTGTGAACATTGGGGTGCATGTATTTTTTGAATTATGTTTTTCTCTGGATATGTGCCCAGGAGTGGGATTACAGGATCATATGGTAGCTCTATTTTAGTTTTTTAAGGAACCTCTATACTGTTCTTCATAGTGGCTGCACCACTTTACATTCCCACCAACAGAGTAGGAGGGTTCCTTTTTCTCTACACCCTCTCCAGCATTTATTAATATTATTTGTAGACTTCTTAATGATGGCCATTCTGACCAGTGTGAGTTGATACCTTGTTAGTTTTGGTTTGCATTTCTCTAATTAGCCATGTTGAGCATCTTTTCTGTGCCTTTTGGCCATCTGTATGTCTTCTTTGTAGAAATGTCTATTTAGATCTTCTGCCCATTTTTGATTGAGTTGTTTGTTTTTTTGATAATGAGCTGTACCTGTACGAGCTGTTTGTATATTTTGGAGATTAATTCCTTGTCAGTCGCATTATTTGCAAATGTTTTCTCCCCTTCTGTAGGTTGTCTTTTTGTTTTGTTTATGGTTTCCTTTGCTATGCAAAAGCTTTTAAGTTTAATTAGGTCCTACTTGTTTATTTTTGTTTTTATTTCCATTACTCTAGGAGACAGATCCAAAAAGATATTGCTGTGATTTATGTCACAGAGTGTTCTGCATATGTTTTCCTCTAGGAGTTTTAGAGTAGCTGGTCTTACATTTAGGTCTTTAGTCCATTTTGAGTTTATTTTTCACACAATGGAATATTATTAAGCCATGAGAAAGAAAAATCCTGCCATTTGAAACAATTTGGATGGAATTTGAGGGTACCTTGCTAAGTGAAATAAATCAGACAGAGAAAGACCAATACTGCATGGCATTACTTATATGTGGAATCTTAAGAAAAAACAAAAAGTTAAGCTCAGAAAGAGAGAGTAGAAATGTTGTTGCCAGGGGCTGGGAGGTGGGAGAAGTAGAGAAAGGTTGGTAAAATGGTGCGAACTTTCAGCTATAAGATGACTAAGGTCCAAGGATCTAACGTATAGCATGGCAACTAGGTAACTATAGTTGCTAAACTGTATTGTAGAATTGAAGTTGCTAAAAGAGTAGAACGTAAATGTTCTCACTAAAAAAAAAAAAGAGACAAATACAAGAGGTTATAGATGTGTTAATTAACTAGATGGAGGTACACTTTAAATATCTTACAATTGTCTTTGTCACTTGTTCCTCAATAAAACTGAAAAACTAAAAAATAAGTAAAGCATATACATGTTGCAACCTTATCAATTCTTTATAGGACATAAATCAGTAACTATAAAGTGAATTCAAGAAACAATAAAGATGGACCACATGCGCATAATAAAATTTAGTTTTAAAAAATATGAACTCCACAACTGTAGGATAAGGAGATATGAATAGAAAATATCTTTGTCAAAAAACTAGAAGTTAGGGTAAACTTAAGATGAATATGAGTCAGTAGTAAAATAAGAAGTTCAGAAAAGAATTGATTTCATTTCAGTTTGCATAGCTAAAAATATAGAGCTCAGGAAAAGAGGAGTCACATGTGCTCTCTTCCTGAATAAATCCATCTTGGGAATACTAAGAAGTTCCAGTCTAAAGATGACAGCTTAAGAGAGATATTGAGAAATGGACGCATCTCCAGAGGACTAAGACCAAGATGGTGAGAGGAGAGGATATGGAATCAAGGCATTTGTGCGATGCTTGAAAGAGCTGCATCTGTCTCACCTGGGAAAGACAGAGCTGCTTCTAAACATTCAAAAGAAGTGTCCTTGTTGACACAGGATTAAATTTATCCTAGGAGGCTTCTTAAAACTAAGATCAGTTAGTACTATATAGTCACTGGCTACTATAACCAAATGACCCCAAGTCCTCTAGCTTTCTGTGATCATCTTTTCCTTTAATATCCAAACAACATAGCACTCCTCCCTTCCCCATATTTCCATGATTTCCTGGAGGAAGGAGGAAGTTGCTTTCATTCTACAAGCCATTTTCTCTACTCTCCCCTGTTATGTCTGCTCTCAGCTTTTTCTCGTGTGCTGCTCTGGTTGACTCGCCCTTTTCCTACAACTGTCCTAGATTTTCTCACCCCAAACGATCTCTCTTTCATTTCACAAAGCACCATTACAAATTCTATTATGAAACAGGCTTTAACTGAAACCTTTAGTTTGCTGAGTAGCCCTACCGCACAAAGCCAAAAGAAAGGAAAAAAAAAAAAAAAGCCTGTAATTAAATATCAAAAACCAGTGTTCTGTTAAAAAGAAAACCACTGGCCCAAAACGGACTCACTTATGCCAGGCCATACCACCAAACCCAGGCTTAATACCTAGCCTAATTGAAGCTTCATCCTCGCCTAGAAGGGGAGTCTTAACTAATCAGTCAGGAATTTTCTGGTCAGCACCAATGAGGTAATCTGTCACTTGGGCCCTCTCCATCCCCCAAAGGAAGATGAAGTAATCTGCCACATAGCCCCCTTTCTTCCCCCATAGGTAGGTCATCTAAGCCTGAAATAATCTTTTTACTTGATAACTTCCTTGTCCTGCTGTTAGAAACTCTCGCTTTCCTGTAGCCCTTTGGAGTTCCTCTCTACTTGCTAGAAAGGATGCTGCCGGATTCATGAATCGTTGAATAAAGCCAATTAGATCTCTAAAATTTACTCAGTTGAATTTTTGTTATTTAACATTCTTAGAGTTGATCTGTTCATCACCACGTTTTTTGGACACCGTTTATATTCTTGTTTCTTCCCTGAATCCCAGAACTGCAAACTCCAGTCTTTAGATCATCACCAGATCAAAACCAAGTTCCTATTCCTTAATTAAACTTTATTCTCTTTTACTCATTTTTCCCCTTCCATATACAATATCATGGTTCTTGCTTTCATAATTTTTCAAAATTTGTTTTCCTACAGAAAAGAGACTTCTAGCCATACTTCCAACTTTATGCAAAGAACCACTTAAAATGTTGAAGTTTCTGGTCACCAATTGCCACATGTGGTTGTGTGTGTGTGTGTGTGTGTGTGTGTGTGTGTGTGTGTGAGGGGGAGGTTTCCCATACCACCAACAAGCAATTCTTGGATACCAGCAGGGTGTACAAGAATTCAACTCAGTATGAACACTATCTAGCCAGAGATAACGACAGATTTCCAAAGGCTAAGGATTCAGTCTTACAAGACTGCCCCACCACCCCCCACCCCGACTTCAGACGCCAGTCGCCAGCCCAGGTTGTCATCTGTGCTTTAGATCAACCTGCACGAATCCCAATAGGTCAGCTAACCCAGCAGATCAGACATTCCGATGACTCCTTGTCCTTGGGTTCAATTACAGTAGTCCCCGCTTATCTGCAGGGAATACATTTCAAGACCCCAGCGGATGCCTGAAGCCATGGATAGTACCAAACACTACATGTACTATGGTTGCTTTTTTTTTTTTTTTTTGCATTTTCATTTTTTTTTATTGAAACGTACTTAATTTACAATGTTGTGTTAGTTTCAGGTGTACAGCAAAGTGATTCAGTTTTATATGTATATATATATACTTTTCCAGATTCTTTTCCATTATAGGTTACTACAAGATTTTGAATATAGTTCCCTGTGCTATGCAGTAGGTCTTTGTTGTTTATTTTATATACAGTAGTGTTTATCTGTTAATCCCAAACCCCTAATTTATCCCTCCATCCCCCCACATTCCCCTTTGGTAACCATAAGTTTGTTTTCAATGACTCTGAGTCTATTTCTGTTCTGTAAATAAGTTCACTTGTGTCATTTTTTAGATTCCACATATAAGTGATATCATATATTTGTCTTTCTCTGTCTGACTTACTTCAGTTAGTATGATAATCTTTAGGTCCATCCATGTTGCTGCAAATGGCATTGTTTCATTCCTTCTTTTTTATAGCTGAGTAATATTCCATTGTACATATGTACCACATTTTCTTTATCCATTCATCTGTTGAAGTGAAACCATGCAACCCAGATTGGGAATTGAACCCACAGTCTTTTAATTGAGATCACACACCTGGTCTAAGGACTTAATGAAGCTCAGGTTCTTGATGTCTTATCGCAGAAGGAATTCAGTGAGAGAGAAAGTGATAAGTAAGAAATGGATTTATTTAGAGAGAAACACACTCCACAGATGGAGTGTGGGCCATCTCAGAAAGAGTGTGGGCCATCTCAGACGGCGAGAGGCCCCAAAATACCGCGTGGTTAGTTTTTATGGGCTGGGTAATTTCATAAGCTAATGAGCAGGAGGATTATTCCAAGTATTTTGGGGAAGGGGCAGAGATTTCCAGGAATTGGGCCACCACCCACTTTTTGATCTTTGATGGTTGGCCTCGGAACTGTCATGGCGCTGGTGGGTGTGTCACTTAGCTTATACTAATGTATTACAATGAGCATATAATGAGGCTCAAGGTCCACTGGAAGTCAAATCTTCCACCATCTTGGACCTAGTTGGTTCTAACCAGTTTTTGTCATGTCCTATGTTTATGTCCTTCTTTTGTTTTTTAAACAATTATTTTATTTATTTATTTATTTAGGCTGCTCCAGGTCTTAGTTGCGGCATGCAGGATCTTCATTGCGGCATGCAGTATCTTTAGTTGCAGCATGTGGGATCTTTTAGTTGCAGCATGCTGGCTTCTTAGTTGTGGCATGTGGACTATTAGTTGTGGCATGCGAACTCTTAGCTACAGCAGGCATTCAGGATCTAGTTCCCCAACCAAGGATTGAACCTGGGACCCCCTCATTGGGAGCACAGAGTCTTACCCAGTGGACCACCAGGGAAGTCCCTATGTCATTCTTTTAAAGGTTGTACCCTGCCCCTTTCCCTCCTGTTTTAGATGGACACTTAGGTTGCTTCAATGTCTTGGCTATTGTATATAGTGCTGCAATGAACATTGTGGTACATGTCTCTTTTTGAATTATGTTTTTCTCTGGGTGTATGCCCAGTAGTGGGATTGCAGGATGATATGGTAACTCTATTGTTAGTTTTTTAAGGAACCTCCATACTCTTCTCCATAGTGGTTGCTATGATAAAGTTTAATTTATAAATTAGGTGCAGTTAGTAATTAACAACTGCTAATAACAAAACAGAACAGTTTTAACAATATACTGTAATAAAAGTTATGTGAATGTGGTCTCTCCTTTCAAAGTGTTGCCTGGTACAAATTTAATGCCTGTTCCATCTTAACTAAGCATTTATGCAATGTGGCCATAATTTTTGCAGTTTGAGGTGCTACAGCAAAGCTAGCATGGATTTTTTTTTCCTTCTTAACAATTTCACAGATAGATTTGTTCGTACCACAGATTTCAAAAATCTCAGCATACGACTTTTTTCTTTCTTTATTAAGTCGAGAATTTCTACCTTTTCACCTAGAGGAAGCACTTTACAGCTTCTCTTTGTCAAATCCAAATTGCCAGCATCACTAACACCTGCACTTTGGGGCCATTATTAAGTCAAGTAAGGGTTGCTTGAACACAAGCACTATAATACCATGACAGTCGATCTGATAACCCAGGTGGCTGCTAAGTGACTAACGAATGGGTAGCATATATAATATAGATACGCTGGACACAGGAATGATTCATGTCCCATGCAGGATGGAGCAGGACAGCATGAGATATCATCACACTAGTCAGAATGGCACTCAATTTAAAACTTATGATTGTTTATTTCTGGAATTTTCCTTTTAATATTTTCAGACCATGGTTGACCTTGGGTAACTGAAATGAAGAAAAGTGAAACCACAGATAATGGGGGACTACTGTGATTTGCTAGTGCAGCTCACAGAACTCAGAGAAACATTTTATTTACTAGATTACTCGTTTATTATAAAAGGGTGTTGGCCTGAAATAAATGGAATGCCAGATATTTCTTTAGCAAAGATGGGTTTACTCAGGATCAGCAAAGAACTGCAATTCGGGGTCTGCAATCATGGCAAATCACATGCAAATCCCCACACAGCAATGGAAGAAGAATACATTTAGAGAGGAAAAAGGAATTTGGGAAGGCCACAGTAAACAAAGAGTCCATGGCTTTCTACTGGCTGAGTCCTTGCCAGAAAAGAAGAAGAGTCATTCTTCCTCCTGTTCGGCTCTGCTATCATCACAGGGCATGAGAGCTCTGTCTTCTGGTCTCCCAACTCTATTTAATTGACATTTCTATTTATTAGTTTCTCACAAGGATATAACTCAGGAACAACCAGATGGAAGAGATGCAGGGCAAGGTATAGGGAAAGGGCGCCACTCTCTGGGAATCTCCACATGTTCACCAATGCAGAAGCTCTCTGAACTCTGTCTTTTGGGGGGTTTATGGAGGCTTTATTACTTAGGCATAATTGATTAAATCACTGGCTGTTGGTGATTGATTCAACCTTCAGCCACTCTCCCAGTCTGGAGGTCAGGGAGCTAAGTCTAAAAGTTCCAACCCTGGGACTTCCCTGGTGGCGCAGTGGTTAAGACTCCGTGCTCACAATGCAGGGGGCCTGGGTTTGATCCTGGTCAGGGAACTAGATCCCACACGCATGCTGCAACCAATAGTTTGCGTGCCACAACTAAGGAGCCCTCGAGCCACAACTAAGGAGCCCACCTGCTGTAACTAACTCGGTGCAACCAAATAAATAAATCAATAAACAAATATTAAAAAAAAAAAAAGTTCCAACCCTGTAATCACGATTGGCTCCACTGACAACAAGTCCCCATCCTTAGGTGGGGTTTAAAAGTCACCTCATTAAAAGCCACCTTTGTCTCTTCTTAGGAAATTCCAAGGGTTTTAGGAGCTCTGTGCCAGAAACTGGGATGAAGACCAAATATGTATTTTTTATTATAAATCATAATATCACAGGCCTAAACTTTTTATTTAGAACTTCACAAATCACAAATTTCTTAGAAGGGCTCAAGATCAATCTTACTGTGCTCCCCTCCATCACTACTGCTCTGAAAGCAGAAGAGTAAATAGGTGATTGATAGAAGATTGAGTCTCCTCTTACCCAAAGCAACTCCTAGGTGGGGTATAACAATAATTTTTGTTGTTACATTAGGAAGAGCTCTCCAACTCTAGAAGTGTCTGGTTCTATTAGTTCCTGTATCATTGATAGTGAAACCCTATGAACACCCCTTGTGTAATGAAAACATCACATAACACAGAAGAAAAAAAGAAAAAAGAGAAAAACAAGACAAACTAAGTGGCTTCTTCTGTCCAACTAATATTTTACCAATGAGCAGTACAAGAACAGTGCACTTTGTTCATTTTACTCAGTCCAAAGAAACTGTATTTTAATGAGAACTGCCTCATTTACTTCTTTATAATCCTCTGCTAATCTCTAAGTTTGGGTTAATGACATTTCTCACAAAGAACAACTCCAATCTTTGAGCCACGGTCATCCAACCCAATTCAAATCTTTAAAACATTTTCCTCTCAGCTATTTCTGATTCCTAAGTAATTTCTCTAATTCTCAAAGTAATCCTCATTTAGTAGAAGACTCCTCTTTACGGAAACCAAAGTCCCTTTCCTAATTATGATTGTCCATTTAAGTAGGGCTAGTTCTAATAGGGGGTTTTATTAAAAGAATTTTAAAGGATATAAAAATCTGCCTTTCTGTACTGTGGCATAGCTGACACATCAATGTTCCTAGTTCAATAATCGAGCTATATATGTTCCTAGCTGCATATATATCTACATAATAAATTTAACTACAGGAATTACTGACAATCCTAATAAGTCAAAATTAATCAAATGTAGCATTACATGTCAACACATGTTCTACATTTTTTTTCTTGTGAATATAAAATAATGAGTCTAGACTTGGCATATTGGCATTGGGAAATTCAAACCATTTGTGTCTTCATTAAAACTTACCTCTCTATCAATTTTTAGATAATTATTATAACCACAGAGGTTTTCATTATAATCTCTTAACCACAATGGTTTTGAGGTAAAGACCATCTGTGCTGTTTTCTAGTCTCCAAAATATGAAGGCAGATTCTCTCTAAAGTAGAGCCCCAACTTCTGTATCAGCTTGACACACCAAGATATTGCCTTTCTCCCAGATACCCTCCGTTAGGGCAATCCCAATAAATGCCTAAGATTCTCTAGGTGTAGTTCCAGGCACATGGCTTCTGATAAGTCATTTCATTAGGGATGAAGTTAAAGATGCAGCAAGGTGAGTCAGCCCAGGTATTCACTCTGGTCACTGCTCCCTCAGGCACTACCACTGGAAAAGTGCATTATATTGCAGGTCAATGGGGAAATGCCCAAGTGCCCTCCAGAGTCCTAAAATCTTATCACTTAGTCCACAACATTTTGCAAGTTACTTCAAACATTATGAACATTATTAGGCTTCAAAATTTATAGACCCTCATCATTAAACCATAAATGACAACCCAATCCACTCGTATTTTCTTTTCTTTGATAACTGTCATTATTAGGTATATTTACAATGTACTGTTATTTACTGATATTGTAACACTTATCTCTCATAAAAATCTTACTATGTGGTGATTGCTTTCTCCTTTAAAAATATGAGGAAAATAAGGCCGAGATTGGTTGCCTAAGACAACTTTCTCATAAGTGACAGAGACAGGAATCTAAGGTCTGTCATATTCTGAATCTTCCACTATTCCCACTGTATCTCATTGTCTCCTCTTTTAAAGCATTACACCATTCAAGCATTATAACATAGTCTTATATCTGTAAGTGTATTTCCATCTGCACTGAGATGTTTCAGAGACATACTCTTGGGGCCAGTTGCTACTTTCCCTGTGGCATCTGTCACCTCATTCCCACTTCTTTAAGTACCTAGAATACCAAAAATAAAGCCCCAAGACATGCCCACAATTAGCCGGAAATTAGAATCCAATCACAAGCTATTGTTCGAGGACCCTTGAAAAGTATGGGGGGAGGAAAGAAAACTAGTTGCTGGCTTTCTAGCTCTCTCACAGTTTCACAACCACTTCAGTGACCTTTAATCTGACTGAGTCACTATTTTTGCTATTTTTTAGCATTACTGAGCTTTGTAAATTGCATAATATATACACACTATCAAACAGTAATTTTTCAAGAATATACCCAATGCTGACAAGTTTGTTGTAAGAATGGCATTCTCATACACTTCAGGAAGCAACGCAACCTTTCTTAAAAACCTTGGCTCTATGTATTCAGAACTTTAAACATTTAAATGTTTATGACATTTGAACCAGTAATCCCACTTCTGGAAATCTATCATAAGGAAATAATCAGAAAAGCAAACAAAAAATATTGTTATAGTACTTATTTTGAATAGTGACAAAGTGGAAAAAAAGGAAATGGTTAAATTATGGTATTCATGCAGCTAAACATTACACAACCATTAAATTTTATGCCTATAATGAATTTTAAATGACATTTTTTATTTTAAAAGTAGAGGGTAAAATTGCAGACTGTAGCACTTTGGTGTATTTTTTTTTAGTGGAAGGAAATGCCAAAGTCAAAAGCGGTAGGATTGAGAAACTAAAAAGAAAGAACGAAAAGGAGAGATTTTACCTTCTAAAATTTTCTAGAAAAGGCAAAAAAAAAAATGTGATTATATAGTGAGTAGAAAATATGCTGAAAATTCCTTGTGAACAATTTATGTACCTAGAAAGTCTTTGAATGGTAGCTTTTAAATCCCTCCTGACCACTTAGGACTCAGTGCAACTGGGACATTACAAAATGTCACTTACAGCTTTTTTCCTTTTTTCACTACGATTTATTGTAATCGGGTTTTACTGCATTCCATTAGCAAAAATATAAGCCTAAGTATGTGTTTTCTGGTAATTAATACTCTGCATTTGGCCTAATACTGCTTCTTGCACCAAAGGCATGAACTAGTGGCCCTAAAACACATGCCCTATTGATTCTCACCATTAAACTTGCAAGTATAATCCTACCTAGGCAAATTACAAGGCCTCTGGAATCCAGCAGTTGAACCATCTGAATCTAAGAAAAAGAATGTGTCCCTGATGCTATCATTTGGGATCTTCACTCCCCACAAAAAAGAAATATTGAATGAGATTTGTGTAAGTTAACAGTTGCTACAATACTACTATTAATAAACTACCCCCCAAATCAGCCGTTATTTAGTTCACAAGTCTGCATAAGCAATTTAGACTAGGTGGACCTACTGGTATCAGCTGGACTTGCTTGCCCATCTGGGGTTGGCTTGCTATCAGTGCAGAGACCTGACTTGCCCCACATGTCTCTCACATCCCTCCAGCGAGCTAGGCTGAGTGTGTTCCCTTAAGAAAGGCACAGGTTCAAGAGCAGAAACAGCAGTAACAAGCACTTTTTTGAATGTCTACATACATCAGATCTGCAAATTACATGGCCAGACTCAGAATCCAGAGACAGAAAGAAACTTTGCCTCTTTAGTGAGAGGACCTACAAAGTCACAAATCAAAGGTCATGAACAAAAGGAGGAGTAAAGTATTGGGGCCACTGATGTAATTAATCTACCGTAAAGGCGCATCTAGATTCCTATTATACTCAACTAATCTCTTTTTTAGCAAGAAGTTTATATCATTGACACAGTGGCTCACAATTGCCCCAGAGGTGATTAGTGTCTTGAGAAACCTAAAGCAAGGATAAAATTGGCCAAGATATTTTAAAAAAAAAAAAACCCTTGCTACTCTTGTCACCTTAGACACTGTTACACATTCCCCTAATTGGCAACCATTCATGGGTGAAGCAGGGTATATTGAAAGTTAACATTAAACATATGCATATATTATATAAATTAAAATATTAAAATAATATAATAATGAAAAAATATAAATAAATTAAATGGATTAATTTAATTGAAATCAAAATTATGTGAGGAAAATACATCAATTTGTAAATTAGTTATTATTTTTATGATAGAGGAAGGAAAATGAAGGCTATAAAACCAAAGTTTTTTCAACAGAATTTGCTAGTCACTTCCTTCCAAAATAGTAAGTCTTTTTCTTTCCCTTACACTGAAATAGTGCTATGCCTTTTATGATTCCCAAGCAACTAAGCCTATATAGTGATTGATCACCTATCTTTACTTCTAGACCTGACCCACGTACAAGAAATTCTCATGTAGACTGCACAAGACAGGTCTTCTAGGATATAAGCGTCCTCAAGGAGGGTAGCCCAGAAATGCAAAAAGGTGAGAGCAGAAGCTGCGAAAACTTTTGAGGTCTAGGCTCAGAAGGAACAGAGCATCCTTTCCACTGCATTTTATTGCTTAAAGCAAGAAACAAGGCCATCCTACATTCAAGGGGTAAAGAAATAAACTCACCTCTTGATGAGAGAGCTGACAAAGTAACGTTGCAAAGGTGTGTAAGTACTGCGATGGGAGAAATTATTGAAGCCATTTGTGCAAAAGTTTCTATCACCATTTCACAGTGTTAGCATAAGGATCTGAGAAATAAATAAAAACACTTTATAAATTATTTACAATTAGAAATAACACATTGAATTTAAAAAGAAAATGTCCATGAGGGTTTGAAATCTGCAGATAGTCTGGGTATAATCATACTTATTAGGTCTGACTAGTGGCTCAACACCTGCCCCAGTGATCCTTGCCATTCTCCTTACCCAGAATTCCCTTCTAAAGTATGTGGGGTGGGGGCTTCCCTGGTGGCGCAGTGGTTGAGAATCTGCCTGCTAATGCAGGGGACACGGGTTCGAGCCCTGGTCTGGGAAGATCCCACATGCCGCGGAGCAACTAGGCCCATGAGCCACAATTACTGAGCCTGCGCATCTGGAGCCTGTGCTCCGCAACAAGAGAGGCCACAATAGTGAGAGGCCCGCGCATCGCGATGAAGAGTGGCCCCCACTTGCCACAACTAGAGAAAGCCCTCGCACAGAAATGAAGACCCAACACAGCCAAAAATAAATAATAAATAAATTTTTTAAAAAATGCTGGGAGTTATCACCATCATTTAAAAAAAAAAAAATCAGGGGATGATAAAAAAGCATTTTTTTTGTCAGAAAGACAAAAAAAGCAAAGATATATACAGTATACATATCATATACACACACAAAAAAGCATGGCTTGAAAAAATTTTCTTATAAAGGATAGAGGGTGCTCAGCATGTTTACTGGTGGCTTGGGCTGAAGCATTCTGAGACTCTACTCCAGACAGCCAGAGATGTGTTACAGAACCGAACCTAACTCTGGTCCGCCTGCCTACCTTGCAGCAAAGCCAAACTACGTGTCAGTTGTGGTGAAGGAAAGTATAGCGTTTATTGCAGCACACCAAGCATGGCAATGGGAGAAAGCCTCAGATCCACTCCAACTTGGTGTTTGAATCAGAGTTTTTATAAAAAGAGGAAGAACAAAGAGGATAGAATTGATTATTGTCTATGATATTTCTGTGATATTTCTTAATTGTAGTTTCTGGAGTCAGGATGTTTCTGGTTTACAATTCACTGGCCAGGTGGTCCATGGCTCAGGGTCTTTGAGCTCATCTTGCCCTGGAGAAATAACCTGAGTTTGTATGTAATAATGATATCTATAATAGCAAACTTAGTACTTTAAAAATGTTATCCACAATAGCAATTTTAGTCATCTGACTCTAGTTGATTAGTGTTCAGTTAGCATAGAATTGAGGTCACAGAAGACAAGATAGGGAATAAAGTTTTGAATAGAGAGATTAATCATAAACTTGGTAAGGGAATTCAGTATTAGGGGGACCCAGCTTCAGCTGGGTAAGTGGTTTTGCAGCCCCAGAAATGTTAGGAATAATTTTTGGAAGCATTTTAAAAGTTTGTAATTTTCTACCAAAACTGGTCTGAAATGGAGATGTTTTTCATGCTATAATTTACAACTTCCTCTGTGAATAAATTCCCACTTTTTATAAAGTGCATAAACAATTTTTTGATGAACTTTATAGGGATTCAGGTCTGTTCTACTAGTAACTAGTTCATTCTCAGCATACTGTCAACTGTCAGTCAAGAAGCTTAATCAGACATTAAAAAAAAAGAACCTAATGTACTAAAGTATGAATTCTTAAAAAATTAAGAACATGACTGTCATAAAAATATAAAATGAATACTGTCAAAAATTTTATTTAACTTATTAATTAATGAGAAAATCAATAAGGTGTTAAAACTGGTTCAAAGGAGAATCTGAAGCACAGACATATATATAGGCAATCAGAACTGCTAAAATGAATTTGCTAATAGATGAAAACTGATTAATAGTTTAAAATACAATGTTTGAGATGATCTTTTCTACAAAGTAGAAATGAGTTTGAAACTGACAAGCACCCTGTGGGGCTCCTGGGCACAGAAGCCTTTCCATGTCCCCCATTTCTTGTTTGTAGGGAATAGACTCCAGCCTCCATGACCTTCTCTGAGTTCCAAAGGGAACAGTTGCTAATCCGGGAAGGGAAGGGATGCTGAGTCAAGGGAGGAACAGCCAAGAAACAATAGTGCAGCCTTGGGGCAGTGTCCTGGTTCCACCTCAGGTGATACACATAACAGCATCTTTGAGCTCTTTACAGAACTAAAACCCCCAACAAATGGAATATGTTAACATTCTTCATTCCAGAGGAGACCACTTGAGGCCAGATTAAAGGAGCCAGAGAAGCTCATCAAAGACCACCTGAGACCAGATTAAAGGAGTGCAGGCCCTACACACACCCTAATCCTTATCAGCAACCCCACCCTTGAACCATTGCTATAAAACTCCTCACCAAATCTTCTCGGGTTGGGACACACAGTTTTTGAGGGGCATGAGCCCCTGTGTACTCCATTGCCTGGCAAAGCAATAAAGCTATTCTTTTCTACTTCACCTGAAACTCTGTCGCTGAGTTTTCATTTGGCACCGGTGCACAGAGGCCAAGTTTTTGGCATCAAGTTGTGTCTCTACAGGACACAATTCACTTGCATTGCTGTGAATGAGAATAATTTGAGAAATATCAGTTTTCTATAACTAAATTTCTATCCCTACAGATTTGTAAAATTGTCATAGAAAGACAATCAAGGTGCACAGCCCTAAAAAGTCAAATAATCTCTGAAGGGACTCCTCAACACTCCTTTAAAAGCACAATCATTTCTTTTGCCCATTTCTAAACCTTTGAATTTTTTTCTTAACAAATCTAACATTAATCACGCAACTGTTTTTTTTTCCTGTATAATATCCCTACAGAAGATGTGTATTTTAATTGGTTTACTAGGACCCTTTTCCTTTACATCAAGATGACAATAAAACCGTCACACATTCTCCTAACTAAATTGCCTGAAAGGTTTTGCTTCACATTTTTAAAAGTTCCAAATGTTTAAGAGAATCTGACATAATAGTCTTGTGATCTGACATTGAAATATCTAATTGAGGGACTGCCCTGGTGGTCCAGTGGGTAAGACTCTGCTCTCCCAATGCAGGGGACCCGGGTTCGATCCCTGGTCCGGGAACTGGATCCTGCATGCATGCCGCAACCAAGAGTCCACATGCCGCAACTAAAGATCCCACATCCCTCAACAAAGATCCCGCGTGCCACAACAAAGACCCTGTGCAGCCAAAAAAATTAATAAATAAATATTTTTTAAAAAATAAGTAAAATATAAGCTCCGTGATTCCCTATTTAAAGAAGAAAAGAAATATCTAGTTGATATTTTTATTTCAATGTAAAGGATATAAAAGAGTTAAGTTTGTGGACAGCATATGAATTTTTAAAGGAACCTATCCACAACATTTATGTTAGATTTATCAGATTTATAAAATTAAAGTGCTTAGAAAGACTATTTTTAAAGCTTTAGTTGGGGGAAGGGTAAGCTGAGACGAAGTGAGAGAGTGGCATGGACATATATACACTACCAAATGTAAAACAGATAGCTAGTGAGAAGCAGCCACATAGCACAGGGAGATCAGCTGGGTGCTTTGTGACCACCTAGAGGGGTGGGATAGGAAGGGTGGGAGGGAGACACAAGAGGGAGGGGATATGGGGATATATGTATATGTAGAGCTGATTCACTTTGTTATACAGCAGCAACTAACACAACAATGTAAAGCAATTACACTCCAATAAAGATGTTAAAAAAAAGCATATCTGCACAACAATATGAGTGTATCTGATGACACTGAACTAATTATACACTTCAAAATGGTAAAAATGGTAAGCTTTATGTTATGTATACTTTGCTATAATAAAAAAGCACATTTACTTGTTTTTTAAAGTGTCTGAGATCAAGATATTTAAAACTTTTAAATGTAGTTTGAAACACTTAAGAGAATTTAAAATAACTAAATTAGTAGATGGAGTTATTGCAGGGGATAATCTAATCTACTACTTTATGAATTAAATGATTATTAATTTTTAAGAAGTTGAAGGCAATAATTCCTGTTTTTAACATTAGATTTACAAATAAAATTAAGAAGTTGTGGATTTTGAGTAGAAGGATAATAAGATGAGGCAGGAGAGCTAAAGAGAAACCAGGTCACAGTAATAAGGAGTTTAGATTATATCTTGTGAGTAACTGGGAGCTACTAAAGTAAAGCAATAAGAGCAAATACAGCAGTAGCATGTTTGCACCTTAAAAAGTATCACTCTGACTTGCTCTGTGAAGAAGAGAATGGAGGAAGACTAGATTGTGGGAAAAAATATTACAGGTTATTGCTGTTATTCAGATAAAATATAATGACAATCAGGACTATAGCAATGAAACAGTAATTATAACCAATTTATATTGAGCACCTATTTATGTGTCAGGAGCTCTTTTAAGCACTTCACCTGTGCTAACTCATTTTATCCTTATGTCAATGTCATAAGGCAGGTACTACTAATACCTTACACAGCAAAAGAATTAATCCTCCACTCAGTATCATAGTTCAAAGTTATAAGGAAATTCTAAGAATACATGATTTAGCAAATTCCTTATCAGCCCGACTGGGGAAATGAGAAGTGGGAAATCAGTTAATACTGTTTAAAGATAAACTGAGTCATATCAAACATTTTCATAGTTTATTTGAGCAAAAATCTATTTGAATCAGGCGGCACCAAACCACAAGTAGTTAGGAGCATGCCACTGGCAGGAGCTTGAGGAGAGGCGCTTTTTTTTTTTTTTTATTTTTTTTATTTTATTATTTTTAGCTGTGTTGGGTCTTCGTTTCTGTGCGAGGGCTTTCTCTAGTTGTGGCAAGCGGGGGCCACTCTTCATTGCGGTGCGCGGGCCTCTCACTATCGCGGCCTCGAGGAGAGGCTTTTATAGAGGGAAGGCAGAGGAGAAGTAAAGGAATTATTGATTGGCTATAGCTTTAAGCCTTAGTTGGCTGTTCATGACTGATTGTCCTTAGGTTTCAATTTCATAACCTTGAGGCTTACAGGCCTCAAGGCCTCATAACCTTACAGGCTTAGATTTTGGTTTGCTTACACAGGCAGCCAGAGCATTAAAGCCACCTCAGGCTAATGGCCTCCTTGTTTAATTAATTTAACAATATCAAAATACAAACAAAGAATAATCAACTCTTTACTTCTTAAAGTTCCACCTTCAAAGGAGAATGGGTTCAATATGGGAAAGATTGTATTCAAGAGCAGTTCATACTGATTCAAACAACCAATTATTAACTTACAAAGAAATCAAGTTCCAAATATACAAATAATTGATTTAGAAAGAAACAAATGAATTGCTTGTGATAAGGTATTTGAAGGAAGAGTAAGTTATTGATGTATCTGTTTGTGCCTATAGTGGTTGTGGTGTTTTATCTCCCAAGAAATCTTGTTTCACTAAATGACTAAACAAATGAGAGTAACTTGAAAAATGGGTAAAATTTTACATACGTCATGAAACCTTACAGGTCATATTTTCTCTCTCCATGATAGCTTCAAATTGCCGATGATAAAAAAAGAACTAAATGGCTTGTCTCTTATAAAATGTGAGATTTTGAAATCTGCATGTGTAAAACTCTCAGTTCTTCAAATGCTTCCTCTGAGCTCAAGGAATTGCAGGGTTCCAGGATTTCGTTGTCCCTAAGTACACTCACTGGCCAACCCATCCTCAACCTCACCTTGCTCAGTTGTGTGTAAAAGCACCAGAGGGGTACCAAAAGGCTTAATTTTTATAAGTGAGAGAGAGATGGAGCCTCTGGGTGATATTTTTTCTTTCCTAGTGGTAAGGAAACACATTGTCTGCTTTACGTTTGCAATGCAATTGTTTGTCACAGGGCCCGGCAGTAAGGACAGGTTAAGAATCACAGGATGGGAGATATATGAAATGTAGCCAATATTCAATTCATAAATCGTTCAGTTTATTGCAAACAATTAGTACACAACACAAATTCGTCTCCAAGGAGAAGTCCTGGAAGCAGGTGTCACAGCACAAGCAGCAATCTGGCAACAGGTCTATTGACAAGCATGAGTGGGAAGCAGCCCTCTGCTGCAACAGGGCCTCCAGCAGCATTGGTCTGGAACAGTTCTCAGCAGCGTGGAGATGGGTCCTCCAGCGAAGAGACTTCAAGTCACTCGGCTCAGTGGCCTCTTTTTAAGGAGTAGCAGTTATTCCAGGAGAGGGGGTCATGGCTCTATCGGTTGCTCCTCCTGTTCCAGTGACACATCACCCATCAAATTTCTCATCTAAAGTAACACGCTCAGTTTATCACTCTGAGACACTTGCAGTCTTACAGCAGATGTTTTAAAACCACTGATAGGGGGTTTCCCTGCTGGCGCAGTGGTTGAGAATCTGCCTGCCAATGCAGGGGACATGGGTTCGAGCCCTGGTCTGGGAAGATCCCACATGCCGCGGAGCAACTAGGCCCGTGAGCCACAACTACTGAGCCTGCGCATCTGGAGCCTGTGCTCCGCAACAAGAGAGGCTGCGATAGTGAGAGGCCCGCGCACCGCGATGAAGAGTGGCCCCCACTTGCCGCAACTAGAGAAAGCCCTTGCACAGAAACGAAGACCCAACACAGCCAAAAATAAATTAATTAATTAATTAACTTTAAAAAAAAAAAGGCAGATGCTTGCTTTAAAAGAAAAAAAAAAAAAACCACTGATATATTGAAGTTCACATTGGCCACTGTGACTACATTTTGAACTGCCTCACAGAGTTTAACACAGCTTAAATCTTATAAGTTTCACACAAGATGAGTAGGAATCAGAACACAAAATAAATCACATTAAAACAGCAATACAATGGGTTGGGGCAAGAGAAAAGGGAGTGTCTCTAAACAGGCCTCTCACAGGCCTGTTGGAGGCCCTGTTGCAGCAGAGGGCTGCTTCCCACTCATGCTTGTCAAGAGACCTGTTGCCAGATTGCTGCTCGTGCTATGACACCTGCTTCCAGGACTTCTCCTTGGAGACTAATTTGTGTTGTGTACTAACCTTGAAGAACACATGACTGATCTGACTCCTTCTGGATATTCTAAAAGAATGCTATTCTAAAGTTCTACCAGATTTTCCCTTTAATAGTCTGCAGATTAGGCAGAAAGCTTTAAAGGTGCCAGCCAAAGGCAATACCTGCTGTCCCATGACCAGCTGAACATCCTGCTCCACAGACTGGTTCATGCATTACAAACCGTCCCAATGGTTGTCTATTCTCATGTGGTATTTTCACCCATCCCTGCAGTGTCTGCATCAATTGACTAGAATATTCATCCTCTTCTCTTAACTGAGACTCCCTAAAATATGTTCACTAGAAATTCCTGGAAATAAATTACCAAAAATTTTATATATCCCTAGTCAGCATTTTAGAACATCATATTTCAGCATATTCTCTTTAACAACAAAAAGCTTCTTTGGGAAAAAAAGATCAAGAATGTGGTTTTAGAGTGTGGTCATAATGCTGGTTTAAGTTTTTGCCTTCTTAGGTAACTTCACTTGCATTACCAGTACACACTGCCTGACATTAAATGGTAAAACAATTGGGCAACACAACAAAGACTTGAAATATTTCAACCCACTAAAAATGAAGCAACAGTCATTACAATATCCCAACTGCTTTAAAGGGACTGTAAGTAGTGAACGTCTAGTATCAGGTGGAAAATAGTACCATGCAGTGGAAAGAGCACAATTTTGTTCTGAGACTTGAGTTCAAACCAAGTTTTTCCGTTAATCAGTACTGTGATCTCAAGAAGTTAATGTCAGGAAGGAGAAATTTTTCCTTTCCTCTTCCCTTTTTTTCTTGTTCTTTTGGCTGGTCAAATAAAATGATGTAAGACAGATTAACAGGAGAAAATCAAATTTAATTCCATATGTATGGGAATCCCACATACATGAGAGGTTCAGAGATAGATAGAAAGGTAAAATGAGGTGTATATGTCATCCTGAGCTAAGAAATGGGATAAGGACCTGGGGCTTCTAAGGACAGGAGGGTCATTAACAGGAGCAAGAAGAGCAGATGTTTGGTTATTCTGTGTTCACCCTACCATATAGATGGGGCCAATTAGATAAAACTTATCTCTGGTAATAACTCTTTTTCTGGGAAAAATCCCCAATTCAAATTCTTCTAGGTGGTTAAGGGAGGGGTAGTACTTTCCCTTGAGCCCCTAGGGTCTCCATTGCCTTTAGCTCAAAATAATCTTCATGCCCAAGTGGCACATCTTGGGGAGGTCTGTTCTGAACCCCTCCATTAACTTAAATATCTGTGTCCTAGTTTTACCATTAACAAAACAGGAGCTATGATAACTGCCCTTTAAATCATTATGAAGTTTATTTAAAAATATATAAAATACCTGGCTTGTGATAGGCATTATTGTCGCTTTCAGTATCAGTATTCTCAAGCAGCTGCTCTCTTGAAAATCTATTAAAAAAACACGTAAACCAAGTAGAAAACACATTTGAAAAACCATAGAAAATTATCTCTCATAAAACTCCTAGAAGAGAACACAGGCAAAACATTCTCTGACATAAATCAATGTTTTCTTAGGTCAGTCTCCCAAGGCAACAGAAATAAAAGCAAAATTAAACAAATGGGACCGAACCAAACTTGTAGGTTTTGCACAGAATAAGAAACCATAAACAAGACAAAAAGACAATCTATGGACTGGGAGAAAATATTTGCAAACAATGCGACCAACAAGGGCTTAATTTCCAAAATTTATGAACAGCTCATACAACTCAATAACAAAAAACCAAACAACCCAATCAAAAAACGGGCAGAAGACCTAATAGACATTTCTCTAAAGAAGAATACAGATGGTCCACAGGCACATGAAAAGATGCTCAACTTCTCTTATTATTAGCAAAATGTAAATCAAAACTACAAGGAGGTATCATCTCACACCGGTCATAATGGCCATCATTAAAAAATCTACAACTAATAAACGCTGGGGAGGGTGTGGAGGAAAGGGAACTCTCCTACATTGTTGGTGGGAATGTAAATTGGTGTAGCCACTATGGAAAACAGTATAGAGGTTCCTTAAAAAACTAAAAATAGAGTTACCATATGATCAAGCGATCCCAATCCTGAACGTATATCTGCAGAAAACTCTATTTCAGAAAGATACATGCACCACAATGTTCATAGCAGCACTATTTACAACAGCCAGGACATGGAAACAACCTAAATGTCCATGGACAGATGAATGGATAAGGAAGATGTGAGATATATATATGTGTGTGTGTGTGTGTGTGTGTATATATATATGTATGTGTGTGTATACATATGTATATATACACACACACAACACACACACACACACACACGATGGAATACCACTCAGCCATAAAAAAGAATTAAATAATGCCATTTGCAGCATCATGGTTGGACCTAGAGATTCTCATACTAAATGAAGTAAGTCAGAAAGAGAAAGATAAATATATATGATATCACTTATATGTGGAATCTAAAATATGATACAAATGAACTTATTTATAAAACAGAAACAGACTCATAGACATAGAAAACAAATTTATGGTTACCAAAGGGGAAAGGGGGTGGGAGAGGGATAAATTAGGAATTTTGAGATTAGCACATACAAATTACTATATACAAAATACATAAACAATAAGGTCCCACTGTATAGCCAGGGAACTATATTTAATATCCTATAATAAACCATAATGGAAGAGAATATGAAAAAGAATATATATATATATAAAAAAATAGAAAATTGTCTCAAGCACCTCCATTAAGGAATGAGTTGACTCAATTTTAACAAAGGCTTCAGAACCATAATCTATAGAAAAACAAATGTTTTCAGTAAACTAATTACAGCTCCAAAAGAAAAGCCATTCTTCACACTTGCAAACTGTGGACATAAAGGTAGCTGTCAGCCATGTTTACAGCAGCAGGATTTTTTAATTAGAAGAGATGATAAGACACATTGTACAGGGAACTCTACTCAGTTTTCTTTGATAACCTATATGAGAAAAGAATCTGAAAAAGAATGAATGTATGTATATGTATAACTGAATTACTTTGCTGTGCACCTGAAACTAACACAACATTGTTAATCAACTATACTCCAATAAAAATTTTTAAAAAGATACATTATATTTGCAAAAAACATAAATAATCAAATAATACCCATGACTTTGCAAAACATGGCCTTCTTCCAAGCACCTACTGAAGCTACCAAATGATCCTAAAGATTCAGCGAATATCCTACACATCACTTAAAAACTATTGCGAAAATTCCAGCACATTTCCTTCAAGTCCTCAGTGAATAATGACATATCTACACTGATAATATCATGCTAACTGAGACATATTCATGCTGTTTTCTCTGTTTTAGACATTTGCGTTTACTCCATCATAGAGCATAACTCAGTGTTTTATACATAATAAGTATTTCATAATTACTTTACAGAAAATAGACACAGTGAACACAAATGAAATTCTTTAATCAAAAGAGGGCAGATTTCACTTTAAAAGGTATAATACTATTGAAACATCCATATTAAACATGAGCTTTGATTTGAGAGGATTACAGCTTCTGAGTCAAATAATTACAGGTTTCATATTTTGCATATTTATTTCCAGGTCTATTTTCTATCTATCTTTTGTCTGCAAAAATTTTGGACTCATTTGACCACATAAAGATCCCTGAATTTCTCATATCTGTTGTCTTCTAATATGAAAAAATTAGTATTTTATCACTGAAGTCATAATGCCACAAAATACCTATTGTAAAAACTTTTTCCATGACCTTACATATGTGAAAACATTAATGAATTGCAAAAGTCAAAATTGGTGTTCCTCATTTTGGCGCATAAAAAACAAGAGTGTGTCCCACAATGAATCACCCAGGGAATGTGCACCAGAGCCAACAGGCAGTCAGGAGAAGCAGCTGCTTTCTTGGCAGCAGAAGTGACAACATCTGGAGCATCTGTGTAGCAGACTGCATCGAGGTGCTATGATTCTCCCCTGAAATGCTACTAAAGCAACTTATGCCTGACTATCACATGAAAAGTGCCATAGTTATTTTCTCACTGTTTACAAAGGGGCTAGAAATGACATATGTTATCAGCACATTAGGATCACTTTCCTATACAAGACTTCATAAAGATCCAAAATCAGGCTCTCTACCAAAATAAATTAGCTTCAACAAATAGAAGTTTCCTTCCCATAGGAAGTCCAGGATAGGCAAACAAAAACTGATACGGTGGCTTCATTATCACCTGGAACTTGTACTACTTTCAGTTCTACATCATGATTACTTATACTTGGTCCAACATGGTGCTCCAAACATCATTTCTGAGTTCTAAAGAGTAGGAAGAAAGTAGGGGAAGCAGGATCAAAGTACACCTACCACCTATCTTAAGAAAGTTTCCCAGAAGCTGCCACACACTTCCATTTGTAACCCTTTGGCTAGACCTTAGACACATGACCATACCTAGTTACAAATGCAGTCCTTATTCAGCTGATCATGTGCCTAGGAAAAATTGGGAGTTCCAAGAAGAAGAGATGGATATTAGGATGAGCAACACTCATCTATGCCACAGCAAGTAAAATGTCAAGAATTTGAGCAGATCACAAGACAAAGAATATTTTCAAATGTGGGTGTTAAGAGTACAGATCTAGAAAGAAAGGAAACACTATGGTGCTTGGCTTTGCTATTGATTCATGAATCAGTACAACTTGAATTTGCACAGTTCTCTTAAAACATTTCTGAGGTCCTCACACATTAGAAATTATTTTCAATGCCGTAAGTTTCACAGCCCTAGACTAGTCTCCAATCAATCACAAGTGGCTAGAATCCCTTGTAAGACTTACTCTGGTCAGATATTCTTCTACTTGGTCAGAATGCCTTTGATTACCAAATTAAGATTTAGATGTCAAGCAGGTGCCAAGGGAGTAGAAAAAGTTGAAATGGGTGGTAAATGAAGACTCAGAATAAGAAATTTTGAGGTGGGGGCTGGCAATAGTGGATTAACACCTAAACACTGCTCCCCTCCCAACTCTCTATGATCCAAGATCAGGCCAATTCATCATCATACACTAGAATATAAGCCAGCCAAGTATGACACCAGCCCAAAACACTATTCAACCAGTGTGCAGAAACAAATGTCTCCATTTGGCAAAACATGACAGTTTCAATAATACTGTCAGTAATAGTAATAAACTCAATATTAATAATAAATCCAAATGAGGAATACAGTTCAATCACTGAGGTACTTGGCAGAAAGAAGAAGCAAACCTCTTGGCAGTCACTTGTGCCGTGTTTCTGAACGTTCACAGACTATGAATTTCTTCCTTTCTCTTTTAAGGTAGAAGATAATTATTTTCAAAAGAAGGCAGGTTTTTCACATTGGCCTCAAAAGTTGGCAAAGATTTGTAGCCATTCAAGGAACATTCTGTTTTTTGTTTAGCTTGCTTGTATTTGGTTTTACTTTTTTAATGTGACAATACAATGGTCATGGGGGGAGGTGTTCTTCCCTCCCACTATTTGATAGCAATTTTAGCACAATTATCCCATAGGGTAATGGCAAGGCACTCCTGCCTTCCGTCAGTGCTTCTATGCATAATATCGTGATTCAACATCACAAACCGATGACAGGTATTCACAAGGATTTTCTAGTGAAAACATGTTCTATCCCAATTATTTGCAAAAGGAAAGGGAACTTCTCTTAATAGAGTGTGGTAGCCAGCCTCCAAGATGGCCCCAGTGATCCTCACCTCCTTGTATTCATGTCCTGTGTTAGTCTCCTTTTATGCTGAATCAGTGCTGGTCTATGTGATAACTAAAATATGGCAGACATGACCATATGTGACTTCCAAGGATAGGCTGTCATAGTATTGAAGCTTTGGTTTTTTTGGATGGCTTACTTTGATGGAAACCAGCCATCATATCATTAGGACAGTCAACAAGCCCTGTGGAGAGGCCTACAGGGAGAAGAACTGAGACGTCCCACCAGCAGTCCACTCCAACTTGCCAGCCACAGGAAATAATTACTTTGGTGGAGGATCCTCCAGCTTCAGTCAAGCCTTCAGATCACTGTAGCCCCAACTGACATGTGACTGCTGTAGGAGTCTTCAAACCAGAACAGTCCAGCCAAACTGTTTCCAAATCCCTAACTCCCAGAAATAGTGATAGACAATAAACGTTTAGGTTGTTTTTAAGCCTCTTAATTTAGGGGCAATGTGTTATACAGTAATAGATAACTAACACAATCATACAACTCTCCTTTATAGCTTTTACCCACTGGTTAATTCCCACAGGGACATACACTGACCAGCATCTCCCTTCAAATACTCCTTCAAAACACATACACACACACACTCAAGTGTAATCAGACTGAATGTTTGACAGTATTGAGTTAAATTGCATTGATCACTCCAGAAGGCTACTATGAGACTAATCTGGCCTGACTAATCCTATGGTCATGGCTTCCCCTCTCTCAAAGATCTCAGAAAATATCTCCACAATGTCATATTTTAAAATAGTCATGTTGGTCCAATGAATCAAGGAGACAACATAGGGTTTGGGGAGATGTAGCCTCCTCCAGCTGACTTTCAAGTTATCAGTCTGTGAAAAACGTCTCTCATTTTTTTAGGTGTCTTCATGTATCTGCCATATCTTCGCCATTTAGTTCCCTCTTGTTTCAGAGAAGGTAATCAATCTTCTCAGCCAGGGATGTGCCCATACCCCTAATCATTGCTCACTAGTGCCACCTCCTGGACGTCTGACCCTTTGTAAATATTAAATCAGTGATGGTATCATTCCTTGTCTAAAGACATCAAAAAAAGGCTTTCAGTGCAACATAGTTATGTCCACATTTTAGTCTCTTTGGTTTATTTAGGCAGCAAGAACTTAGCCCAACATACAGTAAACCATGATATTCCAATAGGGCTTAGCTAATAATTCAGACAACGGAATGGAGTTTCTATTCATAGCTTCTCTCAAAGTCTAATTCTCCTTCTGGAACCAGCTAGCTGAGTGACTTGGAACAGACCACCCGAGCTTCTCATGCCACCATTTAAAATAAATGCAGACGTGCTGATCTACTGACTTAAAATGGGGAAAAAATTAACCAAATTATTTTAAATTATAAAGTTAAACTATGCCAGCATAAAAATGTTCAGTGTGGTGATTTAAGGTAAATTCTCACAAGCACACACCCCCTCTTTATGATATATATTTTGAAAGTTAAAACTCAAGCAATAAAAGTTATCCTTAATGATTTACAACCTTAGTGTCATACTCCCTTTGTACTTCTAAGCGAATACTGTGACTCCCTTTCTTATCCAATGCATATCTAAATCAGAATACCTTATCTGTTCAGTGTGACTCCTCGTTTTCAAATATATATCTGTATCTCTGATTAGATTTATAATTTACCTATGCTTATTCCCCCATTTTCAAAATATATGCTTGAATCGCTTCTCAATGTATATTGTAAATTTGTATATTTGTGAGTATAGGATACCCCTCTTCAATGGATCCCAAAACAACTCCTGGAAAGGGGGTTGTTGCTCTTGGGTTGTATTCCTATGTAAAAGAGAATTTGTAAAACTGATGTATTCGAAACTGAGACGAATAGTCACCTGGCTTCTGACTGGCAAATGTTCCATCTTTTCTGCCTGCATGCATATCCTGAGTAAATGATAAAAGCCATGTTTCAAAAATGTCTGAATGTCTGCCTCTAAACAGACAAAAATGTCTTGTTTCCACAAGTGAAAATGTTGACAGCTCTCTACTAAACATTTGCACAGCCATTATCCTTTCAACAAACAGTCCACCATCACCATATTTATTAAGCATGCTTCTTCTTCAGTCATCCCACCAAAAACAAATAACCTACACACACACAGAATTTTCTAACTTCTCATGGAATGCAGATGTTGGTAGCTGTTTAATTAAATCCTGTTTGAACAGTTATTTTTTACTGCTTCAGCTCTTCTTATCAAACCTTTAAGAAACTATGCTATACATAGTTAAAACAGCCTGATGGGGGGAGAAAGCATTCCTAGTGATTCCCAATGTTCAGCAATAGCTCTCAGAAACTAGCTTTAACAAGATACCAGCAAATGATTGGTTAAAAGAGATTGGATATGTAAATTCTATGGCACACATTTAAATTCCTTGCCTACCCCAGAATGTCTTTCACATGGCTTGACCTGAGAAGTCCATTTCATTCCAATAAGATTGAAATATAGTATCTCAATAAAGGAAAATCTCCAGTGTGCTACATCCTTTGCACTTTTTTTGTGTGTGCGTGTGCTATCTATCCTTGGAACAAATTCTGCCTGAGCGGATCAACTTATTAATGTCCAGTGGCTTTGGCTGACAGATCATATCCAACACGGACACTTACCCAGGATGAGGAGGGGAGAGTGGGCGGTGGATTGACAGTGAGCCAGCTTGTGGACCATATGCAAATGAAACAGCTTGCAGTCAAGTCTGCTTGTTCCTCCCACTCTCACATCCTCTTCAACTTGCAGCCCAGCTGTCAGTGCTGTCCAACTCCCTCTCCCATGCCAACCAGAGAATACCACCTAGATAGCCTAGCCTATTTTTTTCTTTCTACCTCCCATGGAGTCTCCACCTCCCCACTGTGCAAGGAGCAGGCACCCCGAGTGTTTCACGTCATTATTTTGCTATTCGCCATCTCATGCTGCTCATTTAATTTTAGCAGTGTGCATGTGAAGAATTGTCCGTTTATAGTCTTAAAAGGCAAGAGAGGCCGCTAGGCTTGCTCAGTATTTGAATGTTCCTTTCCAGTAACAATGCGAGCTGTCTGGTTTGATGGATATTTGGAGCTGTGATCTTTGACATATAAAATGTCATACACAGCTTTTAAATCCTAGGACTGAGTTATTTGGGGGTAAAAATAAAAAACACTTTCCCAGTAGTTATATTTCTTAATGATTAATGCTTATAAAAAAGAAAATAACAGGGACTTCTCTGGTGGTGCAGTGGTTAAGAATCCGCCTGCCAATGCAGGGGACACAGGTTCGAGTCCTGGTCCGGGAAGATCCCACATGCCGTGAAGCAACTAAGCCAATGTGCCACAACTACTGAGCCCGTGCTCTAGAGCCCGCGAGCCACAACTACTGAGTCCGTGTGCCACAACTACTGAAGCCTGCATGCCTAGAGCCCGTGCTCTGCAACAAGAAAAGCCACCGCAGTGAGAAGCCCGTGCACCGCAACAAAGAGTAGCTCCCGCTCACTGCAACTAGAGAAAGCCCGTGTGCAGCAACGAAGACCCAATGCAGCCATAAATAAATAAATAAATAATTTATTTTGTAAAAAAAAACAGGTGCTATGATACAGAAAAATATCAGTTGACAAGGGTGTAGCTCTTCACATGTATTGCAGGAATTTCATTTTCATCCTACTTGCCCCTCCAATTCCTCCTCACTATCCCCTACTTTACCAAGGAAACTTGGAAATGGAAAAAGGGGAGAAACCAGAATGATTCTTTCCTTTTTCAGCCCAAATGGTAATCAATCGTATTTCCCTTCTTTTCCATAATAGCAGATCAACACACACACACACACACACAAATGCTTTGCTTTCTTAAGGCTTTGTGAGAAAAGTGGATGAGGATGGGTGAGTGGAAGAGAAAATCTTCTGAGGGTAGAATTATTGTGTAACTGGATGCACCACACCTACTCCAAAGAGACAGTAGGCATCACTTCCAAAGAACACACACTTCCTGTTGCTACTCTCCACTGAATTTTTTAAAAATAGATTTTATATTTAGAAGAATTTTAGATTCACAGCAAAACTGAGCAGAAGGTACAGAGAGTTCCCCCACACCTCCTGTTCCCGCAGACGCAGAACCTCCTCCATTATCAACAACCCTCAACAGAGGTACATTTGTTAACAATTGATGAATCTACATTGCCACATCATTATTACCCAAAGTCCACTGTTTACATTAGGGTTCTCTCTTGCTGTTGTACATTCTATGGATTTTGACAAATGTATAATGAGATGCATCTACCATTATATTATTGTACAGAGCAGTTTTATTGCCCTAAAAACCTTCTCTGCTCTGCCTGTTCGCCCGTTCCCCCACACAACCCCTGGCGACCACTTGTTTTACTTTCTCCATATTTTACTTTTTCCAGAATGTCATATAGTTGGAATCATATGGTTTGTAGACTTTCCAGACTGACCTCTTTCACTTAGAAATATACATTTAAGTTTCTTCCATGCCTTTTCATGGATTTTCCACTGCATTTTTGTTGATTATAGTATCATAATGCAGATTTGTGGCAGTATATAATGATTAACAATGAGGCATTCTCTCCCCAGGAACTTAATGCTGAAGAAAATAAATGTTTTTTCTGAATTAGAAAAAAAGTGCATATATGATGATTGTATTTAACCACCTGTGGATTTTAACTAATAGATCTAAAGAATTTAGGAACACTCAGAACTGAAATCAAAGTGATTGCAATTGGGCAAGCAAGAGCCATTTCAACTGAATTGTACCACGTCTAAAGAAGGACTAAATGAACTAAAGGAGGATGGTCAATGAAAAAAAAAAAAAAGACACCAACATTCCAGAGATTAGCAGCAGTTTCCTGCCTACCTGGGGAGAGTGACAGGGAATATGGAGCATGTGAACACCCCAGATAAGTTACCCTATTGTAGAGCAGGTATGATTCATTGGGCCTACCTGGCTTGGATGAAATATGCCTCAACATTATTCCAGCTTCCTCTGCACTGATTACAGGTTTACTGAACAACTTTCTGATTATTCATTTGGCTTCTGGGTATATTGATTCCAGAGCTGAAAAAGTGTCCCGAATAGCAAGCTCCACCATCTCACTCTAGAAAATAACATTTCCCATTGTATATTTATAAGTTGTAGATCTGGGTTATCTACTTCAATCTCTTTTAAGTTTGATTGATATACTTCTTCAAGTCCAGTGAATACTGGGACACTGAAGGATTCAGAGGTGGTCTGAACCACTGTAAATTCACCAGGTGATTGGTCTTTTGTAGTCAGCCCAACTTCTCTTGGTGGCATCTTACCTTCCTCTCATTACTTCTATGCCCTATCCCTTTCTACTTCTAATAGTAATTAGTGTCAAGTAAATATAATGTTTGATTTCCACTTGAAAGTAGAGGAATTTTTCAAGTGAAAATGCTCTCACAGGAAACAAAAAGAAGGAGATGATCCTTTAGGTCAACAGAATAGGAAAGAAATTCCTCCAATTTTTCAGTTATTTCAGTGGGGGGTGGGGGAATAATTCTCAAAGCAAAAATTCTCAAGTAAAATATAACAAATTTTAAAACAAGAAGATAAGAGATATGTCACAAAAGAACAAGATAGGAAACAATCCCAATGATCTCAGCAGTGTAGGCAATACTTCTCAAAGCAAAAATAAAATGTAAAATAAATAGAATAAAATGTAAACATTTTATTTTTTTTGTTTGTTTTACTTTTTTTAATTGTAATTTTTATTTTATTTTATTTTATTTTGAATTTTTGAATTTTATTTATTTTTTTATACAGCAGGTTCTTATTAGTCATCCATTTTATACACATCAGTGTATACATGTCAATCCCAATCTCCCAGTTCATCACACCACCACCCCCGCCCTCGCTTTCCCCCCTTGGTGTCCATACGTTTGTTCTCTACATCTGTGTCTCAATTTCTGCCCTGCAAACTGGTTCATCTGTACCATTTTTCTAGGTTCCACATATATGTGTTAATATACGATATTTGTTTTTCTCTTTCTGACTTACTTCACTCTGTATGACAGTCTCTATATCCATCCACGTCTTTACAAATGACCCAATTTCGTTCCTTTTTATGGCTGAGTAGTATTCCATTGTATATATGTACCACATCTTCTTTATCCATTTGTCTGTCAATGGGCATTTAGGTTGCTTCCATGACCTGGCTATTGTAAATAGTGCTGCAATGAACATTGGGGTGCATGTGTCTTTTTGAATTATGGTTTTCTTTGGGTATATGCCCAGTAGTGGGATTGCTGGGTCATATGGTAATTCTATTTTTAGTTTTTTAAGGAACCTCCATACTGTTCTCCATAGTGGCCGTATCAATTTACATTCCCACCAACAGTGCAAGAGGGTTCCCTTTTCTCCACACCCTCTCCAGCATTTGTTGTTTGTAGATTTTCTGATGATGCTCATTCTAACTGGTGTGAGGTGATACCTCATTGTAGTTTTGATTTGCATTTCTCTAATAATTAGTGATGTTGAGCAGATTTTCATGTGCTTCTTGGTCATCTGTATGTCTTCTTTGGAGAAATGTCTATTTAGGTCTTCTGCCCATTTTTGGATTGGGTTGTTTGTTTTTTTAATATTGAGCTGCATGAGCTGTTTGTATATTTTGGAGATTAATCCTTTGTCCATTGATTCATTTGCAAATATTTTCTCCCATTCTGAGGGTTGTCTTTTGGTCTTGTTTATGGTTTCCTTTGCTGTGCAAAAGCTTTCAAGTTTCATTAGGTCCCATTTGTTTATTTTTGTTTTTATTTCCATTACTCTAGGAGGTGGATCAGAAAAGATCTTGCTGTAATTTATGTCAAAGAGTGTTCTTCCTATGTTTTCCTCTAAGAGTTTTATAAGTGTCCGGTCTTACATTTAGGTCTCTAATCCATTTTGAGTTTATTTTTGTGTATGGTGTTAGGGAAAGTTGCAGGATACAAAATTAATGTACAGAAATCTCTTGCATTCCTATACACTAATGATGAAAAATCTGAAAGAGAAATTAAGGAAACACTCCCATTTACCAATGCAACACAAAGAATAAAATACCTAGGAATAAACCTACCTAGGGAGACAAAAGACCTGTATGCAGAAAACTATAAGACACTGATGAAAGAAATTAAAGATGATACCAACAAATGGAGAGATATACCATGTTCTTGGATTGGAAGAATCAATATTGTGAAAATGACTATACTACCCAAAGCAATCTACAGAGTCAATGCAATCCCTATCAAATTACCAATGGCATGTTTTGCAGAACTAGAACAAAAAATCTTAAAATTTGTATGGCGATACAAAAGACCCCGAATAGCCAAAGTGGTCTTGAGGGATAAAAACGGAGCTGGGGGAATCAGACTCCCTGACTTCAGACTATACTACAAAGCTACAGTAATCAAGACAATATGGTACTGGCACAAAAACAGAAATATAGATCAATGGAACAAGGTAGAAAGCCCAGAGATAAACCCACGCATCTATGGTCAACTAATCTATGAAATAAGAGGCAAGGATATACAATGGAGAAAAGACAGTCTCTTCAATAAGTGTTACTGGGAAAATTGGACAGCTACATGTAAAAGAATGTAAACATTTTAAAAACAAGGAAAAGTAAAATATGTGCCCCCCCACCCCCGCCCAGCCAGAAAGAAAGATACAAGGAACACTATTTTCAGAAAGGGTTATTCTGAAAAACAAAAATAAAGATCTCCTTGTTACAGGGCTTGCAGATTAGAAATATACAGAATTTAAGATAAATGGCCTTGAGAACTGACCCAAATTGAATACATTTCAGTGGACTATTCAAGATAGAGAACTACCTCTCAGGTCCTTTGGAAAATAATGGAATTCAAGTGCAGTACTAATCCAATAAGAATTTTCAAGAGTCAATATCAGCTACTTAGCATTGTGATAGTCCCAAAGCCATTTTTTTTTTAAGCCATTATTATTGACTCCACTTCCACTACTCAGAAGTATTGCTTTTCTATAAAACTATGGCTTTAGGGGCTATTTAGACCTCTTCCCCCTAAGCATCCCTCATAATTTATTCCATCTGGAAGATCTGCATGAAGGATAACTTAAAATCTTTAGTCTCTCTTCTCTCTTGCTGCAGAAGTATAACTCCCATTAGCACTAATGAAAGCTATCTGTTCATCTCAAGCAGTGTACTGCTCATAAGCATTTAACAGCCAAAATGTTTCATGTCCTGTGAGAGAAGCAGCATTAAAGAGAACTTGTATATAATTTAGTAAGGTTAAAATGCAAAGTGTGAATTGTTTTCCAGATGATAGTATTCTTTAAAAAGTATGTCATGTTTCTGTCAAAAAAAACAACAAGTTTCTCACAGACTCACTGGGGAAAAAAGGAGTCCTAACCAACTTTGAACATACACAAAGAATAAGAAATACTTCTCTTTTAAAAAGGAAGTTTGCAGTTTGAGATTGCTATTCTTACCTTTTTTTTCAAGAGGAGAAAGATATTTGTGCTCTAAGAGTGTAATACTTTATCTATGGAGTATCCCTTGTCTAAGTTCAGAAGCTCACCAAATTTTGTACAGACCCTATATCTCCTTTAGCTATATTATTAGAAGGTTAGAAAAATTTTTTTGTAAATTCGTGACTAAAAGCCTGTCATTTCCCATCTCCATGGGACTCAATTGCTGTTCTCTTCTTGCCTTTCTAGCCAGTGTGCCGCTGGACTGAATATCCCCAAATCACACTCCAAGCAGCCTGCAGCTGTTTCTTCTGACAGCCTCACCAACCTTGGAGTTTCCTCCTGCAGGTTCTCCTGGCCAGCTGGTGAGCTCATCTGGATCACCAAAACCTCAGGACTGCTGCAAGAGTAAATCTGTTCCAAGTCCCCCCAACCCCTTAGTGAAGCAAAGGGGATATTTAGTGTTTCCTGAAAACACAGAAATAATCCTGAGGAACATAAAGGATTTCATCATAGTTTGGAATCAAATGGCTGTTCAAAAAACTGGGATAGTCTCCAAGTTTTGATGTGGGGAAAAATTTGGTTATCACAACATTATCACTGAGGCTGTACGCGGCACAAAACATTGATATAAAGCAACATCACTGCTGATTAAACACTATTAGCATATTTAGTTGGAATCACAAATGTAAACACAGATTTCCAATGTTTGCATCACGTACAACTGCAATACTCATCTTTGTGTAGGGGTGAGAAAATAGAGACTCAGAGACAGAAGAAAAGCTAGTGTGCACACTCAAAGAATGTATAAATGAATACTTAAAGTGGCTTAGGAGGTCTTATTTATTTTTAAAAGAAACTGGTTAAGCTCTCTTTTATTTTTTCTTTACAGCTTGTAGCTATTATGTACTTGTGATCTTGCCAAGTGGAATGTGGCTGGGAGCATATGTTTAATAAAAGTGTGTGCAGGCATGCACACACACACACAACATTAAAGCAATGCTGTGGTCTCCTCTTAAACTGACAGATGCAAGGCACTTTGGGAACTGAGGCACTCCTCTATTTGAACTCTCCCCATTATGTTCAGGCACTTGGAGTTTGAGTACATTAGAGCAAAGGGAAATAAGTAAGCCTTATGCACATCAAGAACAGTAAGAGCTGACAGGCAGTCTAGAGCAGTTACTTTTGTTTGCCCAGATTTCTTTTAGTGTTTTTCCCCCCAGGTTTGATTTCATACATTTGCAAGGTGCCAGAAATTCTGTGTTGTGTTTCCTCTGCACTGACCTCTACCAGGCTCGCCATCCATTTATAGCCCACCTCTACAGCCATCCAGACTTTAGCATAGGTATTTTGCAACTCTAGTTCCACCTCACTTTCCCTCCCCCAAATTCCTAATTTGTTGTGGCAAGCCACCTCAAATTCTTCACGGAAAAATGTTGTCTAGAAATAATAATTTTAAAATGTGCATGCATATTCATGGAGAAACATATTAAGATCATATTAAAGTCATGTTTATATTGGGCTGAAGTAGCACTTTATCCTATGCTCTGAAGGCATCAAGGATGGAACACCTGAAAAAGCCTGAGATTCAAAAACCTGAATTCATATCCAAATTTTGTTTCTACCAAATGATATAATAACTGTGTAATTTTCTCATAGTCACTTAACCTTTGTAAGCTTCAATTTGTTAATTTGTAAGATGGAATAGTTGCTATACATAAGTGGTTTTCAATTTTTTTAGTAATAAAACGCTTTATTTCATGTGAAAGCCTACCCAGAACCAATATTCAAAAGAACCAAAATCATAGCAGCTCAAGTTGAAGCTGGATGGACTGTGGTGTTCCTTCTCTACAAACTTCTCTTTCAGCTCCCACTTCACCTTTATGGTTACCACCACATCTTCTAGCACCTCTTCTGTGAAACCTTGAGTGTTCTGAGGAATACTATTGAAAACCTGAAATACCTCATCTCCATGGACCCACTCAAATTGAAATTATTTTATCCTATATATACTGAGAACAAGAATAGTAGTCAAAACATTTAACATATATAGTATGGGCACCAACCAGTCAAAATGGACTCCAGCTGAAAAAAACCAGTAACCTATACCTCCATCTACCAGGTGAAGGTCAATCCTTAGTATTCATGCTAAGCATATTTAAACAATAATGAATAACGGTAACTCATTTATAGGATGAAAATCTGGCAATACCTATTCAGCAGGGCTGTTGGGAAAATACAGTGAAATAATAACTGTGAAAGTGCACTGCAAGCTGTAAAATGCTACACAGACGAAGGAAGAGCATACAACCTCTTAATTCAGTGCTCCTTAAACTCATACACTTCCCAAAAAAACACATCAACTTTCAGATACAACCTAGTCTAATCTTTATTTTTTTAAAAAATCTTCCTTAAATATAAACTCTAGAGACACAGATGACTGAAAGTTTTATCTAATTTGCTGTGATACATACAACGCTTAAATTCTCCATCTGAAACACCTAAATTCAGGTAGTTCCTGCCATTCAAATCTTCCTTAAGGGACTTTTGAAGATTGCTAATGGTCTGTTTCTGGATTTGGGTGCTGTTGTGTTCAGTTTGCATAAGTTTATTGAGTTGTATTTTTATGTATACTTTTCTCTATGTATTTATACTTCAATAAAGTCTTTAAAAATCTTCCCCAAGAACAGCAGACAGGCAATTTCTTTAGTGTTAAATATGTGTATTAGTTTTCTATTAATGTGTAACAAAATTACCACAAATTTAGCAGCTTAAAATAACACATATTTATTATCTCACAGTTTTCACGTGTCAGGAATCCAGCGTGGCTTAGCTGGGTCTTTTAATCAGGGTCCCACGAGTTTGCAATCAAGGCATCAGTTGGGCTGCATTCACATCCGGAGGCTTGACTGAGGAAGAATCTACTTCCAAGCTCTTTCAGGTTGTTGACAGAATTCATTTTCTTATACTTGTAGAACTAAAGACCCATTTCTTACTGGCTATTGACTGGAGGTCCCCTTTTAGTTCTAGAGGCCACTCACAGTTTCCTGCTATGTGACTCTCTTCATAGGCAGTTCACAACATGGCAGTTGTTCTTCAAGGCCAGCAGGCTCTGCTAAGAGGGACTGATATATAATGAAATATAATCATGAAAAGTACCTACTCCATCACTTTTTCCATATTCTGTTGGTTAGGAGCAAGTCACAGGTTTCAACAACACCCACAAAGGGGGAATTCTATTTCCCTTCTCTCAGCCTCGGTTTTCTCAAATGTAAGAATGGAGCAAATAATAATAATAATAATAATACCATTATATTATTGAGAGGAATAAATGAGATATTATGTGGAAAGCTTAATAAGGAATTGAACACCTAATAAGCTTTCAGTAAGTTAGCCACTGTTTAACTGCTTATTATGTAGAGTCCTAAGTCTATTCAAACTTGGCTTTAGCATAATGCATCTCATTAAAAGAAATTGAAGGTAGGTGGGAATCTACAATAAGACTTCATTTTTTTTTTTTAAACATTGGCTTTTAATTAATTTATTTATTTATTTATTTTTGGCTGTGTTGGGTCTTTGTTTCTGTGTGAGGGCTTTCTCTAGTTGCAGCGAGTGGGGGCCACTCCTCATCGCAGTGCACCGGCCTCTCACTGTCGCGGCCTCTCTTGTTGCGGAGCACGGGCTCCAGACGCGCAGGCTCAGCAGTTGTGGCTCACAGGCCTAGTTGCTCCGCGGCATGTGGGATCTTCCCAGACCAGGGCTCGAACTCGTGTGCCCTGCATTGGCAGGCAGATTCTCAACCACTGCACCACCAGGGAAGCCCAAGACTTCATTTTTAAACTTTTTTTTTATTTTATTTTTGGCTGTGTTGGGTCTTCATTGCTGCGCGTGGGCTTCCTCTAGTTGTGGTGAGCGGGGGCTACTCTTCATTGCGGTGCGTGGGCTTCTCATTGTGGTGGCTTCTCTTGTTGCAGAGCATGGGCTCTAGGCACGTGGGTTTCAGTAGTTGTGGCACGTGGGCTCAGTAGTTGTGGCTCGCAGGTTCTGGAGCGCAGGCTCAGTAGTCGTGGCGCACGGGCTTAGCTGCTCCGTGGCATGTGGGAGCTTCCCGGACCAGGGCTCGAACCGTGTCCCCTGCATTGGCAGGCGGATTCCTAACTACTGCACCACCAGGGAAACCCTAAACTTTTTAATATTTGTGGGAAAAAAATATTTTAAATGTGATGGGAAACTTATTAAACCTGAAATATTTTATCCAATCTAGGAGCAGCTGAAGATTTACACAAGCTTGTTAGTTATCATCTATTACCACATAATAAATTACCCTCAAATTTAGTAACTTAAAACAACATTTATTGTCTCACACAGTTTCTGACGGTCAGGGATCAAAGAGTGGCATAGTTAGTAGCTTCTGACTCAGGGTCTCTCTTGAGGTTGCAGTCAAGATGTCAGCTGGGGTTTAATCATCTGAAGGGCCTGAAGAATCCACTTCCAAGCTCAATCACATGGATGCTGTCAGGAGACTTCAGTTCTTCACTATGTGGGCCTCTTCTTCCAGGGTTGCTCAAACAACATGGCATCTGGCTTACCCCAGAGTGAGTGATGAGAGAGAAGAGAGAGACCCAGGATGGAAGCTGCAGTCTTTTAATAACTAATTTCAGAAGTGATATACTTTTGCTGCATTCTATTTGTTAGAAGCAAGTCACTAAGTCTAGTCCACATTCAAGCAGTAGGAAATTAGGCTTTTCTTCTTTAAGTGAAGAGTACTAAAACATTTGTAAATATACCTTTAAAATGACCACAAGTATTATTGTTGTCTTGAGATTTTTTGGTGTTTGTTTGTGATTTTCTTGGTCATGGATGAACGAAATTTGGCACCCAAAATTGAGTCATTTCCTGGGAAAGCTGCAAAGAAAAGATTAGCTGAGACCACTAAGTATTTTAGCTTTTGGCATCTTCTCCAGTTCCTACAACTCAAGCACATATATATATGCATATATATATATATATATATATATATATATATATATATATATATATATATATGATTTCTTATAAGGAATTGGCTCACATGATTATAAAACCTGAGAAGTCCAGACCCAGAAGAGCCAGATTTTTTTCTACTGAGGCCTTCAATAGATTGGATGAAGCCCACACATATGGGGGAGAGCAATCTGATTTACTCAGTATACAGATTCAACTATTACTTTCATTCAGAGAAACCCACATAGACAAACCCAGAAATAATGTTTAACCAAATATCTGGGCACCCTGTGGCCCAGTCAAGTAGTGACTTGCTCCTAACCAAATGAATACTGCAAAGGTGATGGGATATATGTGATTGTGTTATATAAGATTATAACATTCCTCTTTCTAGATTTTCTTCCTTGTTGGCTTTAAAGAAGAAGGCAGCCATGTTGAGAAGGCCCACTGGGCAATTATCTGAGAGTGGCCTCCAGCTGACAGAAAGTAAGGAACTGAGGTCTTCATTCCAACTACCTAAAAGGAACTGAACGCTGCCAATAATCATGTGCACTTAGAATCAGATCCTTCCACAGTGGCGCCTCAGATGAGACAGCAGTACCAGGCGAAACTTTGACCACAGTGTTGTAAGACCCTAAAGCAGAGGACTCAACTCTGCCATTCCTAGATTCCTTACCCCAGAACACTGTGAGATAATAAAAATGTGTTGTTTTAAACCTCTAAGTTTGTGAAAATATAGTTACACAGCAATAGAGAACTAATATAGTCCCCTTTTAGGCCATTCTTCCTCCTAAAATGAAGGGTAGAACATTATCATCTGGACATATGATTAATCCAGTTCTGCACTGCTGGATGATGTGTTTTGGTTGTGTGTAGAGCTTCTGATGCAGTCATTCCAACATTAAAAAGTATCAGATTTTCTTATTTTTTGTGGAAAATTCATTAATTGCTTCATTTCACAGAACAGTGACCTCTCCACAGCATTCAAGACCCTGAAAACCATACAACTGAGCACTGAAAAACATATACTAACTGAAGAATAGTAATCATAATTTGTAGTCCATGCATAATACAGGAACCAAGAGAAAACATCTCATTCCAAACCAAAGAGCCTGTAAAACCAGATATGGGAATATAAGCCAAATTACCTAATTTCATCATGTCTTTGTTCCCTGGGTATTTTTAGTAATATAAAAGATCCTGGAGAGGTCTACAGGGATGTAAATACAATATTCTTCTCCTAAGACGGTATACATTCTACCTCCAGATGCCAATATCCTAAAATTTAGTACTATCACCTGTCTAATTTCAGAAACCTCTCCTGTAAGTTCCACAACCTCAGTGACATTGTCTAGCTCTCATGCCACACATTGAACCACTGCATGTAGGATTATCTACATTTGTGTCGGCTTTTGTAAAGTATAAACTGAAGAAGTTTGGGGGCAGAGGAAAGATGTCCAAAATTCTCTTTCAATGTTTGAATGCAAATTGGGACCCAATTTTTCTAATTTTTGAGTTTAATTATCTAAATAACCCTTTTTTTTCTGAGAAGAGAAATTGATGGGCTAAAATGGACCTTGGGTAATATCTGAAGTCAGTCATCAGACTACCAAGATAAGACATCTCTACAAAATTTGTGGGGATAGTCAATAATCTTTTGTGACACAAATCCAATCCCAATCATTAAGAAACAACCACTGGAACCTAGAAAAATGGTACAGATGAACCGGGTTGCAGGGCAGAAGTTGAGATACAGATGTAGAGAACAAACGTATGGACACCAAGGGGGGAAAACTGCAGTGGGGTGGGGATGGTGGTGTGCTGAATTGGGTGATTGAGATTGACATGTATAAAGTGATGTGTATAAAATTGATGACTGATTAAAAAAAAAATTGAAGGGCTTCCCATCAAAACAATTAAGATTCTAGCCTGTGGTCTGAAATAAATATTGATTTTTGAAGTAGAAAAAAAAAAAAAAAAAAAAAAGAAACAACCACTGATCTATTTTTGGCCACAATGTCTCATGTGGTTGTCATATAGTATTGCAATGTTTTAGTACCACTCATCAAGAACGGCCCTGTGCCAGGTGATAAAATTTGTCATACAGAGACCATCAGGTAAATCTAAAGCAAAAAGTGCTTAGGGCTGTCCTAACTGGCATACCTTTCTTATAAGGTCTGAAAAGGTGAGACAGCCTCTGAATACTTACCATCTGACCTCCAGCTCTTTTCCAAGCTCTAATTCTATGAAAGTTCTATAGCAAAGTCTAGCTCCTATGGAAGGTCTCCAGGTATAATTTCTTTGGGGAGAGAAACCTATAATTTTAGGTATGATGGAATTTAGGGTTTTAGATTTCTGGCTGTTTGGCCTGTTGTGATTTTTTGCCATATGAAAAGTTGCTTAGTGGGTTGAATTTTCTTACTCAAGAAACTAACTGGAACTTGTACCATGCATGCAAAGGAAAGTGGATACAAACAAAGCTTCTAGGGATTATGCACTCTGAGCATCAAACAGTTCTTCAGACTAAAGTAAAATCTTGTGGTTTTAATGGTTATTTTTACCATCACATGCTTTCTGTAGGCCAAGTTCATAGTTTCTTTAAGTTATACAATTCCCCAAAAATCCTAATAGGCTTCTGATCTATTTGCTTCCAATCAATTCCTAGTCATGAATCCAAGCCTTCCATAACTTGTTGCTTCTCAAGACTATTCCTCTTTCTCTTCCAACTTAATGGAATTTGCGTTGAGGTCCTCTGAAACAATAGCTTGAAAGGGAAGTAATATCCTTAATGTGGTATCTGCTGCCCAGATGAGTCATTTGTTTAACTGTAAACTTGTAATGGGTTTTTGCCATTCAAGGCTTTTTGTGACTTTATTTCCTAAAGTTTGGTGTCTAGAAGTAGTTGGCTCTTCCATCTCTGTAAGGTGACAAATTTCTGAACTTTCTCTAATCTCTTTAATTCTACTTGCACAGAACTCATTTATTTCTTTTAAAACACCTTGCTAAGTGCATCAGTAAGCAATCAATGCATACTAATACTCTTGCTCTTCCCATTTTCACTAAAGTTATGGGGATTCAGTAAGAACTTGGTCTGTCTGCCTTCCATGTTATCACAAACAAGAGTTTTATAAAACCTTATTCCCATGTTTAACAGCCTCTCATGTATGTTTTCTCACCATTCACTATTTAACCTCTAACTCAGTGTCACTATTTTAAGTTTTTGTTATGGCATAACTCCATTTCAATTCTGTATTAGTTAACATAATAATAAAAGCTATAGCAAATTTCATTGTTTTTACATGATAGATGTCTGGGGGTTTTCTTGCTCATATGACAGCAGTTAGTGTTGCTGGTGAACTTAAGGTTCTTTCTTTGTCGGAAAAGAATTCGGAGACGAAGTGATAGGTTAAGAATCAGATTTATTTAGAGAGAAACACACTCCACAGACAGAGTGCAGGCCATCTGCGAAAGCAAGAGGCAAGAGGCAAGAGGCCTTGAAATATGGTGTGGTTAATTTTTATGGGCTGGGTAATTTCATAGGCTAATGAGTGGGAGGATTGTTCCAATTCTTTTGGGCAAGGGGCGGGGATTTCCAGGAATTGGGCCACCACCCACTTTTTGACCTTTTATGGTTGGCCTCAGAACTGTCATGGCAGTGGTGGGTGTGTCATTTAGCATGCTAATGTATTACAATGAGCATATGAGGCACAAGGTCCACTGGAAGTCGAATCTTCCACCATCCTGGACCTACTTGGTCCTAACCAGTCTTTGTCATGTACTATGGCTATAACATTCTTTTAAAGGTTGTGTCCTGCCCCCTTCCCTCCTGTTTCATTAGTACATAAACAGGTGGAGGGGGACAGTCTTGTTCTGTGGTAGGCAGAATAAGGCCTTCCAAACATGTCCACATGCTGATCCCCAAAACCTATAAATATGTTACCTTACATGGTAAAAGGGACTTTGCAGATGATATTAATTTAAGGATCTTGAAATGGAGATTATCATGAATATCCAGGTGGGCCCAATGTAATCACAAGGGTCTTTATAAGAGGGAGGCAGGAGGGTCAGAGTGAGAGAAGGAGATGTGACTATAGAAACAAAGGTCAGAATGATGAGAGCAAGGAGCTATGAGCCAAGGAATTCAAGTCACCTCTGGAAGCTGGGAAAGGCAAGGAATAGATTCTTCCCTAGAGCCTCCAAAAGGAGCACAGCCCTGCTGACCCATTTTAGATTTCTGACCTTCAGAACAGTAAGATAATAAATCTGTGTTGTCATAAGCCACTAAGTTTGTGGTAATTTGTTTTAGCAGCAATAGGAAACTAATAAATACATCTACAGAGTCAGCTAGGCATCCAAACTGAAAATCTACTGTCTTTAAAATGTAAACTCAAAGTTTTGCCTCGAGTTTATCTCTATCACAAGCAGCTGAAAAAAGAAAGAGTATAAAGCATTTCCCAAGAAAAGATGTATGGACTAGGCACCTAGAGACACCTAGATATATTAGGGGACGGACTATATAGGCTCTGGCTGGGAAGCTGCTTCCAATAACTCCATACGTAATGGATGTGGAAGCATGAATGCTGGTGGCAAGCTAGCCATCGTGCCACAACCCCAGACTGAGAACAGGGCAGCTAGGTGAATCTGTATGTACTAGATGGTAAGCTCCCACACTCCCTTCCCTCAACTGATTATCAGAACCTGGAAGCAGGCTTAATCATCCCCAAATACTCAGAGATTAGAGGAGTCTCTTCTGGAGGAACTGAGCAGCCCAAGAGAAAAAACACACAAATATGGATACTTAATATTCAGGGATTCCCACACACATACCACATCTGACCACTCTGTACATCATTTGACAAGTCTCTCCCCCACCCCTCCCACCCAGCTGCACAAAAAGATTTCAATCACCTTTCTAGTGTCATAAATACAAAAAAAGAGTCAAGGATCACCAGACACTTTAGAAAAGCCTCCAATAGGAAAGACAAAGACCAAGAAAAACAAACAGAAAGGGGAAATTTGAAGAAACAATGGCAATGCATTGGTTGGTGGCAAAAAGAAAACTTAAAATTTAAATTAATATCTTCTGAGAAATAAGAATATATATTGAATTCATGAAACCAGAAGGAAAAATACATTTAAAAAAATGAAAGAAAAGAACTCTTAGAAACTAAAAATGTGACAGCAAAATTTAATTTTAGACTGAAAGACTAAGTTATGACTATATTATAATAAACAAAACAAAATATCAGAATTGAAAAACTGGAGAGAAAAAATGAGAGCCCTATAGGTTTGTGGTAAAAGTAGCTACATTCATCAAATATTCCACTATATTTCCCAGCACACTTGGGACTAGGCAGGGTTGTGTGACTAGTCATGTCCAATGAAGGGTGAGCAGAAGACATGTGTTACCTCCAGGCTGAAATAGAGAAAATTCTCCACTCTCTTATCAGTTTGATAAAAAGCTTTGCAGCAAATGGTGGTGCCTCCATCAGCTGGGTACCTGTGTGACCATGTGGAGCAGAAGGAATCTCACCCAATTCACTTTGAACATGAGTATGAGACAAACAGTTGCTGGGTTAAGCACTAAAACTTCACAATAGAAATTTATAACAGCAAAACCTGGCCCATACAAGAATCAATCCAGGAGGTTCAACATGTGACTAACAGGAATTTCAGAACAAGAACACTAAAAAAACTGTTGTTTTTTAAATATAAATTTATGCTTCTACTTCTACTTTATAAACAATATACAATCATTAATTTGATAAAAATTTGAAGATATTTAATAAGGTAATTTTGGTATTCAGATTGGAAAAAAAGTTAAAGATTGATACTAGCAATATTTGCAAGATAATAGGAAAATGGGCAGGCTCATGCATTACTGATGGGCTCAAAAACCAGTAGGACTTTTTAGGAAAGTAATATGGTACTGTCAATTAAACTTTAAATTTACACACCAGTTATTCCAATTCTAAGTGTCTTCAGAAATACACTAATATATCTACCAGAGTATTCTTAGAAAAATACCAGGGACTTCCATGGTGGTATAGTGGTTAGGAATCTGCCTGCCAATGCAGGGGACATGGGTTCAAGCCCTGGTCCGGGAAGATCCCACATACCATGGAGCAACTAAGCCTGTGTGCCACAACTACTGAGCCTGCACTCTAGAGCCCGTGAGCCACAACTACTGAAGCCCGCGTGCCACAACTACTGAAGCCCATGCGCCTAGAGCCCATGCTCCGCAACAAGAGAAACCACCACAATGAAAGCCTGCGTACCACAATGAAGAGTAGCCCCCTCTCACCACAACTAGAGAAAGCCCACGCACAGCAACGAAGACCCAATGCAGCCAAAAATAAATTAATTAATTAATTAAAAAAAATAATACCATAAATTAGAAATTACCCAAATATCAGTAGGGAAACAGTTGTATATAAAGTACATCCATACTCATCAACGCATGGAATAGTATGAAGTGCATGGGGTTTTTTTGAAGAAGTAGATGTATGTGTATGGATATGAAAAAATGTCCATGGGACTTCCCTGGTGGTGCAGTGGTTAGGAATCTGCCTGCCAATGCAGGGGAGACGGGTTCGAGCCATGGTCCAGGAAGATCCCACATGCCACGGAGCAACTAAGCCTGTGCGCCACAACTACTGAAGCCTGCGCGTCTAGGACCCATGCTCAGCAACAAGAGAAGCCACCGCAATGAGAAGCCCACGCACCGCAACGAAGAGTAGCCCCGCTCACTGCAACTAGAGAAAGCCCGCACGCAGCAACAAAGACCCAACGCAGCCAAAAATAAATAAATAAATAAATTTAAAAAGAAAAAATGTCCATGATAAATTGTTGAGCAGACAGAACAAGACAGAACAATATATATAGTATGATTTTCCATTTATGTAACTAAAAAAGGGAAAGAGAATCTGTATATGCGAGTGTGTGTGTGTGCGTGTGTGTGTGTGTGTGCTGAGAGGGATAAAAAGATAAGATGTTATAATGTTTACCATCTTCTTCCCTCTCCATCACCATCATAAAGAAGAGAGATGAAGCTGACTTGCTCAGTCAGCTTCAAGACCCTACTTTGTTTTGCAGAATCTAGGTATTGAGGGAAGAGAAAAACTGATTGAGTAATAGAAAACTACACCAGAGAGAGGGTTGGTCTGGACTGAATTGGGTGGAGAATTTAGAAAGCTTGGAGTGAAAAAGGAGTGAATCTTTAAAGCATTGCTATGGGTGTGAACAATACTGACAATAAGAACTTGGGGAAAGAAGTTTTTGAAAGAAATTCTGTGATGTATGGGAATGTTCTCCTCTTTGGATATTTTTATGCAAGACTGGAATATGATTCACATTACTCTGAATTATTTTCTTGGACTCTAGATTGTTTTTTTTTTTCATGTAATCAGATCTTTGGGTATACAAGGATTACAATTGTATTATAGACAGATCAGAAGATAACATATAAAGATAATACGGAGATAATCTACAAAGATGAAAACATATTTATGTTTCATGTTTAGGAAAATTTATTGAGGAACAGACATCAAACTGCTAATGGCAGAAATCTCTACGATGTCAAACTAGGTGAGGGAAGGCAGAACATACGGTCAGGAGGACTTCTTTTATACATGCATATATGCATTGTTTGTAATATGATTTTTAACTGAAACAAATGAAGAAAATAACAAATGCAAGCTATTACTTCTTAGAAAATGTGACATTTTCTTATTTATGACTGCTAATTAAAAACTATATCTTATAAGTAATTGTTTTTTCTTCATTTCAAATACCTCTCCTAGTCAACAGACTATGTTTATGTGCATATACAGGTCACAGAGGTCCTTCAACTAAAACATTAAAATAATTGAGGCAAAGATGTTTTTAAAGTTTAAAATCAGCATGTAATTATTCAATTCGCCTACTCAATTTTCAAGTATAGACACATAGCGAAAGCTCAGTTTTCACTAAGAATTTTCTTTCTGGAAAGCTCTTTCTGGACATGTTTAGTCTTCTACTCTCTAAACATGAATATTCAAAGAAAACATTTTTATATTGTGTTGTCAGATCTTTTCATGTACGGGCTAGAGGAAAATGACATCTTAAACGATGTTAGACAAAGTAACACTCCGTACATACTTAATAAGTAACATTTTTAAGGTAATACGATTTTAAATCCGACAATAATGACTCTAAAAATAAGGGACTGCTCTCCAAATAGTTAGACAGAGGAGGTGTGTGAAGTTTAGATATGAGATATGAACTCTAGCGCCATCTAGCAAACATGATGGGTAATGTCACTGACATTCTCTGTAACAGATCTAACAAAGCAAGGTTGTGTTCTTGAGTTCTACACTGTCAATCCTGGAAATCCCACTTAAGCATTCTTTAGTCTTTCTAGAGTTCTGAACATGGTTTATAGCCCTTTAAAAGGCAAGGGGAAAAGACACTTCAATTCCATCAGGCCTAGTACAGAAAGGTGTCTTAGAAAAGAATAAACACCACTTAACTATAAATTTGATACTATATAAATGTTTTCACCCTCACAAGAACATTGATATCATTTTATTTCTTAATAAAAGCATAATGTTGCTAAATTTACTAATTTGTAATCTGGGCTATTTTCAGTCATTAAAGTAAACAAGAAAAAAAAAACACATTCTCAGACTCCCACCCAACACACACACACACACTTACTTTAATTTACTGATATTTTAATACATACTCATATGTAATACTTGTCAATCTATCCAAACCTCAGCTACACAATGATTTTCAAGCAAAAGTATATATTTAAGCTCACATTTGTGAACAAAATGAGTTAAACACAAAAGCCTCTTGGCCTTCCAAGACCTTGAGGTCTAAATAATATGAAAACATAGTACCTGATACTTTGCTGCTAAAATTCCTCAAGTAAGGGGCTATAAACATATGTTTTAATGATGAAATCCCAAATGTCATAATCCCAGATGGATTTCAGCAATAATGTAAAAAGCGCCATTTTATAACAGAGAAGACATGAATGAATGACTAGAAGAATTAATAAATAAAACTTCTATTATCACCATGTTATCAACCACAGAAAACATTTCAAAAACAATAGTAATTTATTACTTTCTACTTATGAAGAACCTCTTCAAGAAACTCCTTATGTTTGCAGCCTTCAAAATGCTTATATGATGTTGCTTTTACTGCTCCCTAGCAGCAAGAAAAATATGGGTAATAATATGACTCTATTTGGCTAAAACACGTAGCCTTTTATATCTTCAGATAAAGAGAAATGTAGAAGATGTTGCTTAATTATGAATGTCCAACAAAATTAGATACGACTTACATCAGTCAGGGTCCTAGCAGGACCTATATCACAAAGATTATACAGGAGTTTATGGGGAATGTTTAATATAAATGTTTATTAAATTCAACAAGGGATTGGCTAGTGAAAAGAGAAGAAAACACCAAGGAATACAGAAATTACAGATAAAGGAGCAGCCACTACCCTTAGGGCTGAGCTATCGCCCCACATAAGAGTCTCCGAACAAGGGCTAATCCGCTCCCTCACTGGAGAGGGAGCAGCTGTGGCTCATCGGTTGGTAGAGAAGTTGCTGAGGTCCTGTGCCAGCAGAGCTTGCCAGAAAGTTGCCCTCTGGTGTCCTGGAGGAAAGCCATCCACAAGGTTGTCCTTCGGTAGTGGCTCTGCTGCAAAGCCACCTGAAGGGGTGCCAGGAGAAGCTGCACTGATGCTACAGGAATCTGATGCTAAAGAACTTGCACAGGCGGCCAAAGCCAGACCTTGGAGAAGCCATGTGTGCTACAGGAGTCCGGAGAGAGGTGCACACTGGGCCCAATATAAGGAAGTCCTTCCTCCAGTGTCCCTGCAGCGCCCTTCACTGGCAAATCGTAACAACTTGTCAGCTGGCAAACAGAGCCCAGCTCCACTCTCACAGAACAGGCATCGCAGTGTGAATTTGGAGCTGAGAGGCAATAAATTCATACCTGGTGCACAATTCTTTACTTGTACCCATTGTCACACATCACATCATGCTTTAGGAATTGCTTATTCTCAGCTCACTGGTTTTCTCAAGCTTAATTTCCACAAGAGGTTTCTTACTGGTTTAGCTTTCTTTAATCTCCACTTTTAAATCTATAGAGCACTAACAGATTGATTTCCCTAAACCATCATTTCACTTTGTCTTTATGCTGCTCAAAAGCCTTCAAAGGACTCATATTGCCTAGAGTAATGATCTTAAACTTCTTAAATATGAAAACCCCTTTACAATATCAACAATTTTGTACAGGTCACCACATGATAGTAGTCTTACTATTAGAACACTGTAATTTAAAAAATAGATGATACATGCTGCAATAAATTTAGACATATACAATTAATCTGTATTTTGCTAAGTCACATCACCTACAGTCAAGTACAAACCGTAGCTCACATCACGGGACAGACATATCTGTTCCGTGTCCAAGCCATGCATGGTACGCATATGGATCAGAGAGCCCCTGACAATAATAACTCCAGGGTCCCAGACGCCTCAGGCCCACAGGTTGGGACCCACTAACCTAAAATCAGTTCCCATCCCTTCAACCCACCATTGAGCTGTCCATAATCTGACCCAACCTATCTTTATAACTTTATCTGTCACTGACTTTCCACATGACTTCAGTCAATTTGCTATAATCCCTGCACCCTGAACACATTTTGGAATATCCTAAGCCCTGGTTCCACCTGGAATACACACCTTCCTTCTTCCTTCTTATCCACATCTCACTTCTCTTCAAGACCCACATTATATCCCTCTTTCAGTTGCTTTTCTTGGCTACTGCAGAAGACGTGTCTGCTGATTCTCAGACACATCACTGCCCTCTAAGCCCTCTCCTGCACGGAAGGGGATAAATTCAGGAAATTACACTTCCAGGCACTTTTCAGCAGAGCTCACTGGATGCTACCAATAAGGGGCTGAGCCAGAAGGCAGGATGAACAGGTCATTACTCCCCTGCATCATTTGCAGGTAGGTGAGGTGGCACTCTCAGATGGCAAACGTGAGGTTTGGCCGGGGACGCTCCCTTCTCTATGCCCTTTTTGCGCTCTGTACCTGACTCTACCACATCACTTATCACACTGTATTTTGATTATGAGTTTATCTGATTACTTCCCCCAGCAGAACAAGCGCTCCACAAGGATAAACATGATCTGAGAATCAGCCACTGCAATGTTGCAGACAGCTGAGCTCATCAGTGGCAGCTTCCCTGTGATCCCTGCACTTCCGGGTCTCCTAAAAGCCAGCACTCCCAGCCCTTTCAACACTTGTGTAAGTCTCTCAGGCCCTGCATTTAACCCCTTTCTATTCAAAATACCTATAGCAGCTTTCACTCCTCTAAATTGCTATAAGGCCTTAACATAGTCGTTTACTGCTTATACAGTTAGTTATCTTTTCATATGTATTCAGATTGTCTTCACAACTAAGCTACTGAAAGAAAGGGCTGAGTTTTATATTTCTTTATGTACAATGTAACATCTTCCCTTGAAAGCAGTTTTTCAATAAATAATTACTGATTTGACTCATTTAATTAAATATAGGGATAAATAAGACTGAGCTGATAGCCTATCAGACTTACATCTTAGAAAAAATGGACAGACTTTCAAACTGTCAAGTCAATACTTAAAAGTTTCAGTGGTTTAGGATTTTCAATGGTTCTTACCTTTCTACCTTTCAGTAAACTAATTTACCTATTTTGAATTAAGTTTCTGACTTCCAATCTAAATATCTGTAACCATTTTTGGATGAACAACTTTGGGGGTGTCAGGCTATCATAGCACTTCCTGCATTACATTTTGGTCCTAAGCATTTCATATTTCTCTACATGTTAAATCTCCTTACTTCTATCAGATCTTACCTAACTACCCTTAAAGTCTACCTTTTCTCCACTTCTTTTTCCTTCTACCACCAGGTATAAAAATAATATAAAGAAATATCTTTCTTCAAATGTGAAGTATAAAGCTTTTATCCTTGATCTGCAAATATATCTTTTGCTGTTTCTGTAAATCTAACTGTAATAAGTTGAATAGTGTTCCTCAAAATTCATGTCCACCCAGAATCTAAAATGTGAACTTATTTTGAAATAAGGTCTTTGCAGACATAAAATCAGTTAATGACCTTAAGATGAAATCATCCTGGGTTTAGAGTGAGCCCTACATCCAATGACTAGTGTCTTTATAACAAGAGGAGAGAATCAGAGAGACACAGGGGAAAAGGCCATGAAAAGACCAAGGCAGAGATTAGAGTGATGCTACTACAAACCAAGAAACATCCAGGGCCACCAGAAACTGGAAGAGGCAAGGAAGGATTCTCCCCTAGAATCTTCCGAGCATGCCTCAGAAGCATGGCTCTGCTGATACCTTGCTTTAAGCCACACAGTTTGTGGGACTTTGTATGGCAGCCCTAGAAAACTAATACACTAGTATTGCTGGTATTTTTCATTAAAGTCAAAACAACTTTATAGGCATAAATGAATGTATTAAATTGTGAGTAAGTTGACATCACTGTACATGCTGCTAAGCACAAAGTATTCCTAATACATACCTTCTACTCTTTTAGGACCACCTTCAGAGACGTAAACAAAGCATTTCCTGGTGAAAGGACTTCCTGGCTAGTTTATTAGGAGAATCAATTTGACATTTGACATTTAAAAGTTGGTTTCAAAGAGAATTACATTGGTAAAATTAAACTATTTTCTACTTTCTAAAGATAATACTTTAGTAATTATTAAAAAAACTTTAAAATTCAATGAAGACATAATGCTCTTTTCCCTCTGGGGACAGAGCGGCTGAAAAAACATTGCACAGCCTACAAGCATACATGCTTCTCCTCCTGAACACATCAGACCTTCTGAGGTTTGTATTCTAAGGGATGCTGTAGAATACAAATTCCCAGGCAGAGTTAGACACCCGCTTCTCAGGGCCCTCTCTGCACTCCGTAGGCAGCTCTATTGTTATCACATTATTTTGTTATCATTGGTTTACCTGATTGTTCCTCCCAACAGACTGAGAACTCTGCAAGGGAAGGACTGTGTATAACTCATCCTCATATTCCCGGGCCCTGGCACCATGTCTGGCAGCACTTGGTGCTTGATAAATACTGAACTAATTAAACTGCTGACCTTACTCTGTTCATAAAGGAGTAGACAAATTTAAAACACACTGCCAAATTGCAGCCCTGAAATTGAGCATTTATTCTTAAATCAGATGCAGCAGACATATTTTTATTTACAAAATATATTTTATATACTGCCTCTTTCTCAAAAGAAAGCGACAAGACTCAGCAATTAATTATCCAAACCTAATGAGGGAAACATTCACAAGTGACTACAGCCTGATATTTATCAGAAAGATATAAAAGCCTGGGTGGTAGCAAGGTCAAGACATTTTCCCTCTTCAGGCGCCATCCTCCCATAAAGCAGGTTTTAAGAACAATGGGAATGTGTAGCTGAAGGACAATGAGTTTTGCCTAGAAGTCAAACAAAGCCAGAGGTTCAATCTTCCAAATTCTTTGGCCTGGGGTTTTAACCAGATTCCACATCTCCTACATTTAAAATTGATAACAAATGTGTAAATATTCTAAGGTGGGTCTAAAGTTTTCTTAATCCTCAAAATTGCTAGGTCAAGAGAACACACGCTATAGCTAGTATACCTGTCTCTGAGATCACACCAGCAGTCTAATTCTAGGCCACTGCTAATGGCTTTACAGAGCAACCTCAAAAACTGTTCCAGGAAAAAAATTCATGAGAAGTGAAGAAATTGGGAGATTTGGGACAGGGATCCCAAAGAAGAAAGAATATTAAGAATCTTGGTTGCAGGAAGTTGACTGAGAGGGGTCTTCAAGAAGAACTACCCTTGCCAGGCTTTCCCAGTTTGCAGTGGCAGCCTCTGAGATGGCCTCAATGATCCCTGCCTCCTAGTATTCATGCCCTGTGAAGTCCCCTCCCCTTGTGTGGGCTGGACCTAGTGACTGGTTTCTAACAAGGAGGCTACAGCACAAGTAACGGGACGTCAATTCTGGGATGAGGTTACAAAGAGATTGTGCCTTCCATCTTGGGCTGCCCTCCCTCCCTCCCAATCCTGCACATTCACTCTGAAGAAAGCCAGTGGCCATGGTGTGAGCTGTCCTATGGAGAGTCTCCTTTGGCAAAGGAACTCAGGCCTTCCATCCAACACCCGACTAGGAACCGAGTTGAGCCAACAACCACTTGAGTGAGCTTGGGAGATCCATGCCTGATTGATCCTTGAGATAACTGCAATGCTGGCCACCTTGATTTCAGCCTTGTGAGAGACCCGGAAGCAGAGGCACTCAGCTAAGCCACACCAGATTCCTAACCCATGGAAAACGTGTGATAATAAATGCTTGTTTTTGTAAGCCGTTAAGTTTTGGAGTAACTTGTTACATAGCATTATATAACTAATATATAGCAACTCCTATTTATAATACTAAGTTCTTCCTTACTTTTCAAAACACATATCCTGATTTTTGTTTGTGTGAGGTCATCTGACCCCTTGGATGGAAGTAGAGACCACTCTCTTAGGAGCTAAGTACTTTTTTGGATACGTAAATTCAGGGAGCAAATCATTATAATCAAGGATTGGCCTATCGCCCTTCCAAAAAGGCCAATCAAGCAGAATGTGGTGAAACTGACCGTAGGGTAGTCTTCCTAACACCAGAAACCATAGCAGCTGAAGTATCAACCCATTCACTCATCATCTCATGAACAGTAGTGGAAACAAAATCATTTTATTCTTTAAACACACAACTGTATGTTCATTAATCTTTTCAATGCAGTGTTTTTATAGGGAACTGGAAAGCACCAAGAACTGCTTCTCTCTTCTGAATCACTAGAGATGCCCTCTACAAGCACAAAATTGATACTAAGCACTTATTCTGTGAAGGAACATAATTGCTTGGCTGCTATGAGACATTTCTTTTCAGATTCTATTCATTGCTCACTCATTTCCCCAAACAATTTCCCTTTTACTCAAACTTTCCTAAACAATAGAGTATTTTATTAGATAATGTTTACTAACAAACTGAAGGCATGGGTAACTATTAAAAAAGATAATGTATTCAATTAGAACGGCTTAATTACAATGTGACTTTTCACAGAATTCTAGCTTGTAATTTAATCTGATAGCAATGTCAAGTGTTTGTTCAAAGTAAGAATTGCACATTTAGTTCTTTCCAGATTTAACCAGATGAGCGGGACAGCACAGGGCTTGGACATGGATTCGTGGTCTCTAGGCTTTCACAAATAATGCTGGTATGTTTTATGATGGGAAAATATTATATTAGAACACCCATTTAGGGGCTTCCCTGGTGGTACAGTGGTTAAGAATCCGCCTGCCAATGCAGGGGACACGGGTTCAAGCCCTGGTCTGGGAAGATCCCACATGCCACGGAGCAACTAAGCCCATGTGCCACAACTACTGAAGCCCGTGCACCTACAGCCCATGCTCTGCAACAAGAGAAGCCACCACAATGAGAAGCCCGTGCACCACAACAAAGAGTAGCCCCCACTCGCTGCAACTAGAGAAAGCCCGCGCGCAGCAATGAAGACCCAACGCAGCCAAAAATAAAATAAGTAAATTTATAAAAAATTTAAAAAAGGAACACCCATTTAGAACATGCATGTGTTTAGGTCTCTCAACCTAAGCTACCACCATGAAATTTTGTGTTAATGGTTCTCAAGTAGGGGAAAGAGCAGAATTTGTCATTGGAGGTCTCTTCCACATTCTCTTTTCTACTTTTTCAATATACCAATATATCTAAAGCTGAAGATACACATGAATTCTTCTCCTTGAATCTTTTTTTGAAGTCCCCTTTTTTAATGGATAGAGTGTTTTGAAGACTCACTTAACTTCTCACTCTCCCTATATCAATCCTAACTGAACCAGTGACATGATTAAATGATGGTTTTGTCCTGCTGGAAGACTGATTAGGATGCCTGCCACCATCTACAAAATTGCCATTAACCTATCTCTTGGACAAATACAAACAAATCACTAGCTTCAAATATTGGTGGCTGTTGAAACAATGTTAAGGCTGTCATTAGACCTCACCTTGGCTTATTGATAGTAATTTAAGTCAGGCCGTCCTTGACATTGTATTTTTCTTATTATGTCTCACATCATTGATAAAGCATTATAGATTCTTTTCCTTGAAATCTTGTTCCCTATTCAAAGAAGGAACAGATGTTGCTTCATTCACATAAACTCTGCTTAATTATCTACTACCTTTATATAGATATGTAACAACTCAGGTAAAGTGAGCTGGCAATAATCTGGAAATTTGTCAGAGAAAAATCTGAATTACATAGGTGTTTGGAACCAAACTGACTCTTCAGTTCTAAGTTATTTGTTTGCTTCAATTTAGTGCTTTAACTTTGCCTCTGGTCAGATGGTCTCATCCCCAAACACCAGGCTTTCACCCTACTATCTGTTCTCCAAACTACCACCAGAAAGATCAGTCTAAAATACAAATATTTTCTCACTCCTCTACTTAAAATTGTTCAGTGCATCCCACTACCTTCAGGATAAGGTTGATACCCCTTAGAATGACATATAAGGCCTTTAATTACCTGGATTACCTGGATCCTACCAGCCTCTGCATCTCACTCTCTGTCCACTAACTTCACAACCTACTCTTCAGCCACGCTAAACCACTTGCAGTTCTAACTTGCAGTTACCACATTCTCTCACACCCTGTGTCTTACGCCTTTTGTTCCTTCTGCCTAGGTCACTGTCCATCTTAACATCTTTTTTTTTTTTTTAAATAAATTGTATTTATTTATTTATTTATTTATTTTTGGCTTTGTTGGGTCTTTGTTGTTGCACGCGGGCGTTCTCTAGTTGCGGCGAGTGGGGGCTACTCTCCGTTGCGGTGTGCGGGCTTCTCATTGCGGTGGCTACTCTTGTTGTGGAGCACGGGCTCTAGGCACACGGGCTTCAGTAGTTGTGACACGTGGGCTCAGTAGTTGTGGCGTGCAGGCTCAGTAGTTGTGGCACACGGGCTCAGTTGCTCCGCGGCATGTGGGATCTTCCCGGACCAGGGCTCGAACCCGTGTCCCCTGCATTGGCACGTGGATTCTTAACCACTGTGCCACCAAGGAAGCCCCATCTTAACATCTTTACCTTAATCACCCAGCACTATACCTTCTTCAGATCTCAGCTCAGGTCACTTTCACCCAGAAACGCCTTCATTTTTGCTTCCGACATCAACTAAATATCTTTCCTATTTTCTTACTTAGCATTCTATTCTAACCTTGATTATCACATTTATCACACTGTATCTTTGTTGACAATTTATGTCTCTCAATCCTCAACTAATTGTGAAGTCCTGTGGACAGGTGTTGCATCCTACTTGTTTTGTCTTAACTGAAAAACTAGCATTGTGTCTGGAATGTAGTAGGCACTCAGTAAATGTTTGTTGAATTAGCTAGTATGTTTATAATGTCTCAGATGTAGTTTTGGGAAAAGATCTTTTTTTTTTAAAGAATGCTAAGAGAAAAGAGTTACAGCAGGACAAATTACTCAGAAATTACCATTTTTTTGGTCTTATTAAATAAAAGCATTTGTAAACTTTGGGAAACATATATCCCATGAGACTCTGAAGGAATCAGTTGTCAATCAAATGCTGGAAAGGTCAGCATGATAACAAGTCTTTTGATCAGATAAAAGCCAAAGTTACCCAAACTAAAAACAAAAAATTAATGCATATCATTGAAATATGAAATAATGAAACATCAAGCATTATATATATACATTGTAAACTAAACGTGAAAAAATAATTTCTCTTCAAGAATTCCATCTTAGGATCTTCTTCAGGCCTATTCAGTGAAATTCACCATACAATAAATTTTATATTATTAGAGGGTAAAATTTCCTGAGAAACAAACAATTCAAACACTTTTCAACTTCTGGAATAAAAAGTAACTCCAAGTCTACAGTTTTAAACACTAGTTATTTCAGAGATCTTCTTAGGATTAGTTTCATTTTGCCTTTCACTATTTTTTAAAATTGTCTCATATAAAGAAAACCATTACAAACACTTTTTTCCCTCTATTGTGGGCTCAATGAGCTCTGCTGAAGGTAAAGTTAAAATCTGAAGGAATCAAAAATGGTGGAGACACCTAAGTACTTACACAGATAAATACTGTCTTATTTCTCTAAACTAAAAGAATTGGCCAAGTCTCCAAATTATAACCCACTGAGCTCTGTGGGTGCAAATCTGGGACAAGGTAAAGACCCAGATGGCATGGGTGAGGCTGAGGAAAACCCACATAATCTCATGGACCTTACATCAAGGATCACATTTGATTTGGGCTATTTCGGAGGAGATCCAGAAGCAAACATCTATTCTGCAGTGACTGTAGGATCACAAATCACTCAACCTACTCTGGAAAATAAGCAGATGCCTATAATAATCCCATGCTAATCATGGTCAATGAAAACACATTAGTCTCATACACCACTGTGTCCCCAGGATCTTGAATAATACACAGCACAGAGCAGATGCTCAGAAAATATTTGTTGAATGAATGGATTAATTATTGAATAAATGAACCATGAATGTCATACAACTAAACCATACTGCCCAGGACAACACTTAACTATATTCTATCTGTAGCCTATGGACCTTAAATTGGTTGATTTTTTTTTTTTTTTTTTGCCCAGTGTATTCATCGCCAGCATCTTTCCACTCCCACCTGCACCCCCAAGAAGAGCCAAGTTGAAACAGTCTTCCCAGTCTGGACACTAACACACAAGTAAGCATTTGTGACAGGAATCAAAGTCTGAGGGTACCCTCCTACTCCTTGAGCCACTTCCCAACTTAGCTCACAGGAAACCTCCTAAGAAGCCTTTCCTACTTCCTCCCTCCCATAGAAACGACTCCTTTCTTTGTATTCCCTCTGTACCCTGCATATGCTTAAACATTTCTAAATTATGAAATATGACATGCAGAAAAGTGTATAAGGGGCTTCCCTGGTGGCACAGTGGTTAAGAATCCGCCTGTCAATGCAGGGGACACGGGTTCAAGCCCTGGTCCAGGAAGATCCCACATGCCGCGGAGCAGCTAAGCCCGTGTGTCACAACTACTGAGCCTGCGCTGTAGAGCCTGCGAGCCACAACTACTGAGCCCACGTGCCACAACTACTGAAGCCTCCTCACCTAGAGCCCGTGCTCTGCAACAAGAGAAGCCACCGCAATGAGAAGCCCGCGCACCGCAAGGAAGAGTAGCCCCAGCTCACCGCAACTAGAGAAAGCCTGCGCGCAGCAACGAAGACCCAATGCAGCCAAAAATAAATAAATAAACTATTGCCTTTAAAAAAAAAGTGTATAAAATATTGTGTACTGTTTAACAAATTATAACAAACTACACAGTTTAACAAATTATAGTAGAGTGGATCCCTGTGTAACACTCATCAAGGTCAAGATAGTGAATATCACCAGCATCAGAGAATGCTGCTATCACTGGCAAAGCCCGCTGACTTTTCCCGGGAAATGAAAATAGAATCTGGGTAATTTAAAAAGTCTAACCTTTCATTTTTCTTTTCCTTTGTGCTTAGTCTTGTTTCAGTTGCTCATAGGGGGCCGTGTGCAGAGACCTGGCACCCAGCACTTCAGACCACAGTTCTAGTGTACAAACAGCTGCGCCGACACCTCGGCTCCGAGGGACACAGGTCAGAGGCTCCACGAACGACACCGCGCAGAAGCTCCACGAACGACACAGCAAGTCAAGATGGCGGCCGCAGGCCGTGCGCAGAGCCTCTGCGCCCGGCCCCGTGATCTGAAGCCGCAAGCAGCCGGCTGTGCCAGCCCTGCGAGAAATCCGCCCCCGAGAGAGCTCCGCCCCCAAGAGAACTCCGCCTCCTCCCCGCTGAGGAAAACCCTGTAACGCAGCCCCACCTCCAGCCTGCCAGGGAGAGCCGGTCCTCTACAGGGTGATCTCGCCCCTCTCCATTCTTTCATCAAAGAATAAAACTTTCTTTTGCTTGGTCTCATTCTATTGGCTCAGATGACACCGGGCAGAAGGATCCTTGTTGGGGACCAAATCAGGAGGGTAAGTAACTTCCCCACCATGTTCCGTGCTCATCTCAAACTCTTGCCTCCCCTGGGGTAAACACTCTCCTGACTATTAGGATAATGTGTCCCTGCTTTGTTTCATAGTTTTGCCACAGAAGCAGGAACCCCTAATCAATGTGGGTTACTTGTATCTGTTTTTGTCTTGTCTCTTTTGTTGATGTTATGTTGCACACAGCTGTAGTTTTAAAATTTTCACTACTGAATGTTATTCCATTACATGAATAAACCGTTTGTCTATCCATTTTACTGTAGATGGATGTTTGGCAGGATCCCATTTGAGGCTATTGTACGCAACATTGCACATTCCTGTCAAGTGTACGGTAGTGCACATAAGTATGCATTTCAATAATAGAACATATCTCTGAGAGAGGAATTTCTGGATATGCACAACTGCACATTACTGGATAGTGCCAAAGCATTTTCCAAAATGACTGGATCAGTGTTTACTGCCACCAGTTTTTGAAAGTTCTTATTGCTCCATGTTCTTGCCTTGGTATTGTCCTACTTTTAAATTTTCTCCAATCTAGTGGGTAAGCAATGGTTTCTCACTGAGGTTTTGATGTGCTTTTTCTGATTCCCAATGAGGTTGAAGGCCATTTTAAATGTACATTGGTCATTTAGATTTCCTCATTAGTGAAGTCTCTTGTCCATTTTTCTATTGAATTGGCAGCGTTGCTTTTGGTTTTTTTTTTAATCATTTGTAACAGTTCTCTATGTATTCTGAATATTTTGGTTAAAATTGTTGGAAATATGTTCTCCCACCCTATGGTTGCTTTTTACTATCTTAATAGTGTATGTCAATGAAGGGAACTTAATTTTAATGAAATCAACTTTATTGATCTTCTCCTTTTAGTTAGTGCCTTTTGCATCATTTTTTAAAAATTTATTTATTTTATTTATTTATTTTTGGCTGCACTGAGTCTTCGTTGCTGCACGCGGGCTTTCTCTAGTTGCAGCAAACGAGGGCTACTCTTGGTTGTGGTGCACAGGCTTCTCACTGCGGTGGCTTCTCTTGTTGCGGAGCTCGGGCTCTAGGCATGCGGGCTTCAGTAGTTGTGGTTCACGGGCTCTAGAGTACAGGCTCAGTAATTGTGGCACACAGGCTTAGTTGCTCTGTGGTATGTGGGATCTTCCCAGACCAGGGCTCAAACCTGTGTCCCCTGCATTGGCAGGCGGATTCTTAACCACTGCACCACCAGGGAAGCCCTGTGTCATGTTTAAGAAATCATTTCCATGCTCCCTTTGGCAGCACATGTACTAAAATTGGAATGACACAGAGAAGATTAGCATGGCCCCTACACAAGGATGACACGCAAATTCATGAAGCATTCTGTATATTTCCCACGCACATATGGTCACCTAATCTATGACAAAGGAGGCGAGAATATACAATGAAGAAAAGACAGTCTCTTCAATAAGTGGTGCTGGGAAAACTGGACAGCTACATGTAAAAGAATGAAATTAGAACACTCCCCAACACCATACACAGAAATAAACTCAAAATGGATTAAAGACCTGAATGTAAGACCAGACACTATAAAATTCTTAGAGGAAAACATAGGCAGAACACTCTTTGACATATATCGCAGCAGGATCTTTTTTGACCCACTTCCTAGAGTAATGAAAATAAAAACAAAAATTAACAAATGGGACCTAATGAAACTTAAAAGCTTTTGCACAGCAAAGGAAACCATAAATGTGATGAAAAGACAACCCTCAGAATGGGAGAAAATATTTGCAAATGAAGCAACTGACAAAGGATTAATCTCCAAAATATATAAACAGCTCATGCAGCTCAATATCAAAAACACAAACAACCCAATCAAAAAATGGGCAAAAGACCTAAATAGACATTTCTCCAAAGAAGATATACAGATGGCCAATAAACACATGAAAAAAATGCTTAACATCACTAATTATTAGAGAAATGCAAATCAAAACTACAATGAGGTATCACTTTACACTGGTCAGAATGGCCATCGTAAAAAATCTACAAACAATAAATGCTGGAGAAGGTGTGGAGGAAAGGGAACCCTCTTGCACTGTTGGTGGGAATGTAAATTGATACAGCCACTATGGAGAACAGTTTGGAGATTCCTAAAAAAACTAAAAATAGAACTACCATATGACCCAGCAATCCCACAACTGGGCATATACCCAGAGAAAACCATAATTCAAAAAGACACATGCACCCCAATGTTCATTGCAGCACTATTTACAATAGCCAGGACATGGAAATAACCTAAATGTCCATCAGCAGAGGAATGGATAAAGAAGATGTGGTACATATATACAATGGAGTATTACTCAGCCATAAAAAGGAATGAAATTGGGTCATTTGTAGAGATGTGGATGGGCCTAGAGACTGTCATACAGAGTGAAGTAAGTCAGAAAGAGAAAAACATATATCATATATTAATGCATATATACAGAATCTAGAAAAATGGTATAGATGATCTTATTTGCAAAGCAGATATAGAGACACAGACGTAGAGAACAAATGTATGGACACCAAGGGAGGAGGGGGGGATGGGATGAATTGGGAGACTGGGATTGATGTATATACACTATTGATACTATATATAAGATAGATAACTAATGAGAACCTACTGTATAGCTCAGGGAACTCTACTCAATGCTCTGTGGTGACCTAAATGGGAAGGAAGTACAATAAAGAGGGGATACATGTATACGTATAGCTGATTCACTTTGCTGTACAGTAGAAACTCACACAACATTGTAAAGCAACTACACTCCAATAAAAATTAATTTAAAAAAAAAGAAATCATTTCCTACCTAAGGTCATGAAGATATTCTCTTTCTTATCCAGTACAAGTTTGATTTTTTTTGATATGTAAGTCTGTAACCCACCTGGAATTGATTTTTGTGTTAGGTGTGACAGGAGATCCAAGTTTTTTTTCTACAATAAATGTTGTCCAATAGTCCCAGCACCATTTCTTGAAAATACTAGCCTTTCGCCTACTGCTCTGCAGTGTTACTTTGCCATATATATCTGGTTCCATTCCTAGACACTCTATTCTCTTCATTCCCCTGTCTGTTTGTCCTTGTGCTAATACCACAGGGTATAAATTAATGTAGACTTATATTAACTTGGCTAGTCTTTAATCTTTGTAGTTCCATATAAATTTTAGAATCAACTTTTCACATTCCACACACACACACACAAACCCTACTGCAATTTTTATTGGATTTGAATTAAATCCATAAATAAGTTTAGGGAAAAGACATTTTGGCAAATTTGAATCTTCTAGTCTATAACCAATATCTATTTCTCTACGTCAGTCTTTTTAGTTGATTTTAATAAAGTTTTATAGTTTTCTCTGTAAATTTATTTCTAGGTGTTTGATATTTTAATCCTAAGTGTCTTAAGCCTTTTCTCTTTTTCCAAGTCTTTCTCATACACAGCAGAACTAACATTTTCCTTTCAAGAAAGCATGCAGAAGCTTACTGATAAAACAATTGCACTCAAACAGGAATGCTGTTGCCCTTGACAACAATCTGGTCCACCAGCTAATTAGGCCATACCCTATACTGATGATATGCATGAAGCCACAGGCATCCAATCAGCAGAGTCAGTGGAAAATGGGAAATTATAGGCTAGGTCTACAAGAAGTATTCCTGGAAAATAGATGATGAGGAATCCTGCTGCGTAGCATAAGAAGAGTAGTCTGAACACACTTGCTACAGTGGTTGTTGTCTTTATTTCAATGTAAATTATAAATGTATGGCTGTTTGTTTTATTATTTTCATCATTTTTCAATTTACAATAAACCCTGTTAGCAGTAATGAGTTCAAAAGAATGGAACAGTGTGTTTAATGAAAAAAGTAAGTGCTACATCTTTATCTCTGAGAAAGTTAATGATGACCATGTAACTTGCAAAACTTGTCAACATTTACCAACCACTAGGAAGGTCGTAGTGATATCACTGAATACATACAAAGACACAAATCTGCTAAAGGATTCTCAGCTTCTGCAAAAATAGCTAAAAAGACTGAGTGGGAAAATAAGGATTCAACATGTGCTGCTGAAGAAAGTGCATTTACACAAGACTGTGAAGCTTATCTTTCCAATTAGAGCCAATGCCTATTCTTCTAAATGAATTTCACTCCTTTTGATTGCAGGCTTTTTGTACACATTCAAGGAGGGGAGCAATGGCTGTGAAGGAGCCGGCTCCATTAGTAGCACCAGGACTTTGCACACTGTTAGATGATGCCAACTTTACAGTGCTATTTCCAGATACTTGAAAGATTAAGAGACATACAGAGATTTTCAGGTGTGTATATGTACATGTATTAGTAAACTTGGCCTATGTCATACATATATTTGCATATGTTTCACTCTGATATGTCTAAGTGTGGATTTCTTTTTATTTGTCATCCTTAGGATATTTGAATCTGTGTATTTTATAAGTTACAGAAAATTCTCAGTCATTGTCTTCAGATATTCCATCTGTCACATTCTCTCTCTTTCCTCTCCTTCTTGGACTCCAATTATGGCAGCCCTTCTCACTGTATCCTCTATTTCTGTTACCCTTCCTTCAATATTTTCTATAAATTAGCTTCTCTCTACTTAATTGTGATTAATTTCTTCCATCATGTCATCCAGTTCACCAATTTTCTTATCAGTTTTGTCTAATCTGCTATTAAACTCATTCATTGCACTCTTTGTTTCAATTGTTGAAGTTAGTTCTAAAATATATAGTTTAATGTGCTGTGTCATTCTTCATAATTTTCAGTTACCTGCCACGGTTTTATATTTGATGTTTATTTTCTCAGAACCATAGTAACCATAGTTTCATAGTTTTTGTCTAATAATTCCAGTATCTACAGTCTTTATGGATCTCCTTCTATTAACTGTGGTTTCTCACCTAGAGGAGTCTTGTCCTTTGGATCTAGATGTTCTTATTGTATGTTAAATATGTTATTTGAAAATTATTAGTAGTATCAATTTATTATCTTTCAAACAGGATTTTATAATCCTTTTGCTAAGCACCTGGGGAAACTAGCAATACAAGATCACTTTAATCCAAGTTCAGAGCTTGAGATTTTACACACACACAGGCATATTATTCAGCTATGAAAAGGAAGGAAATCTTTCCATTTGCATCAACATGGGTGAAACTGGAGGACATAATGCTAAGTGAAATAAGCCAGACACATAAAGAAGATATTGTATGATCTTAATTATATGTGGAGTCTTTAAAAAAAAGAGTTGAATTCATTTAAACAGAGACTAGAACATAAGTTACCAGGGCTGGGCCAAGCGGGGAGGAGGGGAGGGGAAATAAGGGAGGTATTGGTCAAGGGTACAAAGTTGTTGGCCGTTATGTAGTGTGAACAAGTCTAAAGAATAATATACAGCATGATGACCATAGTTAATAATACTGTATTGAATATTGAAAATAGGATAAGAGAGTAGATTTCAGGTGTTCTCATCACACACACACAAATAACTATGTGAGGAGACAGCATGCTGATTAGCTTAACTATAATAATCATTTTACTATACCCATATATATGTATCAAATCATGATATTGTATACCTTAAATATACACAATTTTTGTTTAAAACTATATTTTAAAATGATTACATCCCAAGAGTCTGGAAAGAGTGTTGGATCCTTCTCAGGAGACCCATCAGCAGTGCTCTGTGTGTCTCTTCTGATTTATCTCCTCTCACTCATCATCACACAGAATCTTTATCTATCTGGATATTAGAAAAAGTGCCTCTGACCCACAACATATTCTTCCAAATCTATCACTTAGGCCATAAATTCTGCCCACTGATCTCAGGACTAAGGCCTCTGATGCTCAAATTCCAGATTCTTACAACTCATAAGCCAAGAACTTCACTCTTGTTGCAGAGCCATGCTCTAAAAACCTTCCCTGGAGCTAATGAATGACCATGAGTAAATGTAAGAAGGTCAAGACTTCAAGGTAAGCAGAGATAGGAAGACATACATGTCAAAGCAGTTAATCCATTTATTGGAATATATTAAGCTTGTAGTTATCAGACTGTGTTCTACAGAACCCTAAGACATAATAATGATTTGAAAAACATGATTTTTAAATTGCCACATTATTTGCTAATATAAACAGTGTATGTAATTTATCAATAGAAACAAACTACACTGAAGTCTGCTTTTGTGTTGTTAGGACGAACAGTCTCTAGCCATTGAGCCACTGAAACCTCAAGAAGCAAAGTGTTGGAGCCCTGTCAAGTCCTCCCAGAATCTCCAGAGCTGATTAGAGATAGAGCTTTTCCTTGGGGAGCCGTTCAGTTGGGAGCATGGAGAGGGTCATGGAAAGGGCACAGGAAGGGCCACAGAACTGTACTCGTTGTGAGAAAGCAAAAAAGTTCCACAATTTCTCAGACTTTGTTTCTTACACGTTAACAAAAAAAAAGGGAAGAGAGGGACTTCCCTGGCAGTTGTCCAGTGGTTTAGACTCAGCACTTCCACTGCAGGGGGCGAGGGTTCAATCCCTAGTCAAAGAACTAAGATCCTACGTGCCACAAACCGTGGCCCAAAAAAGGGGGAGGGGATAGAAATCCCTGTTTCTCAGAGTTATTTGAGAATCAATGACCTACTATGTGCAGTAGAACATAGCACAGCACTGGACACAAAGTACTTAATGAGTGTCAGTCACCTGTCCTTGTCTTTCTTCTAACAAGTCTCCAGACCTCTTAGAAAGAAGTTTTCCAGCTCGTACTGAATCACAGCTTCCACAGAAGCTACTCTATCTATGTCCATATATGCAGGGCCATGAAAAAGGTAATTTTTGTGCTTATGTTTGATGCCCTTAAGCACATCTTTTTCCAAACAGCTTCTCCTCCTCTACCCATGCCTGCTAATCTAGCAGTACTTTACAGGGTTCAGAGTGCTCTGACCCTAAAACCTACTTTTGCTTCTGATAGTCCATAACAGGACAGAGAGGCTGGCAGCATAATGGAGACTCTAGAACGAGACTTAAAATGCTGCAGTTATCCGTCAGTCACACGACACAGCATGGCGTGCATAAGAAACAGCTGATTTATTAGCCTGCTGGAGCAGGCTGTGAATATGAAGTGATAGGGTGCAGCCACCGACCAGTGGCAGGAAAATGTGCAGTTGTGGGCCAACTCATGGGTGCCGTTGACAATAATGCCAGAGATCAATTCTGACCAACACATATTTATTTATCAGGAAAACTCTGAGAGATGCCAAAGCACGGGAGCCAGCCAGCCCCACAGGGAAGACAACCAGTGTCCAGACTGAACTCTTTTGTCAGTTGGTAACAAATCTACTTTCCTCCGCGTGGTGATGCTACTAAATAAGTAACATGAATAAAAATAAACGATTGGAAGCCTATTTCTCACATTACATTAGCGAGGATATTTGAGGATTTGTTTCGTGGCTTTAATTCAGCCATATTTCCCCCCTCATCTTTTTCTTTTTTTTTTTTAAATAAATTTATTTATTTATTTTTGGCTGTGTTGGGTCTTCGTTTCTGCGCGAGGGCTTTCTCTAGTTGCGGCGAGCGGGGGCCACTCTTCATCGCGGTGCGCGGGCCTCTCACTGTCGCGGCCTCTCTTGTTGCGGAGCACAGGCTCCAGACGCGCAGGCTCAGTAGTTGTGGCTCACGGGTCTAGTCGCTCCGCGGCATGTGGGATCTTCCCAGACCAGGGCTCGAACCTGTGTTCCCTGCATTGGCAGGCAGACTCTCAACCACTGCGCCACCAGGGAAGCCCCTCATCTTTTTCTGAAACAGATAAATTTCTGTTTGTGACATTACCTATCTTAGGAATATTTGTTTACGGCATGTGGAGAATGAGAATTGGTTAGCCAGCAAACCAAAAAGGGCAGATGATGTAAACCTAGTAGGGCAGAAGTAAATGTGGCTGAGAGCTAAAAAGTTCAAAACTCCTCACCTTCTGAGCACCAGTGCATTTCCTGAAAGGCGATCAAAAATGCACCACCTGTACTGGTTTGAGAGTAGTAATCCCCACATTCCAGCTGAATGTTAAGTACATACAAATTTCTAAAGCCTCTCATAATGTTATTTTGACATTTCCTTTTCAAAATACAATACTTACGTGATTTCATTTTGACCTGTATAGTGACTTTCTGATCCATAAGGATGTCACAGAATAACATACTGCTGAAATCATCAAATTACTGAGTATGTGCCTCAGACTACGTCCAGCCAAACTAAAGTTGAGCATTTCATGGGAAAAAACCTTGCTCAATGACCTAGATATTTCCCATCTTAAAATTCTTAAAGATAGTATTTCAAGTCAAATTTTATTTCCCCGCACAATCCATGATTGTGCCATGATTTCCTATTTCACTTTGCCGGTATTCACACAACATTAGGTGTAACATTTTACAGGAATCCACCACAACCAGTTAAGCCTGACTGGCTCTATAGACAGTGACTTTACTTTCTGAACCAGAAATATTATAGGACACATGGGCTGCCAGCAGGGCAGAGCACTTTGTATCCAACCTGTATCCTTGAAACAGTCTCTCCTCCAACAAATGAGTCCTCAAAACTGCCACTGGGATTATCTTCATAAAATTGAAATCTGATCAAGCCACTCCGATGCTTTAACCCCTTTGAAATCTCTTCTTTTCCTATAGGATAAAATCTAAACTTTTTGGGTGGGCAACAAAATTCCAAATAGCCTGCCTCAAGACATCTCTTTCACCATTGCAGTTTCCATCCAGCCATTCTGAACTTCTCACCATGTCTTAACACAGCCTTTCCTAAATTCCATATCTTTGCACCTATATCCTCTCTCTGGAAATACTCTTCCCCACCACACACACACACACACACACACACACACACACACACACACACACACCACACGAGCGCATAAGCACATGTACTTATCCTTCAAGACAACTTCTTTCCCACGTTCTCCCACGCAGTTAGCTGTTTCTAAACAACTTATCTGTGCCTCTATCAAAGCATTCACCACATTTTATATCAATTTATCTATTTATACATTTAGGTCCTCTCCTAAGCTGGAGTTCACTATCGTTTTAGATAAACTATATTAAGGAATAGCTCTAAATTATAACTGCTGGATTCTGGAGTCTGCTTTCTCCCCACTGTCATTAGGTAGGTTCTATCATGATCAAGACAACCACTTGGGGGAGATGTTGTAAAGATGTTACCAGCATAGGGTGGGTGAGGGGACAGACCAGTGACCTTTAATAACTCTAGTAACGTTAATATCTGCAATAATTCTTCCAAACCTAAGATGATGAGTGCAACAACAGAAACAACCAGCATCAAAACAGCCTAGTTGTTTAATCAATAACCAGCAGTCGTAAAACCAGGGCTTCCATCGAGTTCCACAGTGTGGGAAGGTAGCATACTTAACAGATGTTCATTAGGTTGAAACTTCACATTAGATACTGCTTGGATTTAATAGCTGTGAATTTTCTATCTCTAGAAAGCTAATTAAAAGACTATCACTCCCCTTTTTGTTGGTTACTAAAGAAGTTTAGGAAGTATACCTACTGGAGAAGTATGAGACGTTAGAGAGGATTAATTTAGATAGGTGCTAATTCCAAAGAAGAGGAACAATAATAACAAAAAGCCTTTCTTTCCTGACACAGAAGTTCTCTTTGAATACAAATATAAACTCTAGGCAAAATGCTTTGGCCCAAATAATTAGACTCCTGCTGACAATCAGAGTCAGCGGCGGACTGACGTCATGCCAAAGGACACGCAGTTTGAGCCTTTAACGTAGAGTTCTAGGGCTAATTAGAAAAATTACACCATGCCACGTCCAGTTCTGGAGTCTGTATTTCAGCTGCAGAAGGTGATAACAGTAATGTATGGTGTCACATCTTCAGTCTCGATCTAAGACAAAGAACAAAATACTTTTAAAAGAATTCCTGAAGAACAGAAGGGGATTCAGCCTTACTTGCCTCTTCACAAACACCTAATAAAAGAGAGAGAAAACAGGGTTACCTTCAACAAGCAAATCTTTCTCAGTCTCAATTTTCATCCACCTGATTTGCAAGTTATTTTTTCCTCTCTCCTCCTGGAAGTAAAACAATAAAAACCTAAGCCTCTTCTAGCCAGTTTCCAGTATAATGCAATACAGTGCCAGCTTTTGTTCCCAGAGCCTAAGACAGGCTGGGGAACCCCACATGTGCTCTCCAATGTCCCTGGATGGCTGGAACTTAGAAAAGGTGCCTTCAGTTGACATAAGCTGTTTCAGCCTTGTCCAGAGTCTGAAGCCAGTTCTGTCCTGGGTGTCCCTCCTCAGACACTGGGGATACTGATTCTATTTGGTTCTAAGCCCCAGTTTCCTACTAACTGCAACCACTTGAACTAGAATCCTGTCCTGCCTCTCCCACCTCAGGAGGCTCCACACCACTGCAAGGATGCTAACACAGTTTTTCCAGAAGCAATCATCTAAACCAAACCTAGGGGCTTCCCTGGTGGTGCAGTGGTTGAGAATCTGCCTGCTAATGCAGGGGACACGGGTTCGAGCCCTGGTCTGGGAAGATCCCACGTGCCGCGGAGCAACTAGGCCCGTTAGCGGCGATTACTGAGCCTGCGCGTCTGGAGCCTGTGCTCCACAACAAGAGAGGCCGCGATAGTGAGAGGCCCGCGCACCGCGTTGAAGAGAGGCCCCCACTTGCTGCAACTAGAGAAAGCCCTCACACAGAAACGAAGACCCAACACAGCCAAAAATAAATAAATAAATAAAAATTTAAACCAAACCTAGGTCATCAAAAAGCCATAGCCAAGAGGTAATCAGGAAAAAGAAGTTTCTAGGAGAAGAGAGGTCTCAGAAAGCACTGATCACAGACAGCATCTGATGAAACATTTCCATCATCTCAGACAGTCAAAATTATCAAAATAACAGAGCCAGGCGGCTCTGGGAGCTCCGCCTCCGCCAGCAGGACGCAGCACGCTGCCCGGACCGGCGTTCAGCGGGCCCAGGCCTGCTGGAGGAGTGGGGGGCTGCCGCCTTCCGCCCCAAGAGCCCCGCGGGTCCTGTGGCACAGTACCAGAGGCCCGGCAGGTCACCAGGGAGCCGGATGCCCTTGGCTGGCTTGCAGGTGGGACCCCCTGCCGGTTCCCCATTTGGCGCAGCTGCTCCACTTCGACCTGGCATGCCACCCACCATGATGGACCCATTCCGAAAACTCCTGCTTGTGCCCCAGGCCCAGCCCCCGATGCCTGCCCAGCGCCGGGGGTTAAAGAGGAGGAAGGTGGCAGATAAAGTTCTACCTCAGCGAATTCGGGAGCTTGTCCCAGAGCCTCAGGCGTACATGGATCTCTTGGCTTTTGAGTGGAAGCTGGACCAAACCATTGCTCGAAAGCAGATGGAGATCCAGGAGGCCATCAAAGAGCCTCTGACGCAAAAACGAAAGCTGCGGATCTGTATTTCTAATATGTTCGGTCCCAGCAAGGCAGACGGTGATACTGCAGGAACCGCAGGGCCCCCCGGGGGAAACCCCACAGGGGACAAGGTGGCTTCCTGGGAACTCCGAGTAGAGGGAAAACTGCTGGATGATCCTAGGAAACAGAAGAGGCAGTTTTCTTCATCCTTTAAGAGCCTCGTCATTGAGCTGGACAAGGAACTGTACGGGCCTGACGACCACCTGGTGGAGTGGCACCGGATGCCCACCACCCAGGAGACAGGTGGCTTCCAGGTGAAACGGCCTGGAGACCTCAACGTCAAGTGCACCCTCCTGCTCATGCTGGATCATCAGCCTCCCCAGTACAAGTTGGACCCCCGACTGCGGAGGCTGCTGGGGGTGCACACACAGACGAGGGCTGCCATCATGCAGGCCCTGTGGCTCTACATCAAACACAGCCAGCTGCAGGACAGCCACGAGCGGGAGTACGTCAACTGCAGCCGGTACTTCCGCCAGATCTTCAGTTGTGGCCGACTCCGTTTCTCTGAGATTGCCATGAAGCGAGCCAGGTTGCTGCAGCATCCAGACCCCATTGTTGTCAACCATGTAATTAGCGTGGACCCTAACGACCAGAAGAAGACAGCCTGTTATGACCTTGATATGGAGGTGGATGACCCACTCAAGGCCCAGAGGAGCAATTTTCTGGCCTCTACCACCAATCAGCAGGAGATTGCCTCCCTTGATGTCAAAATCCATGAGACCACTGAGTCCATCAACCAGCTGAAGACTCAGAGGGATCTCATGCTCAGTTTTAGCACTGACCCCCAGGACTTCATCCAGGAATGGCTCCGTTCCCAGCGCCGGGACCTCAAGATTATCACTGATGTGATTGGGAATCCTGAGGAGGAGAGACAAGCTGCTTTCTTTCTACCACAAGCCCTGGGCCCAGGAACCAGTGGGGAGGCACATCATTGCCAAGGTGCAGCAGCAAAGGCAGGAATGGGAACAGGTGCTGGGAATCCGCCTGACCTAACTGCTCAGGGATCCCCTCCTTTCTTCCCAGCCCTGGAGTCAGCCCCTCCTCAGCCTGGAAGGGGACCACCCTCTGGGGCACAGACATGTAGGATGAGGGGGTGAGGGGTGTCTCCTGTCACCCTCTGCTCCCCAGCTTTAGTTTCATAAGTGTAGTGATAGGATTCCTTATTGCTTGGTCCCCAAAGCCTTACTACTTACACGTTGGCTTTAATTGGATTCACAGCAGAGGCCTCCTCTGCCCCCTGCAGGCAGGCCCAAGTAGGACCTGGAGGTTGTGCTTTGACCTCATAATGGAGACCTTTCAGAACCAAAGGCCCCTGGCTTTGCTTGTTTACTGACCCCCTTGGGGCGAGTGTCAGCGCTGGCTCTGGGGAGCTGGGTGAGGAAGAGGGCCACAGCTCACACTCGTCCTAGCCTTTCCAAACCAAAGTTCTTTGCCATTCCTACCAGCCCAGCCTTGCTGCTGTTTTTTTTTTCCTTTCCTTTGGGTATTTGCAGTATTCATGGAGCAGGTTTTTCTATGAGGGAGCCACTTTTTTTGTACAGGGGTAAGCTTGGGTTTTTCAGGGAGCCTTACTTGATGTCTCCTTCCTTATTTTCTTTTCTCAATCTATGCAAGCGGCTCTGGCCGCCATCATCTCCTGAGAGGCCAGAGGGCTGCCACCCAAGCTCTTGGGCCCAGGGGTAATGCCTCCTAGAGGAAGGGCACACTAGTTCTCTGTTGTGGCCTGAGGCATGGGTGTGTGTGGGCAGGGGGAGGTGCGGGGGAGGTGCAGGGGAGAGGTGGGGGGGACTATCGTTGCCCTTCGGAGCTTGGTAAGGAGGGTGGACCTAGGGCTTGGCAAGTGCCACTTCTGGCAGGTTTGGAAATTTCCAAATAAATCTTTGTTTATTGGTGGTAAAAAATAAATAAATAAATAACAGAGCCATTACAAAGTTGCTCTTTCCTTATCAGTACATTTGAAGAAAATAACAGGTCTTGGTCTTAAGGTGTTTATTCAACTTACGGAGTTCAGTTCATCAGAAGCTCCACAATTTGTGTTTTCTAGTTGCCTCTTTCTGGAATCATTGAGTATTTTCATATCTAGTGCTTATATATGAACCAAATGAGAGTTATTCTGAGACAAATATTACTCAAGCCAAAGTATTTTAATGTCAAGTATGTTAATAGTAGCTTTTCAAAAGTGTAAACATGGAGAGCTCAGAGAGCAAGTTTAAGCATTCCTTTATCAAATAAACATGGGTTTTGGCCCATTTTTTCTGCTGGAACAATAGAAATCCAAGTGATACATACAGAGAAAGCAACAGAGGTCATAACAGCATTTGAATCTCATACTAGCCTGTTTCACTTCCTTCTCACAATTACCATTCTTCTTGTCTTTATCGTAGTGATAAAAACCAAAATAAAACCTCAAAATCAGATATTGAAACCCAAGATTATTTATAGCTGCCCAATTTCTTATGACATAGTTACATTAGATTTGATCCAATTCTGCATGACTAGGAAAATTAAGCATGAAGCACCTTCTTCAACCTACTTCTCTAGTATCTAGCATGCTTTGCAGCAATTCAACATGTGTGTGCTTTCTCTTTGGTGGAAAAAAAAAAAAAATACAAAGATAGATGGCATCACCTGAAAAGCAAAAGAAGTGAGGGCCTAAGCCTGTGGAGGCAGTTTAATCACCTGCAAGCAGTTTATCATTCAACATAATAGCACGGGGCCTTAAAAAGCCTACTCTGACACTCTCATTTGTCCTGTGATAGAGTGCTCACTGCATGGGAATTTAATACCCCCACTGCAATCAAACTTTGATGTGCACAGAATGTGTCTGTCATTTGTAAGCTGGAAGTCACAGTGCAACCCACTTCGCTGACCAGGACAGGGCCAGTCTCTTTCCCACAGGAAGGTTCTCAACCTCACTTAGCACCTAAGACACAACTTTGGATGCCCAGACCCCACCTCAGAATGCCCGAGACTAGGGCCTGGGCATTTTTTTCAAAGCTACACAGTGATTCTGTCACAGAGCTGCATTGAGAATCACAGGGATGCAGTGCTGACCTTTCAGTGTCATTGCTGGTGCATTGTTTTAAAATTCAGTCCAGGGACTGGGTGTGTACTGCCTTCCAGAAAATGAAGGCAGCCTCTTTTGTGGAGGCTACATAATAGTTTTCCCTGTGGGTGATCAGCCCCCGGGAAACTCTCTGATGCAGCGTAAATCTCCCTTTTCATACAAACAAGCCAATCTCCTGGCTGTTCTGCTCCTGATTAGCCTGGGACAAAATCTCTTGTTCCAGGCAAAGTAGGTGTTATTATCATCGTTTTATAAGTAAAGAAATGGAAAGCCTGAGAGGTAGAATGACTTGCCTACTTTCATACTACAGACTAAAAAGGGACTGGTTCAAAACGAGGATTAAGATTTTCTACCTCTAAGCTTTTTTCTGATTTTAAAATGTATTTTCTATTGTGTTAGGTTCACATGTGAATAAAATCTCAGGGTTAGGAAAGCAGGATGTCCTCTTTAAAAAAATAAAAAGCAGTTTATTTTAGAAAAGTGGTTCTCAAAATGTGGTTTCTGAATGAGCAGCTTGAGAATCACTTAGGGATTTGTTAGAAATGCAAATTCTCAGCCCTCACCCTAGACCCAGAAAATGAGAACCTCTGGGTGTGGGCTTGCTCTCCAGGCAATTCTGAAATTTTAAGAACCACTGTTTTAGACAAAAGCCAAACTATAAACCCTTTCCCCCAAATTTTGTTGAAATAGAATCTCATAAAAATATGTTTTTTAAAAACTCAGAGGTAAAGTCAGAGAGAAGTAATAGTTTTTGGAGAAGTCAATCAGCTTGGTTGCCAGAGGTGGAGTCTTCTTGGCTGGAAAATAATCATTAGACAATTGTGGGAAATCATCCCCAAATATTTTTCTCTCTTGAGAAGACATTTAAGTAAAAGTTAAGACCAACAGGCAGAAACAGTTTAAAGGAAATATGTTGAGTAAAGAAAGAGAATTCTCTGGCAAGGAAGGTACTAGGGCTTAATTAGGTCCTCAAACTAGCAGAAAAAATGGAAAAAGGCCCTTAGGAGAGAGTTGGACAGGGTTACCAAATCTGTTTTCCTTTCCACAAATCTGTTTTCCTTTCCACTTGAGTACACAGCCCAGACTCCCTGGTAGTAGAGTGTGGCCCCAGGACTGAGTTCTGACTCCTGGAATATGAGTAGAAGGGGTGGACGCTACTTCCAGCCCAGCCCATTAAAAAAAACCTCCGTCATAAGGCTCACTCTTCTCTCTTCTCACATTGGCCTACTGGAAGCAGAGGATTCAGCAGAAACCTCCATGGCTTTAAGGGACAGTAGATCCACAAGCTAGAAGGACCCAGAGTTCATAAATCACCCTAGAGAATGCTACTACCACACACCTACACAAAAACACTCTATGAATGAGACAAATTCCCACTGGGCTAAGCCAGTGAAGTTTGGGGGTTGTTAAAGACAGCATCTACCATGTGTAATCTAAGTCTTTGCCAGAGTGACTAAAATAAATGCATTTTTAGTCAAAGCAGCAATGTTTCATACTGAGTTCTGATGCCTGCACTTCAAATGGCTATAGAGCAGTAGCTACGGAATTCCCTGTAGATCAAAAAGTGCTCCTGGAAGTAGCAACCGAGCACACCTGCACCTTGTTTTCTCTGTGAGCCCTCCCAGATAACACAGGGTCTCACTGCTCCTCTTCACCAGATTGTCCCTTCTGGAATTTGCCATTATATCCACGTGATGTTTAGAAGACAGAAAGGTGATCTATTTAGAGTCTATATTTTAAGTCTAACACTAATAATTGACCACAAACATCATTCATGATGAATATGTTTTCAGAAATCTCTACTTCTCAGTCCCATCTTTTGTTATGACGTCCCCATTTTCCCTTAATGCCCTATTATCTATCTTCCTTGAAGATGTCATACCTCTTGTTCAGTATTCATTCATTGCTTAAAAAATTATTTGTCCAGTGGGAGAAATAGACAAGTCATCTTTTCAGTCTGTACACAGCTTCTGACATGGATGAGTCTTCCATTGGCTTCCATCACACAACTCTCTCCTGGTTTATTCCTATTCTCTGGCACTTCCTCCTCTCTCTGCTTTGCATGACCATCCTTCTCTATCCAATAATTAAATGATATTAAATGATGGAACTTCCTCAAGTCTCTGTCTTAGCCTTTCTCTCTCTCCAATCTCTATATTCAGGCTATTATATCAACATCAACAACTTCTATTTTCGCCCACCCACACATGACTCTCAAATCTGTGAATATTTCTCAGGTACAGACCTTTCTTTGGCGTTCCAGACTCACATAACCAATTACCTACTAAACGTGTCTACTTGGATATCTCAAAGGCATTTTAAACACAACATAACACACAATTGAATTCATTGTTTCCAGTCTCATACCCCACCTCCACGTCTTCTTACAGTGACCATTATCAGTGAATGACACAAGCTTCCATGCTGATAAGCAAGCCAGACATCTAAGAATCATCCTTGACACCTCCCTCTTTCTTGCCCCTGATAGCTACTCCAAAACCACATCTTACTGATTTCACTTCCAAAATACCTCCTGAATCTGTATACTGCACCACATCTCCTCTACAGTGTCCCAACCCAAACTGCCCACATCTCTTGCTTGAATGATGGCATTGCTTTTCCCTTTTAAACCACCACCAAATAGGCCATTCGCTACAATGCACAGTGATTTTTTTCAAATTGCAAATCTGATCCCATCATTCCGCTACTATTTAAAACTTATCAGAGGCTCTCCATCAATCCTAGGCTAAAGATACAAATGCTTAACATTGCCCACAAGATCCTACCTTGGCCTGGATCCCATCTGCCTGCCCAGCCTCATCTCAAAACCACCCTTTCACTTTCCCTCTGCAAATCAACCACAGTGGCTTTTTTCTTGAATGGGCATGTTCCTTCCAACCACAGAACCTGGAACATACAAATTCCTTGGTCTCAAACAATTTCCTTACTTGTCTCATCTCCCTTTCACTTCTACTTTTAGATTTTATCTCACCTTGTTTCCCTTTCTCAGGGGTCCTAGTGTGACCTCCATTTTATGGTTAATGGCCCATTACTAAGTCCTCCTAGAATGGCTCTATCTCCACACTAATGATAGCTGTAAATTTGCATTAAATTGTAGGATTCTTTGCGTAATGTCTATTGCCCTTGCTAAACTACAAGCTGCCCCGAACCATGTCCACTTTTGTCCCACCACTGTATCCTAAGTCTCTCACTCATTTAACAAATATTTATGTATCAAGAAATATTCTAGGTGCTGAGGACATAGTAATAACAAGACAGAGAAGTTTCTACCTGTTGTGGTACATACATTGTAGTAATAGGAGACAGAAAATTAAAAATATATTTTTTAAAATAAGAAAACTAACAGGTAATAATAAGTGCTATGCAGAGAATTCAGATAGGATCATATGACACAATGTGATTAAGAGGTTTATTTCAGATTGAAAGAAGACCTTTTTAGAGTGGTGAAATTGAAAATTTTAGTTAAAATTTTGACAAGATGAAACCAGTCATGTGAAGACTGATGAGGAGAACCCTCCAGGAAGAGGGTTGTAAGATGGGAGCCAACACCTGACACAGGCTAGGCTCATTATGAATGTTTAATAAATATTAATTGACTGTTGTCAGATAAGCAGGGCCCAGGGAGGGGCTACTAACCCAGGCTTCTCTTCTTTAGCCTGTGAGAGATGTAGGGGACAAAGGAAAAAGGGGCAGGTGACATGAATGGTGTCTGCTGTAGTTGCTGTTGACTGATAGATCCTCAGTGCTGCTTTCCAGGGAAGCGAGATGTGACACACTGATTTTTGTAATTTCTATTGTGAGACGGGGAGGACTGGTCTTAGTGACAAGAGCGATTAAGCATCTTGCACACAGTAAGACTCTGGACAGGCTGAAGGAAAAGCTGCATCTGCTGTAACTATTACTGTTTTACTCAAATTATAGCTGACTCCAAGACCTGGCTTTGAACTTGGCACAGTATGGTTAAAACTATTTTCTTGATTTAGAGGTTCTCCTTTCAAAGTTAAGGTAAGTGTGCAAACAAATTCATAATATCTAGAAGATATTACAAACATAAAATATGTTTTTTAAGTCTAGGATCATCTCATGTCTTCTTCCCTGCCCTTGCATACTCTCTCAAATTGCATTTGTCCTTGGTTATTTTTCTCCTCCTCTAACTGTGGAGTAACAATAAAACTTTACACATTGAATGATGAATAAGACATGTTCTTCCCCAGGCAGAAAAGGGGATCAAAGCAAAGTATGTTACTCAAACCATCAGTCTTTTTCAAAAGCAAATGTTTCTTCCCAGGATGAACTAAAATATTTAAGGTTTCAAGAAAATATGGTCTGGAAAGTCCTTTAAAGTTGTTGTTCAATTACATAAGTAAATTGTTCTATAGAATAAGAGTTTTAAAACAATCAGGTTTCAGATTTTTTTCTAAATGATTCTGTGTGTGTGTGTGTGTGTGTGTGTGTGTGTGTGTGTGTGTGAGAGAGAGAGAGAGAGAGAGAGAGAAAGATAAGAAAGAGAGGGACTTTGGAAATTTTCTAAATAAAACTGTAAATGAAAGAGCCTGTGTGGCTTTCTCTTTGAAAGGTAACTTTTGATGACAAAACTTGAAGATGCTTCAGTTACTACAGATCGTTATCATTAATGAACTAATAATCAACCTTATGCTTATTCTCCCTGCTTCTCAACATCCTAGTCTGTAAGAGGGTGATTGATAACATCACCTCCCTCACATTTAGATAATGCCGACAGCATCTAATACATAGCCTACGAGTGGAAGGTGCAAAGGTAAAGATAAAAATTTCTGTTACTGTGATGTCTTCCTATGAGGAGAATAAGACTTTACAACTTGAAGGTAGGCAGTAGGAAACATATTTGGATTAAGTACATGATCCACAGGGTACTGACATCACCAGTCAGTTGGTTTTCTGAGAATGTGACATAAGAAGTTGTTTTCCACTCTAGCGGATCATCAGAATCACCTGGGGAGTGTTTTCAAAAGTACAGATCCCCAAGGGACTCTGATAGTCAACCAGGTTTGGGAACAGTAAGTTGGAGGACATATTATAATGACTAATACTCTAGAGTATTTTTCACACATTATCTCTTATAAAGCTCATGACAACTCTTACTGTATTGAAAGGAGAACAGAATTTGCAGTCAAAACGACTGGACTTTAGCTCCCATCTAGTCAATTTTTTTTTTCTCTCTCTAGTGGTGGTGCGCGGGATTCTCTCTAGTTGTGGTGTGCGGGTTTTCTCTCTCTGGTTGTGGCACACAGGCTCCAGGGTGCGTGGGCTCTGTAGTTTGTGGCACGCGGGCTCTCTCATTGAGGTGCGCGAACTCAGTAGTTGTGACTCGCAGGTTTAGTTGCCCCGTGGCATGTGGGATCTTAGTTCCCCAACCAGCAATCGAACCCACATCCCCTGCATTGGAAGGCAGATAGATTCTTTACCACTGGACCACCAGGGAAGTCCCCAACCATGTCACTTTTTAGTGCACAAAAAACTTAACTTCTGTGATTCTCACTTTCTTCACCTATAAAATGAAAATTAAATGTAGTTATATCTGCCCTGCATGCCTGCTAGACCTTTTTTAAATGCCAAAGCACCTGCAAATATAAAGCATAATTATTAAAAATGAGAAATGGTGTCATTATTTGGGATGGGTTATGTGTCCTGAGTGTCTTTATTAAACAGTAAAGCTAAATAAAAATCTGGGCATCTGAAGGAAGAAGATGTGTAAGTGTCTATGTGAGTGTGTTTATGACAATATTAGAGATAAGTTGGACCAAAAAGATTTTAGATGGTATCTACTTTAATGGCACTCATTTTTTTTCAAGTTTTCCAACTGGCTGAATGAATTCAGATTGAGTGTTAAAAGAAATATCTCAGTTTTAAATCTGAACACTGGAAGAAAATTCATCTTCTAGAATGAAAGACAATATTTATACATTAAAGTATTTGGGAAAACTACTGTCATTCTTTAACTTTAACTTTTGCATTGTGAACTATTCTAAGAGTGTTTATAATAAGAAACCATAATGGGATTCTCACTCCTCCTCTATAAAATAACTTTAATTTTTGGTTGGTTTTACTTTAATAGTTTCCATTCTTCTAAATAACCGCCTAAATTAGATTTTATAGTAAATGGGAGCACTTATAAAAGAAAAGAACAAAATTTAAAAGTCATGTGGTTTTTAATGCATACGCTACAGAAATGAATATTTTTCCTGTGGATACAGAATCAGCTTTCACTTATGAGCCTAGATTATGGTTTATAAGACAATTACAATGGTTATGTGAAATGAGCATATAACTAGAATGCCAGCTTTAAGAAGAATGTGTATTACACTTCATCTGGAGAATAGACAGTGACCACTTATGGTCTAAGAGTAAAATATCCTCCTATTATTTTCTTAACTCTGGATGTCAAAAATTAGGGAACAGGTGGAAAGAGCAAGGACATAAAAACGACACACTCTCTGAGACCAAAAATAATTCACATAAAATAAATAAGAGCTGTTGGCACCTAGAAAACATCCCAGAAGCAATTAGGAGACAGTCCATTGAAAAGGTAGTCACTGTAAAATTGGATATTGACATTGTAAAGATGTTTGGAAGGTATTTCAGTGAGGTAGAAAACTGCAATAGTTGAGTTTGGGGCCAATGCAGGGACTACAGAAAGGAGAGTTGGAAGAAAATATTTTAGCCATGTGCCTCAGCCATGTCCAATGAAAGAGATAATCTGTTTTTCAAAAAAAAAAATCCAAAGTATGAGAAAAACAAAAAAAGGAATTTTATCAAGCTAATATATATCAAAATTATTCCTAAAAATCCATTCCCTTTGCTTTAAACCTGAATTTCTCAAGCTCTATTTTCTCATGCCATTTGGTTTCCTAAGTGAACCCAGCCACAGAGAAACCTCAACTATAATTGGCAAAAAATATCTCCTGTTGTAAATCAATATTAACTTTCTGAGTTCAAAGAGGTCTCTTGAGAGTATGGTTAATGTCAATAAATCTCCCAAAGACTGATGAAACAGAGGATGCAGAGGAGTAATATAGAGGTAACTATGAAAAAATATAGTAATCAAGAAGCACCATCTGTCTGCCTAAAACACACACACAGTCACATGCATAAATACATGTAAAGAACACCTTCAAATCTGAAAAATCTTGGACCTCTGGAAATATACCCTCAAAATTGGGATTGCCAAATTTAGCAAATAAAAATACAGGATTCCCAGTTAAATTTGGATTTCAGATAAACAACAAAAAAATTATTAGTATAAATATGTCCCATGCAATATGTGGGACATACTTATGTTAAAATACTATTTGTTGCCTATCTGAAATTTAAATTTAACTGGGCCTCCTGTATGTTATCTGGCAACCCTACATAGAATTCTGTGTACTCAAGTTTTAAAAACACACTAAAAATTAAATGCTGCCACTTTAGACAATCAACTGGCCCCAACAATCATAACCCTATCACAAATTTCATTACTGAAATCATATGATGGTCCTCTGATAGGAGATGAACATCCGGATGATCCTGAATATAAATATTTATCATTAAATGCAAACACAAAAATTTAAATTATCATTCTGAAGATCAGAGACTATGTCCTCTCATCCCCCAAGGTAATCCTGGTACCATGGTGTATTATCAGGGTTCTCCAGAGAAACAGAACCAGCAAGAGAGACTGCTTGTGGAGGTTGGCAAGTCCAAAATCTGCAGGGTAAGCCAGCAGGCTGGAGACCCAGTGAAGAGTTGCAATTCAAGTTCAAAGGCTGTCAGCTAGCAGAATTCCCTCTTCCTGGTGGGGGGTGGGGGGTCAATCTTTTTCTATCAAGGTCTTCAATTGACTGAATGAGGCCCACCCATATTATGGAAGGTAATCTGCTTTACTCAAAGTCTAGTGATTTCAATGTCATTCTCATCTAAAAAGACACTGTCACAGAAACAACTAGAAAAATGTTTTACCTAATATCTCAGTACAGTGGCCGAACCAAGTTGACACATAAAATTAACCATCATACTCAGTTTGCTCTACATCATACTATAGTACACTGCATACCACATTTCCCACAAGAATCACAGTGACCCTCATCACCTGGCTTCTCTCCTGATACCGCAGTCTATATACTGATTCTCAATCTTTAGAGAATCTAAGTATCACCTGAGAAATGTCTAAGTAACACCTGAGACGTTTGTTAAAAATGAAATAGCTGAGCCCCACCTCCAAGATTCCAATATATTAAGTCCGGAGTGGGATCAAGAAATCAGAATTTTTAATAAGGACCCAGGAGATATTTGGGGACCACTCTTTGAAAATACGACAATATTGAGTATAACTCAACACAATATAGGATTTTAGTTAGAGCGAGGTATGTGGCAAAGACCTACAAATCACAGCTGAGTCAATTAGATTCCATGTTCTTCACATCTATATCTGTGGAATCTATAGTTCTTTATTCAATTGAGCATTCCATGTGCAATAAAATTTAGTGAGAACACCAGTAGGAATCCCTATAACTCTATCTTCCTTACTAACTCAATCCTTTTCTAGCCTAGCCTAAAGGGAGTCGGTCTGGACTAAAAGTGTCCAGTGGGTCTGCCCCAGGAGAAAAAGACTCAAATTAGTCCTGATTTGAATTCCTACACAAAGGTCCAGAGTAGTGAGAATCACTGACCAAAACAACAAATTGAGGTAAGTCATATAATTGTTTTTACAAGCAACATCAAATTACTGAATTCAGGCTTATTTCTCTATGGTCCTTCCACCCTTTAACAAGATTTCATCTGCCTCATTTTTATGATGTTAAAATGCATCTTAGAACCAAGAAGATAATGAGCTTTCATGTTAGAATTCTGACGATGATAGTAGTGACGTGTATCAGGGACTGTGAAGGGTCTGAGATTTCAATTTACTTGCAAATGAACAAGTTTCATGGATGTTGCTGAAGACATGAGTATCCTGCCTCAGAGACAGAGAACCTCATGATGCATGGGGCAACAGGCAGCATGAGTACTAGCATATTTACATCAGTTCCACCTGCCCCCAAGTCCCACAGAGGTGATGTGGATGGGCCCAGATAGATGTGTACATGTGCAGTGAGTTGCATTTTAAAAGAAGAACCCTGGGCTTCCCTGGTGGCCCAGTGGTTAAGAATCCACCTGAAAATGCAGGAGACACGTGTTTGAGCCCTGGTCCGGGAAGATCCCACATGCCGTGGAGCAACTAAGCTCATGCACCACAACTATTGAGCCTGTGCTCTAGAGCCTGTGAGCCACAACTACTGAAGCCCGCGTGCCACAAATACTGAAGCCCACACACCTAGAGCCTGTGCTCTGCAACAAGAGAAGCCACCGCAATGAGAAGCCCACGCACCACAACAAAGAGTCCCCCCCCCACTCACCACAACTAGAGAAAGCCCACGCGCAGCAACAAAGACCCAGCGCAGCCAAAAATTAATTAATTAATTAATTAATTTTAAAAAATAAAAGAAGAACCCTGAGCTTAGGGATCTAAATCTTTTATAATGGGCAGTAAGTATATCTGTCCTTTGGTCCGGAGAGAGACACTGTCTCTGTGTTCCAGGCCTGTTTGCTATAGCAAGATTCTTAAAAAGATCATCTGGAGCAAAGGGCAAATTGGTGCCCTTGCTTATAGAAACTCACAGAACATGAGAGACTCATAGGGAATTGTCTTCCAACAAAATGTTTGTTATTTGGTTTTTATGTTAGACTGTAAGTTGCATAGAGTCAGGCACATATGTTTTATGTTGCCAATTCCCCTGAATCTAGTATAGTGTTCTATAATTATTATTATTACATAAATTATATATAAATATAATTAATATATTAAAGTATATTAATAAGTATATAACCTAGTATTATTTAAATATCTGTAGTATGACTGATAACTTTTTAAAATGTAAAGTATGAAACTGATAAAGGATAAATGAATATCTTCCGTTACTATTGCTACTGCCTATCTATCTATCACCTCAGAAACAATGTTGTTTATGAGATGCCTCATTTATTTAGTAACAGCATTTGACAGTGGATTAAGAACAGGTGAAAACTAAGGTATTTTAAGTTACATATTTAATATACAATATATTTCAACTCCAAAATAATTAACGGGGTGTAAAAATGTTAAAATTAAGCCAAAGCTTATGAAATTTGAAGATTTGGTTTGAAAATCAACCTAAAAATTTCAGAAAGGATCTGATGTTCTGACTCATTCGTTTATTTGACAAATATTAATTGGTCAGCTCTTATATTTCAGACACTGTTCTAGGTGTTAGGAATATAGCAATGAACAAAGCAGATAATAATTCCAACTTTCATGAAAATTTCATTCTAAAAGGGAAATCAGATGGCAAAGATAAAAGTAAATAAAATACAATGTATAAAAGATTGTGATTAGTGCTAAGGAAAAAAATAAAATAACGAAGAGAATAAGAAATATTGGAAAGGGACATTGAATTTTTTAAAAAAGACCTAAGAAAGGTTTTACTGAGATTTTTGTTGAGTAAAGATGTGAAGAAAGTGAGGGATCCAGCCTCATGGTTATCTGGGAGAGTAACATTCAGGTCAGAGGAAATTGTAAATCCAACAATATTGAGACAGGCACAGCTAGGAGGCCAGTGTGATTGAACCAGCGTGATCTAGGGAAAGAGTTGGAACATATGAAGTTAGAGAGCTATTGTTGAGGGCTTTAGAGGTGAAGATGAGGGAAGAGCATGTAAGGACTTGAGGTCATCATAAGGTTTTGGCTTTTACAGGACTGAGATGAGAAGCCAATGGATAGCTCTGAAGAGAGAAGGAACATGACATATCTGTATTAGGGTTCTCCAGGGAAGCAGAACTAATTAGACATATATAATATATATATTATTATATATAAATGGATATTATATATTCATTTATATTCATATATGTGCATATATATACATATATATGCAGGGGAGGCTGGCAGGCTGGAGACTCAAGAAAGAGTTGCAGTTTAAGTCCAAAGTCAGTCTGATATAGAACCAGGAAAAACTGATTTTGGAGATGAAGTCTGAAGGCAGCCTGCTGGAGAATTTTCTCTTCTCCAGGGGAGGTCAGCCTTTTGTTCTATTCAGACCTTCCACTGATTGATTAAAGCCCACTCACATTATGGGCAATCTGCTTTTCTCAAAGTCCACCAATTTAAATATAAATCTCATTTAAAAACACCTTCACAGGAACATCCAGAAAATGTGTGACCAAATATCTGGGCACTGTGGCCCAAACAAACTGACACATAAAATTAACCATCACAGCATCTAGAAAGATGAATGAAGTGGAGGAAAGAACAGACTTGTTCTGTCAGGTAAAGATAACAGAACTTGTTCCTACGGGTGAAAGCTATACCTAGGTAGATCGAAGTTTCATATAAAGAAAAATTACTTGATAAATAATTCTAGTAAAGTCTGTGTGTTATTTAGAAAAAATTATTACTGCATTGGTGGGTAGCTGAGCCAAGTGGCCAAGTTTCTTTCTCACCTGTCAATCCTGTGATTCTGTGATTTGTTCAGGTGATTTACCAACAGAGTTAATCACAATATTTCAAAATTTCTGACTCTCAAATGGAAACATTTTTGCATGTTTAGACAAATAAATTACATCCTTCAGAGGAAATGCTGATATTTGGTCCTTAACTGAGTAATACTTAGTGATAATGTATCTACTGTCTTAGGTTGCTTGGGCTGCCATAACAAAATACCATAGACTGGCTGGCTTAAACCACAGAAGTGTATTTCCTCACAGTTTCGGAGGCTAGAAGTCCCCGATCAAGGTGCTGACCCATTCAGTTCCCAGTGATAATTCTCTCCCTGGGTGGTAGACAGCCACATTCTCCCTCTGTCCTCCCATGGCAGAGAGAGAGAGGGAGACTGAGATTGAGAGAGACCTCTCTCGTGTCTCTTCTTATGATGATACCAGTCCTATCGAATCAGGGTCCCCATCCTTTTGACCTCATTTAACCTTAATTACATCCATAAAGGCCCCATCTCCAAATACAGTCACATTGGGAGCTGGGGCTTCAACATATAACTTGGGGTGGGGTGAGGTGGGGGGGTGGAAACAAACATTCAGTCCATAACATCAACCTATCTCTTTCTGCCAATAGTCAGCTCAGTAGGATTCATGTAAGCATACTAATATAAAAGAATTTACTGTGCTCTTCAATGTGAGACAGATTCTAATACTATATGTCATTCCTGCTTTTGGCAATATGGGGACCCAGAGAAGCTGAGTGGCCTAGATTTCATCTAGCTTGTCATCTCTAATCAATTAGTTGTGGCTACCTGGAGCACGGTGCTGAGAGCTCAGCTACAGGGTCGTGGTCTGTTAGTAAAGTCTTGCAGGATTATGGCCACATATTTGCATATACCTATCATGGACATAAAGGACTCTGAAGAAAGACAGGAATAATTATGCCATTATCCTAGTCTGGTCATCCAATGTAATTCTTTATTATTGTTTACATCAGCAAAAATAATAATGGGGGTAAGTTAGGTAAGTTATCTCTCCCCCTGCAAAAATATTCAACCACTAAATATATGATTTAGGTATTTATTAGATGAGGTAGAAAGATGTCTGTGATGGATTTATTACGAGAAAAAGTGGGTTTCAAACTACATAAAGTATGATCACATTTTTAAAATAGATTGTTGAGATAGAAAATATTGAGAAAGTATTTACAAATGTAACTACAAAGCAAGTCAGAGTTTTCTTCCTTCCTCACTTCTTTATTTTCCTTCTCTTCTACTCCTTACTGGGAGGAGTTTTGAGTTTTGTCGCTATGTCATTATTGTTGTTGTTGTAGTTATTTTACTTTATTTATTTTTATTTTTGGCTGTGTGGGTCTTCATTGCTGTGCGCGGGCTTTCTCTAGTTGCAGTGAGTGGGTGTTACTCTTCGTTGTGGTGCGCGGGCTTCTCGTTGTGGTGGTGTCTCTTGTTGCAGAGCACAGGCTCTAGGCACATAGGCTTCAGTAGTTGTGGCATGAGGGCTCAGTAGTTGTGGCTCACGGGCTTAGTTGCTCCACGGCATGTGGGATCTTCCCGGAGCAGGGCTCAAACCCATGTCCCCTGCATTGGCAGGCGGATTCCTAACTACTGCACCACCAGGGAAGTCCCAGCAGGTGGATTCTTAACCACTGCGCCACCAGGGATGTCCTGTAGTTATTTTTTTATTCCATTTTATTTTGTTTGTGTCTTTTTAAGGTAGGAAAAAAAGAGACAGAGAATCTGTTAGCCTAGTCAGGTACTGAATTTATGCTATAAATTATGCTATAAAAGGCATCAATATGACCAAAGTGTTTTTTTGTCCTATAAATGTTTAACTCTGTATAAAGTTCCTTCCAAGGAAGAGCAGGATGAAAGGGGCTAGTACCACCTCTCCAGGAGGGGAAATCAATCAAACCAATAAACTAGGAGAGAGGGAAAGAAGATAAAAAATTCTAAGACAAGAAGGAGGCCAAAGACATAGAAGCAGCATAAGAGTCCATCAAGAGATAAATGGATAAAGAAGATGTGTATATATATATATACAATGGAAACAACTCAGCCATAAAAAAAGAATGAAATTTTGCCATTTGCAGCAACACAGATGGACTTGGAGGGCATTTTGTCAAGTGAAATAAGTCAGAGAAAGACAAATAGTGCATGATATCACTTATATGTGGAATCTAAAAAATACAACAAACTAGTGAATATAACAAAAAAGAAGCAGACTCACAGATATAGAGAACAAACTAGTGGTTACCCATGGGGAGAGGGAAAAGGAGAGGGGAAATAAAGGGTTAGGGGATGAACAGGTACAACTACTATTAAGTATAAAATAAACTACAAGGATATATTGTACAACACAAGGAATATAGCCAATATTTTATAATAACTATAAATGGAGTATAACCTTTAAAATTGTGAATCACTATACTGTACACCTGAAACTTACATAATATTGTACAGCAACTATACTTCAATAAAATTTTAAAAATGGAATTTTAGAGAACAAAAAAAGAAAGGAGGCCAGAGGAAGCCCATCTGAGGCAAACCTAGATGGACTGACACATAGCCCAAAATAGAAGCAAAGGACCACCCTGCTCCTCCTCCAAACTCTAGACGTATCCTGAACATCTAGTAGTGACAGTTTCTTAATGCACCTCAACCTTAATAACCTTCAAGATGCCACTGACATAACTAAAGTGTGTGTGTGTATGTGTGTGTTTTCAGGAATATCTGAAACAATGTCAGAGGCACTGTATACCACAGTGTTAATAGTAGTTATCCAAGAGTGGTGAAATTATGCATAGTGTTTATTATTTTTGTTTATCTACATTTTCTAACTTTTCTCTACAACAAGCATGTAGAGTTTTGAATAAGATTTTTTAAGTTATATCTATGACTTAAAGAGAGAGAGGAAAAGGCTGCCAGGGATATTCAGACAAAGAAACTCCGATATTCTCTGCATGTTCTTTCCTGCACAGCAAGCAATAAAACATGTTGTATACTTCTGGAAACTGCAAAACTGGAAAGAATCTTAGAGATGATATGGTCCCTCACTTTCATTGTGTAGGTGAAGGAACTCAGGCCTAGAAATCCCTAGTATTGTACCCAGTAAAGGGTCACAGCAGCAGAGCGAGGAAATAATTTAGATTCATTAATTCTTAACCCAATACTTTTATTAGGTGGCAGGAGAAAGCAGTATCATTACAGTTTAAAGTTCTACGGTGTCTCTAATTATGTCCAAAAGTAAAAAATAAAAATGTGAGGGTTTCTTGGCCAACAGCAAAAGAATGGAATCAGCAAAACTTTAAGGTATTAGTCCAATTTGGAGAGGTCTTAAGTCAATGGCCAGTCTCCCAGGATGGGTGGAGTGGCTATGCATCTATAACATGCCCCTCTTTAAACTAAGTGCTGATGTCTGCACTGTATTCTCTCCCTTTATAACGCCCTCCCCTGGGGGAAGCCCCGGGATTGGGTCACCAATGACCTCCTTATCCCCTCTAAAGAGAGTGAGGGAACATTATTATAAAACCCCAGCTTTTTTCAGTATCATATTTTTTAAATGTGCCTAACTGATACATAGACAACATTTTTCTTCTATTTCTCTTTTATACTTAAGAATAGAGCTTTAAAGAAAATTTTACAATAAAGCATGCCTCCACCCTGCCTCAGGTAAAATGAATGTGACTGTGTATACAAAGTGCTTTGAGCTCCCCAGACACAGACATCAGAAGCCAACAGCAGTTATCTTGCCCTCATGAAAAGGTTCCTCTGTGGAACCTGGCAAGACTCCAAACCAGAAAGTAACTTTCCTGTATTTCTCAGTGAGGTCCAACCCCATTTGTATTTCTCAACTAGATACAGAAATTGAAACTAGGAACCAGTAGTTTGGGGGAGAATCAAATGCCAAAATTGTTCGGCAGCGTGGGTAAAAAATGAGGTGAGAGGTACAAAGAGGAAGCTCTCTGAAAGCAGAGAGTATAATTAAGTCAACTTTCAAATTTAACTTCTTTCTTTCCCACGTATTTCAAATCTGATGTCTTTCCCATAGGCCTGCAGATGGTGCCCCTAGGGTGGCCGTCACTGATCTCTGAAGGGTGAGACTGGAACTGAAACCCACAAGCCTTGCACCTGTGGGGTCAGCTTCATTCACAGTGTTGACCCTTGCTGGTTTCCAAGGCCTCCCCCAGTAAATGTCACCCCCACAAGGAGCTCCTAGAACTTCAGCCTCTCTTTAGTAGTCCAGTTTTAAGTCCTGCTCCGAGTTGATCCAGGGCAGGTACCTTAAGTCAGTGCTCTGTTGAGTGAAATATGAGATGGATACTTGCTCTTTGACACAGCTCATCCAGCAAAGGGAAGGCTAACTTTTCATTTACAACTTGGGCTTCAATGAACATCTTTTGTTTTTTAAAATGACTTAAATTGCCACAAAATAATGGTTCTACCCTTCCTCAGACAGATCCCATCACCTTGATTTTCCCATTTTTAGCCCAACTGCAATGAAAGCATGCAGAGGACATATTGGTAAGGCCAGGTTTAGGTCTTATCCTGCATAGATTGCCATTTTCTGCTGTAGGAGCTGTCCCCATGTACAGAGGAAATTTTCTGGAGATTCCTGTGAATGGTGGAAATAGTAGACCACATCTGTTGTAGGTAGAGGAAAGCTGTGGAGTAGAGGTAGAAATACCAGGAATTACTGAAAAAAAAAAAAAAGACCCTGAGTTTTGTCCACAATACTTATCCTCATTTTACAGAATTAAAAACCCTAGGCACAGAGAGGTTAACCTGGCCAAATGATACAACTAAATTATAAAGATTCCTATAAATACTTTGTCAATATGTAAATCACATTATACATCTATTGAAACGTTTAGTATTACTAAGTAATTATCATTCTAACAATTTAGGAACATATGCTTTAAAAAATAAGGAATGGAATTGATCATTTTGAAGAAGGCTTTGGGCTGGCAGTGAATCCAGATGACAGTTTTATACTGTTTGAGAACAGCAGCTCTTTACATAGTAGAAATAGTCCTTACTCACAAGATAAACTCAGCTCCAGAGCAGAAAAGGATATTTTATTTCAACTCTAAATATACGTTGAGTACCTACTATGAACTAATCCCCATGCTGAGCTGGTATGCCATAGAGATGTGTTTATTCTCTCTTTTTTCAAAATTCTGAGAGTCTAAGAAGGGTGAAGAGATAACCAGCTATAACATGATGCAGAGTAAAGAAGTGTCCAAACAGAGCTACAAGTGAGGAGCATTTGGGACCCACAGGAAGTAGCAAGATGACCAAGGAGATGTTCCAGAACTGTTTGCCCAACATTCACTTTTCAGCCACAACCACAGACATGAGCACTGTCCCCTCCTCCACTTCCTAAAATAAGAATCAGCAATAATTACAGGTTTGAGTTGGAGATAAATTTGGCCCCTAGAAGGTGCTAACAAGGTGAAAATGATTAGAGGAAATCCATGAGGGTTTCCTGGAGGAAGAGTGGACAAAGAACAAAGTAAGGTGTGGTAGGGCATGTCCGGCAGAAGGGAGAATGGTTCAGGCACATTGGATGCCAACAGGAAGTTAAAAAAAAGGAGGAGGGAAAACAAACAAAAAGCAACATGGCCAAAACCTGTTTTAAGCCATTTGATAAATGGAGACAGAATAAAACCATCAGAATGAGCAAAACGGAAAACTCTTAAACAACATGATGCTCTCGGGATGTTACGCTTCTTGTTAAGTCTGCAAGGCAGATAGAAGACAGCCTTTGCACTCAAATGACATACAGTGTAGTTAGGAACGCAGGAAATGCCAAATGGGAATTATATGAAAAGTAAGTGCTTTGAGACACAGAGGACACAGTAATGAGAGACTCAGAGGTTAAGAGGCAAGAAAGAAAGGGTCTCTGGTAAAGCAAGGATGGGATAACTGGGGCTCAAGAGAGAGAAGCAGGGATGTGAAACACTTTGTAGTGGAAGCTAAAAAAGAGCGATTTGAGATTAAACTGCTATAAAGATACTCAAATGAAGCATATTATTCTGTGGTACAGAACACGTCCACCCACAAACACTAAAACCATTTGGATCCCAGCGACTTTTCCAGGGGGTGAAATGGCAACTAGGTCCTCCATGAGGTAGAGAACAGTTCATTGAGGGTATGTACACTCTTAAAAAAAAAAAATCATTTCCCTTATGCTCACCATATGTACCCCATGATGGCCAAAAGGCAAGTCCTATTTCAGAGGCTGGAGAATGATGCCTCTAATACAAGTGACACAATTAATTAGCAACATCTTCTGTGAAGGTGTTTATTAACTGTGCATTTCTGTGTTTAATTATTCAGATGTGTTGCATTTATATACAATAACTTTCAGAGAGTTCCATATACCTAGCATGGCATGGGAGTGGTCTTGTATTTAGAAAATGTGAAATCAATCTCTTTTGTTTAGAAAGTACAGTGGAAAATTATTATGCTCGTTTGGAAAGTGCTTTATTTATGCAAATATGCATTGCACTTATGTAGTAAATAATTAATATGCTTTCCATTCAAAACGCAAATAAAATATCTATAAAAACTTTCAAACCACTGTGTCTGTCATCTGACCAGACACAACCATTGCCATGGAAGCTTTCTGGGACTGGATTTAGGAAATGTAAATTAAAACCTAGAACTTTGGCCTCACCATGTTCTAATCAACTAGAAATGTTTAGCAAGCTTTCCCTGTAAAGGGTCAGAAAGTGAATATTTTTGGGTTTTGTGGGTCATACGATCTCTGTCAAAACTAAATTCTTCTGTTATAGTGCAAAAACAACCATAGACAGTGTAATTGAAGGGGTGGCTGGCTGAGTTCCAATAAAACTTCATTTATGAAAAAGTTGGTGGGCTGGGTTTGGCCATAGCCTGACCCCTGAACGAGGTATTGACATCAATCAGTAATAACAAACAAGGTTAAACAGTCCTCCTTTACAAGGGCTTAGTATGTGGGGACTATTGGTGCTTATGGATGGAACTCTTTGCCTAAGCAAAGGAAGAGCCCTGGGGACTCCATATCAACATATCAGAAGAGTTCAAGAGATGGTATGAGAGTTACTACAAGGGATTAAAGATGCTTTTGTCACAAGGTCTCACCAGGGATTAGAAGAAGTCTGAATTTTCATTTCAGGATTCTATCCATTAAAAAGCATTTCTTCTAACTCCCACACACCCCTTCCCACTTCAGATCATCCCATATCTTCTCCAACAAAGGTTCTTTTAGCCTAAAGAATGCTTCACTCTAGTGCTGCTATGGCAAAGCTTAATTTCACCTCATAGACTGGGTTCAAAACCGATACACGGGGAAGGCTGACAGGCTGCATGTCTTCCTTTGTTCTCTGTGTACAATTTACTTGCTGAATTTTCTCCTCTAGAATATATGAAATGTTTCAATTCCAATTATCTCCACAGGAATGAGGGCTTCCCCTTCCCTTATTTTATAGTTCCGAGGGGACTGAATATCCCCTGGGATGGTAAAAGATTTTTTGAGAAGAGGGGAAACAACTCCCTACAATAAAAGAGTTCTTGATAAATAATTCTTCCTAATATTTCCAGTTGCTGCATTTAGTATCCTTTACTCAAAAGAAATCACATGAAGAGTCTGGGAGAAGAATGCCAAGATTCTCATTTTAATTTTAATCACTCTTCTAAAACCCTGGAGCCATTATCCTAAAAACAGGGTCTAAATTTTCTGAAGTGGCTACTCATCTTGCTCCCCACCACTCACTCTGCTTCCCAGTGTTTCTCTGTCATTTTCCATCCATTCTGTTGAGCAAATCAATCCTTCATCAGGAAGGCAGCAACGTTTATAATGAATTCTCCAGGAAGGGGTATTTATCTCACACCCAGACAATGGTAACCTTTCCAGTGGCTTCTCCATTTCTGCCCTGATGTGTCTTCTTAGAGTTTCAGTTCCTTAATATGGTATTGAACAGGCAGCAGGATGAAAGGACACGGAGAAGCACTGTGAAATAGATGCACTTAAGGGTCTGAGACACTTGCCAATGCGAGAGAGAAGAGAAATCTCTTATACTCTAGCACATCAGAATGATGTCAGGGAAAGCAAACTCGCAAGACTGAATCAGGAAAGATTTGAGATTGTACCTGTATCACAAAGAAGTGTTGAAAGGTTAACAGATGCCCAAGTGGTCAATTTAGGTTAAAACACAAGTGTGATGACAGACGTTCGATACAGATGTCAATAGACTTGGGCTGATTGAAGTGACTAGTGCATAAGGACTGAATCTTAATGAAATCCTTAAAAATTATATATATACAAAATTATATATATACAATATTTATATATACATGCACATAGATCTTCTATATACATAAAAATGTAGTTATGCATACGTATAAATACACGTAAATATAATGATTACACTGGGTTTTAAAAACCACGCATTGTTTTAAAATGGACTAAAGAATTATCCCAAATTATTCACAGTATCTAGGTGTGATTTTTATCACTATATAGTTCTGTATTTTCAAATGTTCTTTAGTAAGTAAATATAACTTTTATAATTAAAAAATTAACAGTAGTAAAAACCCTCTTTTCATTCCATTTCTTAAAAAAATAAGATAGGCTCTCAAGAATGCCTCCTGAGATTCCTGCTGAGGAAAGACCATCAACAGAAAAAGAACTGCAGACGAGTGCCTGTGCTTACATGGTGGTGGGGGAATGCCCCAAAGCCTTAATCCTGGGCCCATTTTATGCCTTAGAGGAAGGGAGGAAAGGTCGAATAGAGGATATAGAATAAGGCAAAGGTCCTAAAATAAAGGAGGAATTAAAAAGCAGGCCAAGTGAAGTGTGAGTACAGGAAAGCAGGTGGGGCTCGCAGACCCTGAGAAGGGCCAGTCTGGAGACAGTTCTGCCCAAGTGTGAGGCAGGAAGGTGTGTCCTTTTTTGTCTTCAAATACTATATTTATTCATGAACAGTGTAATAAACTTTTATCAGTATAATTCTCTTTACACCCTCCCCCCACCCCGTGGTCCTTGTCTTATATCTCACTTATACGTATATTTTTAACCACAAATACTAGTTATTTTTGCTTATAACAGTATTAATCTTTTAAAGAAACGTGTACGTGTGTGTGTAAATAAAAGCAGAAACAAAGAAAACTCTTGCCATAAAGTTCTATATCCAGCAGTATATCCTTCAAAAACCAGGGTGAAATGAAGACATTTTCAGAAAGACCAGCCAAATAAATTTGTCACCATCAGTGTTGAGATACATGAAGTAATAAAATGAGTTGCTTAGGCTGAAGGGAAAAGATATCAAAGAGAACCCCAGACCTATAGGAAGGAATAAAGAGCTCCCAAAGCAGATATGTGCATAAACATAAAAGGGAGGGTGTGTCTTGAAGCTGCACATTCCTGCTCCTAATTCCGCTCTCCCTCCCCGCCCTCCAATCCGGGGTTCCTCCCTCTCATCCAGTGTCTTAGATTCTCTCCTGACTCACTACGTTAAAGATCTGATGAACTTTTCAGAATGAATTTTAACTCCTATGGGTTAACTCCATCCAGTGGTATTTGCATGTTGACAAGAGGAAAACCCCTTCTGTGACTAAAGCCAAAAGAATGAAGACCACTGTGAGGAAAGTCACATATTAAAAAAGAGGAAAGGAAGAATTGGGGGAAGGAAGTATTTCTTCTTCTAGGACCAGCTTCCTCCCTCCTACCTACACACCTCCACTAAAGTGGTGTAGTTCATGCACCTGATCCTACCTCTTCCTAGCAGTGTAAACTAAGATAAGTCCTTAAGTTCAGTTGCCTCAGTTTAATCATCCCTAGAATGGGTATAACAATGGCATGTTCCTCATAGCTTTGCCTGTGTGGATTAAATGAACTAATCCATGCAAAGTACTTAGAGCCTACCACATAGCACACAGACAGTAAATGTTAGCAATAATTATTATCACAATGTACACACAATACACAGGTTCTGCATCCCAAGGGAAATGAGAATCCTTGAGAATGGGACCCATGTCAGGGTTATCTTTGAGCCTAGTTGACATTAGGGCGCCCATGAATGTTGATTATTTTAATATATTGATGAAGCCAGGTATTGCATAGACGAAAACTAAAATGTACATCCAAACACATCTCCTTAGACTTCCTGCAACCTGAGGAAAACCCAGTGCCACTACTTCCAGGAAGTCTTCCCTGATTGTGTCCTAATCAGAGCTATGAGGTGCTATGAGCATCCCAATTACACACTGAACTTTTCTCTTGTCTTCATTTTTTGAAAACTTTTGTTAGATTCTCTTCCTCATCACCAGAGAAAGCCTCTTGAGAGCAGCAGCCGTGTTCATCACTGAATTTAATCACCACTTTCTCCTTAATTCCTTATACAATATTGGTACATGGTAGATGCTCAATAAGCACTTTTGAATGAATAAAAATAATATTATTACCATGTAAAAACATTATTACATTTAGTGAAGTCTTATATTGTTCAAAGCACCATTTAATCCTCATGGCTAGTGGTACTTTTATTAACCCCATTTTATACACCAAAAAAAAAAAAAAAATTGAAGCTCAGAAAGGAAAATTATCCTGAGTTCACACACACATAGGATGCAAGCCCAGGCCCATTTGGCTCATACCTGTGTTACACAAACTCTAAACAGTTAGACCCAGGTTCATATACAGAAAACTAGAGGGAGAAGTAGTGTTCATATACAAATTCCTTACCAGCTCTATTATTTATATTTTCCCAACCTAACTCTGTATTTTAATTAAATAGTGGATTTGATGGATATGTTCTGTGTAAGTCTTATTGCTAAGAACCTCTGAGGAAAGAAAAGAGGTCAGCATATTTTAGTAGTTCTGTTTTGAGCAATGCTGGTGACAAAGGGAAAAAAATCAATAAAGAAAATTGTGCATTAGGAAAGAAACATTGGGCTAATGGTGAATCAGAATGTTTTAAGCAGAAACCAGACAAAACTGGATCTACTTAGGTCTTTCCACAGTTTAACTGGTAAAAATCCATGTGACAAAATGCAAGGGGAAATAACATATATTGGTGTGGGTGAGAGAGAGAACAGATTTAAAACATTTCTTGTAAATTTGAGTTGGTACCCAAGAACTTCAGTTCTCACCTTTTTACCAGCATCCTTTGTGCCCAGCCAAGAGGAAATAGCCCTCAGCTTGCAGGAAAGCTCCAAGAGCAAGGGACCAGAGAACTGACACGATAAAGATGATACTCAAGAAAGGCCGCAGTCATCTGGGAGTGTTTGACGTGTCCCAGGAATGTGACGGGCCTCCGAACTAGTCAGAAACCTGATTTCATTTTGATTGTTGTAATGACACTCTATCAGACGACGTGGTATGTGTGATATGATTGCATATATGATTTTGTGTGTGATGTGGTGTGTGTGAGAGGGAGAGAGATTGTATGTATGTGTATGCTGTGGTGTATTTGTGATTGTGATTTGTGAATGTGTGTGTGATTGTGTGTGCATGTAAATACAATGAGAATCTATGTCAGAGACAGAAAGCAAAACCACCCCTCTGCTCAGCTAGGGGAACAGACTGCGGCAAAAGACCAACAAGGACCAGCAACGACGCACTCACAAGCAGGATGGGGCAGAGGTTGAGAGCAGAGGAGTGTTCCCCAAGCCAAAGGATAGAAACTTCTCCTGAAGCAAACATAACTAGATCTAGGTTCAGGAAAACAAAACAAAACAAAACAGTTCCTATGTAAATTATAGAAAAATTAGATATTGGTTTTTGCCTATCTGTTTGATAAATATTAAGAAGACTGACAATATCCGGTTTGAGCAAAGGTGTGGGAGATATAATGCTTTTGTACACATCCAGTGGGAGTGTGTTTAGGACATTTCTGGAGGGCCATTAGCCACATGCACTACAATGTAAATCATGCATACTCTTCGACCCCACAATTCCACATTGGGAGGTTTCTCATAGGAAATGAAAGGGTAAGTATGGAAAAATATAAGTGGAAAGATATTCCTTGCAGCACCATGCATAACAGGGGCAATGCCCATCACTGAAAGATCTGTTAAATAAATAATAATGCTGTTTGAAGAATGAGCTGTAGGTCTGTAGATAACGACTCAGGGAGATGCCCAATACATAGTGTTAAGGTAAAAGATCACATGACAAAACAAAAGTGTATTTTTGTTTCAGAGAAACAAAATTGTGTTCACATTTTTAGAAAACATTTGGAATGATTTATAACAAAATATTAACAGTGGGTTATGTCTGGGAGGTGATGACATTGGGGGGAGGGAAGAGAATTTCACTTTCTACTTTGTACATAATTATTTTTCTCCTTAAAGAGTATATATCATTTCTGCAACTAGAGATTATCGTACTAAGTAAAGTAAGTCAGAAAGAGAAAGACAAATACCATATGATATCACGTATATGTGGAATCTAAAATATGGCACAAATGAACCTACCTATGAAACAGAAACAGACCCACAGACATAGAGAACAGACTTGTGGATGCCAAGGGGGAGGGAGGAGGGGAGAGGGATGGACTGGGAGTTTGGGGTTAGTAGATGCAAACTATTACATTTTTTAAATTATTTATTATTTTTTTCCACCACTCCACGTGGGATCTTAGCTCCCCGAGCAGGGATTGAACTTGGGCCACCGCAGTGAAAGCACCGAGTCCTAACCATTGGACCACCAGGGAATTCCCCAAACTATTACATTTAGAATGGATAAACAACAAGGTCCTACCGTATAGCAGAGGGAACTCCATCCAATCTCCTGGGTTAAGCCATAATGGAAAAGAATATTTAAAAAAATGTATACATGTGTATAACTGAGTCACTTTGCTGTATAGCAGAAATTAGCACATCATTGTAAATCAACTATACTTCACTTTAAAAAAAAAAGAAAGAAAAGAGTATGTATTATTTCTACATTTGGAAGAAGAGTACCAATAAGGATGTTGCCATTTAGGATGGAAGGAAAGGAGATTTTTCTAATATGCTATAGTAGAGCAGATTCAGTTTATGTCTCTCCATTTCAGATTTGAGTCCCTGGCCAGATTCCCAAGCTATGTAAAAAACTAAAAGTTTGACTCCCTAGATTTCTGAATCTGTTTTCCCACTGATTCATAGCCTGGTGTTTCTTATGCAGCCCGTGCATCTGCAGCCATCTTGGCAAAACAGAGCTGCCACAGTAGACAAGCAAGGAAGAAGTCCTTTCCTGAGAGCTCAGCTAGTGCTTGCTGACAAATAGAAAAGAAACAGCTTTGCTGTTTAGGAACTTATAGACAGTTTAATTTACTTTGATAGTAAAAATGAAAGCAAGGACTAAATATGCTCTTACAACAAAATCACTAAAAGACATTAGGAATGCATGCTATTCAGCATACAAATATACAGATCACCTTTTTATATTTGGCAATAATGTTTAGAATTCAAAGTGCATGGTAGAATAATGAAACAGTATCCTACTTTCAACAATGCTGAAGCTCTATCCAGTTGTCTGGGGTTTTGTTTTCTGCCTGAGACTTGCTGAAATAGAGCACTTCAGCATTCTCGTCATTCATGGAATGTCTTGTTTTCACAAAGTGCAGGACCATACCTCTCTTCTGTGTGAAAGATAGCTTTTACTACAAGGAAAAGACGCTTTCCATCTTACAAACCATAAAAATTTTCATTTCGTATCACGTTTTCATGAAACATGAATTTAATATTTTTCTCTTGGCTTAACAATTTTCTAAGTGGTTTTTTTTTTTTCACTTTTTATTGATCTTTAATCACTATGGTTTCCTAAAACATTTTATCTTTCTCCGGCTTCTCTCCTCTTCCACCACCACCTCCTATTTCCTTGTTACCCATAAATGAAATCCAAAGTATATTAGATTCATCCCATTTAAAAGAATTCTTGAAGAAAAACCTTTTAGAAATCAAGGAATTATACAGGCTAACTCTATAACTTACCTGTTTTGTAAAATTTCCCATTTTGAATGTGGATTCTTTTCTAATAGGATACATCTGTATTTTTCTTTTCCTTGTTGTATCACTATAAAAAGTAAATAAGGGAAGAAAAGGAATATCTTGAGACAGTTTGCAAATTAATGACAGTTGAATCAGGAGCCCTAATTCTCAGTTACAGCCAAGGTATGTTCACTATTAATCCATAGAAATTTTTTTTTAAATACTGAAAATAGACCTTTCTATGAAGAAAAACACGGATCTATTGCTGGTGCTAATTTCTCTGCGAAGACTACGGGTCAGTTCTACCTGGTGTACAGCTTCTTTTTCCTGAGTAACACCAAAGACTTTTTTAATCTTCCTGGCATCAACACTTTGTCAATAACCTGAAGGAGGGCATGAAGAAGGAGTAAAGCAAAAGTAAATAACTATGACCTCATATACAAAGCCTGAAATTAAAGGAAAACAGCCAGAAATACAACCCATATGGTCATTTTTCTTTGTACATGCTCAGATGACAACAGGAAAATATGCGAGGCACATACAGATGGACAAAGGCAGGTACCAGACAAAATACATTGCAAACGATTCTAAATTAGGTTCAGCTCTGTGACTTTGACTGCTGAATGACCTTGTATGAGGCGGGCAGCAGCTCTCAGCCTCAGTCTCCCTCGGTTGCTTGGAGTCTTGTTGTAAAAGATTCAAACACTACAGAGGTTTAAGGAGAACTGGAGTCTTCCTTCATCTGTTTTACATTTCTAGCCCCATGCCAGGGGATTGCTAGTACTTTGATGGGTATCTTTTTAATCCTTTTTTATGTCACCACATAGAGATAAATACAGAGAAAACATTTATCTTCCTATTGCATTAATAGACTTGCGGTAGATTGCATTATTGCTGCCTCCTATTGGCTCCCCTCCCTGAACGGATAGCACACATTGCTGCCTGTTGCTATATGATTTGCAGTATCTCCCAATAGGTACATTTAAGACCATGGAAATTTGCATATACAATTGGAACTCCCCATCTGGATCTCAGAGAAGTACATTATGTGAAAATTTGGGGATTGTCATATGAATGATGATGCAGATCTCTGAATAAGGGAACCATGGAGAAAGGCCAGTGTTCTATTTACTATGGCTGCATAATTACTCCCAAACGTAGTGCCTTAAAACTACAACCAAATTTAATGTTTTCTCACATGGTTGTGGGACTTCACTGGACCCCACTGGCCAGTTTCTCCTCTGGCTTTCTCACATGGTTGCAGACAGAGGGAGCTCATTTACTTACATGGTATCATGTGAGTATCTGGTATCATGGCTGGGAAGACTGGAGCATCTGGGGATCCTCTGATACTTTTCTCTATCTCGTTTTAGTCTATCCACCTGGTCTCTCTAGTGAGAGACTTTAGAGTAGCTGGATCTCTTACATGATAGCTTGGGACTTCCAAGCTGCATATCCCAAGAGAGAGCAAGTCATGCACAAGCTGCATCCCCTCTATGGGCTAGCCTCGGACGCCACGCAGCGTCACTTCTGCTTCACACTGAGTCCAAGTAGCAGTTGTTAGTCCCCTCGAAAAAAAAACTCAAGAGAAGAGAGCACATGCCCCACCTCTTGGTAAGAAGGGTGTCTCAATTCAAGAAGCACATGGAGAATGGAATATGTATCTAGCCATTTTTGGAAAACATAGCCTGCCATGGCAAGGTTTAGGAGGCTAGTAAAATGAGCTGGTAGTGATCATGTCAAAATCCCTGTGAGTTAAAATATATTATCGCCATCATTGGGACTTCCCTGGTGGTGCAGTGGTTAAGAATCCGCCTGCCAATTCAGGGGACATGGGTTCGAGCCCTGCCCCGGGAAGATCCCACATGCCGCGGAGCAACTAAGCCCGTGCGCCACAACTACTGAGCCTGCGCTCTAGAGCCCGCGAGCCACAATTACTGAAGCCCGTGTGCCACAACTACTGAAGCCCGTGCGCCACAACTACTGAACCTGTGTTCTACAGCCCGCGAGACACAAACTACTGAGCCGGCGTGCCACAACTACTGAAGCCCACGCACCTGGAGCCCGTGTTCCGCAACAAGAGAAGCCACCGCAATAAGAAGCCCCCGCACCGCAACGAAGAGTAGGCCCCGCTCACCGCAACTAGAGAAAGCCCACGTGCAGCAACAAAGACCCAAGCCAGCCTAAATAAATAAATAAATAAATTTATTTAAAAAAAAAATATATTATTGCCATCATTAAAATTACTACTTAGTTAAATATTTTCACCCAATCTACTGGTAAAATTTGAGACAATTAGTATTAATTGAGTTATAATTATGCTTTTCTTTATCATTAGGAGGAAGCATTTTACTCATCTTTATGTCACTTTAATCAGTATATTAATAAACACTTATATGAATAAGTTCATTAATCCCTGCTACTCAAAGCCTTTTTTGCATGACCTTTTGAGAAGATGATTACTAAAAACATGTGAAGTACAGTATAAATAAGATTAATGGGAAGATTTTATTATAAATACATTGATAAATTGTTCATAATAAACCTAATTTCCTTATCTTCTGGGGATAAATATCTAAGAGTAGAAAATAGGACTATAAATGAAGTTATTTATCCAGAAAGCTGCAAGCTTCTGGGATCTGTGTACTGTAAAAGGCAAAAGACCTCATGGAGAATGGAGCTATGTATAAGAAAGTGATCCGGCAGAGATTTTTATCAGCATTTCTGAATTAGTTACATCAAATTGATTTCAGCTATTCTGTTAATACAATTCAGAAAATGCAAAAAGAATTCTTATCTTCATTATCTTTCAGTAATGAAGATAAGAACACCTGAATAAAAATACTAGTATGAGATTTACAATTTTATGGAAGCTAATGTGCTAATTCATGGACACAATTTCTAGTTATCAAATGTTCCATTAGCTACTGGTTTGTGATACAAAAATTGCTATATCTACTCTATTAGATTAAAGTTAACTAAGCTACATAATGACACATTAATAGAAATAGGAAGCCCTTTGCCATCAAATTTGTACAGCTCCTAATGAAACAAAATAGTTTTCCTATTGAATGTCAAACCTTAATCTTTATATTGGTACTATACAAGAAGCATATTTTCAAAGGAGCTAAACATCACATTATTTTATATTTATAAGTCTCCATAGCTGAATATTATAAATTAAACATGTCACCTATTGGATAACAATAGCACAAAGAGCAAGTTTATTTGGGAATTAATTTAATTTAAGTGCTATTATCTTGAAAAAAAGTTTTGAAATCATTGTGCCAAAACTTCTGGTCAGCTTGAAAATTTTGCATGTGCCATAAACCCAACTCAATGTCCCTTGAAAATAGAACTCATTGGTTTATGTAACTGAAAGATACAGGATAAATCTTCCTGTGCGCTGGTGTCAGCAACTTGGGTGATGCAGTCAGAGTCTCTTTTTCACTATCTATATCGAATGTAGTCTGCCTCTCAAGCGGAGCTCATCCAGTGTTGCGACTTAAAATACTGGCAGTTGCTTTAAAACACTTTAGCAAGGGAGGAGAGAAGAGAGGGAGAAGGAGAGAAGAGTGGAGGGGAGAAGGATTGGGAAAAAAAGAAAACGAGGCATGTGCAATAGATGTGGCAAACTTGTGATAACTTTTGAACGTGAGTGATAAGTATGTAAGGATTCATTATATTCTCATCCTTGAATTGTAATTTTTAAAATTTTTTGCAATTTAAGTTCTAATCTATGAAGGATTGCTCAAAAAAGTGGTGGAATAAAACAAGGAAGAAGAAAGCACATGATCAAGGAGACAAGAGATCCCACACAGAAGAGGGGTGAGGTCCCAAGATGATTATGTGCAACAGACCTAGAGAAAAAAAAAAAAAATTTGGAGCAGAAGTATCTGTTCACCAGAGGGAAGTGGGGAGGAAGGTTGTGGTGACAACTGATAAATGATCAGACATGTTAAACTATTTGGGAAAAGCTTTTAAAACATGTTCAGCAGATCTAGTAGAGCATTTGGAAAAAATTAGTGGGTATAAAGGAGATTATGGGACTGGAAAAATAAGGCAGTTTTAAATTCCAAGAGAAGGTTTTTAAAAAACAAGAAGGAAAGTACAATCATAATATAATAGTAGGTTATTCAGTAAAATATATTTACTTAGATCATGATAATAATGTAAAGGGCTTCCCTGGTCGTGCAGTGGCTAAGAATCCGCCTGCCAATGCAGGGAACACGGGTTTGAGCCCTGGTCCGGGAAGATCCCACATGCCGCGGAGCAACTAAGCCTGTGCACCACAACTACTGAGCCTGTGCTCTAGAGCCTGCGAGCCACAACTACTGAGCCCGTGTGCCACAACTACTGAAGCCCGCACGCCTAGAGCCCGTGTTCCGCAACAAGAGAAGCCACCGGGATGAGGAGCCCACGCACCGCAATGAAGAACAGCCCCTGCTTGCCGCAACTAGTGAAAGCCCACATGCAGCAACGAAGACCCAACACAGCCAAAAATAAATAAATAAAGTAAAAATTAAAAAGAAAAAAAAACCACGGTGAAATCCAAGTATCTGTACCTGAGTTGATTGTATGGTACCAACATCAATTTCCTGGTTTAAAAAAATGATAATAATAATAATAATGTAAAGACTGAATTTTGACTTCACTAAAATTGTGGTCTTATGATTTATAGCGGGAAAAGGAAGGGAAGAAATTTGGAGAGTGGTGGAGAGCCAAGTCCTCAACTGTCACAAGAAGAAACCAGTAAAAAATTTTAAGTTAAAAAAAACGAAAAATTTAAATTATTTTTAAAAAATGTATACTTGGAAATGTCTAGCTAAGTTTTACCCTTTTCGGGAGTTTGGAAAGTGCCAAACACACCGAGCAAAAATGAGTATTAATGTCTGCCTTTGACCACGGCAGGAGACACAGTCTGAAACACATCACCACTAAGGTACCCCTAGTCTTAGGAAAGAAGCCATTCACTGAGGGCTTTTAATTATCCTGCACCACAGTGGGGAATGAGGGTGGTCATCATTCAAAAACTTATTCTGATAAATTAATTAGCCAGCTTATAAAATGATTTATAAATCCATGGAAGTGGAATGGATTTGAATTAGGTCTTAGTGTAATAATCATCACAAGTGTGTTTCTCTGAATCCTTTTAGGATTTTAATAGTTATGGGATTGTGGATTCAAATCAAGGGTGGTAGGGTAAATCTTGGTGCAATAGAGCATTGAAATAGACACCACGAGATCTGTCTTCTGACACCAAATAAATGAGCGACACTATTGTGTAACTTAAATACTCTGAGCCTCTGTTTCCTGGTCTTTAATTTCCTTCACGTTTGAAAATATGATGATTTTGGACTTGGTTCTGATCAGAAATGTCAGTGTATGTGAGCAGAAAATAGAAAGCTGTGCTTTCATTTTGTGGATGGTTTCCTTTGCTATGCAAAACTTTTAAGTTTAATTAGGTTCCATTTGTTTATTTTTGCTTTTATTTCCTTTGCTTTAGGAAACAAATCCAAAAAAATATCCCTGAGATTTATGTCAAAGAGTGTCCTGCCTGTGTTTTCCTCTAGGAGTTTTATGGTTTCTGGTCTTACATTTAGGTCTTTAATCCCTTTTGAGTTTATTTTTGTGTATGGTGTTAGAGAATCTTCCAATTTCATTCTTTGACATGTAGCTGTCCAGTCTTCTCAGTGAAGAGACTTAGTGAAGAGACTGTCTTTTCTCCACTGTATATCCTTGCCTCCTTTGTTGTAGATTAACTGACCATAGGTGCGTGGGTTTATCTCTGGGCTTTCTATCCTGTTCCATTGATCTATGTGCCTGTTTTTGTGCCACATGTCTAGATTTTTCATTTTATCATCTTTTGATGATCAGAAGAACTAAAATTTAGCACAGACAAAAAAAAAAAAATTCATTTTGAATTTTAGGCCTGTTGTCTCATGTTTGTTTGGAATTATAACTGTTCAGAGCTCATAAAAAGAATATATTATATGTATAATAAACACCTGCAGCACAAGCAAGATACGAGCTAGGAAAGATTCTTTTGAAGCCAGAATACCTTGTCCTTTAAATTGCAGGTACATTTTGACATGAAGATACTCACACAAAAAAATCTAAAAAGACAAGAGAAAACTGGCTCTGTGAGAAGGGCTATTTGATCAGTTGAACAGATGAGGCCAAAACATTCACTTCCTCTCTTTACCAGAGTCCATCTACTTGGCCTTGTGCTGCAAGGACACAGGAAAAAAGTATTATTCCTTCCCTTGTGTGACCGGACAGATGCAGGGAAATAAAATAAGTCAACGAAACGGTGCCAGGCTTTTGGGCCACACTGAAAATAGCTCCGGGCTTTATGGTCTGTTTTGAGCTTCCAAAGAGTCTTCCTCATTTTTCCTGACTACCCTCTTCCACCTCCTCTACTATCTCTCCTCTAAATATGTACAAGCATGCACAACCCTCCTCTAAGTGTGCACGAAAATGCATTGCAGAGTCCTGGAGCGTGTAACAGGAGGACATGTGTGTCATTATGAATGTGGACAAGAGCTGTAACCAAACAGGCAGTAAACAACTTCCAAAAGGAATCTTCCTGTCTGCTCACTTGTCACCAGCACTACCCAGAGAAGAGTGCTTTTTCTTTTTTTTTTTCCTCTCAGCTGTTAGGTCCCAAAGTCCTTTTTATCTTTTCCTTTGGTATTCCTCCCACTGATGTCAATTGGCATAGAAAACTAGGAAGACAGTTTCCCCTGCCCCAGAAGAGACAGGTCTAGTTGGTCAACAGCATATAATACACTACTGGGAATAGGAAATAGGAAGGAATCATAGAAGAGCTAGTGTTTATTGATTGCTTACCTATTAAGTATCAGATATTATGTTAAGTGATTATTATGTAATACTTGTCTCATTATTCCATTTTACAGATTAGGAACTTAAAGCCCCAAATGGTTAAGTCCCATTGTCTCAAGTCATCCAAATGGAAAGTGGCACACACAGCACCTGAACCCTTCTCTATCAAGCTCCAAAAATCCCAGTGCTTAACTCTGTGCCATAGTGATACCAATGCAGGGTAAGGATATGCCACTTCAGTCACTTGCTTACTACACACAGCACACAGGGGTGGGTGATGGCTTAAAAGAGCTTCACACAGTTTAACAGAGTGGTTCACAAACCTTAGTGACATAAGAACTCTCCTGGGGAACTTGTTTAAAATAGATTTGTAGGTTCTTCTCCAAAACTACTAATCCAAACCATTGAGAGTAGGGCCTGGATAACCAGCATCTTTAACAAGCTCTACTGGTGATTCTTACATAGATGGCCTTTGTCCCACCTATTGAAACACACTGGTTGAACAGCTCTTAACAGGCTATTCCATTAATCCAGTAGTTCTCAAAATGAGATTCCCAGATGAGCAAGCAACAGCAGCACCTGGGAATTTGTTAGAAATGTAAATTCTTGAACCTTACCCCAGATCTAAGACACTCTAGGGGTGGGACCCAGCAATGTTAGTTTTAACAAGACAATTTTGATGCACATTAAACTATGAGAAAGAATGCTCTAACAATCTAACCTTTTATAAGGTTATCATGTAAAATATTATAATTCGTTTACCAAAACTCTGATTTGGCTATTAGAATATCCCTTTGCCCTTTGCATCCCTTCTTCTTTTTTTTTCCCTTTGGCCATGCAGCTTGTGGGATCTTAGTTCCCTGACCAGGGATTGAACCCGGGCCCTCGGCAGTGAAAGCCCGGAGTCCTAACCATTGGGCCGCTAGGGAATTCCCATATATCCCTTTGTATAGCAATACTTAATTGGAATTTTGCCTAACTAAAAAATTGGCTCTTCACCATCCTTCCTTCATCCAATCCATTCTTCGCAGTCTGTCAATGTCAGCCTGCAACACCATTGTGAGGAGAGTCCTGTGCTGAGTGACAGAAGGTTCATCATTATTCATTTAACAAATGAATATGTTGGATGCTAATCTCTAGAACCTTTGAATATGTTACCTCATATGGCAAAAGGGACTTTGCTGATGTGATACATTAAGGATCTTGAAATAGGTCACTACCCTGGATTACCCAGGAGGGCCTAAGGGTCCTTCTAAGCGGGAGGTAAGAGACTCAGAGTCAGAGAAGGCAATGTGAGGATGAAAGGAGAGGTCAGAATGATGTGGCATCACCAGGCAAGGAATGCCAGCAGCCTCTAGATGTGGGAAAAGGCAAGGGAATGGACTCTCCCCCGGAGACTCCAGCCCTGCCAACCTGGTCTGGTGTTCTGACATCCAGACTTTAAAATAATAAATTTTTGTTGTGTTAAGTCACTATATTTGTGGTAATTTGTTGTAGTAGCAATAGTAAGGAAACTAATACATTAGACATCATTGAAATTAAGAATCAATGTTAAGAAAATAAGAAGTCAAGCTACAGGCTGAGATAAAATAGCTACAATGTATATATCTAATAAAAGACTTGTATCTAGAATATATAAAGACATCTTGCAACTCAATAATAATAACACAACCCGATTTAAAAATGGGCAAAAAAAAAATGTTAACAGATACTTCACAGAGGATACCTGCATGGCCATAAACACATGAAAAGATGCCCAAAATGATTAGTTATGGGAAATGAAAATTAATACCATGATGAGACCTTACTGAACATCCATTTGAATGGTTAAAATTTTAAAAATTATACCAACTGCCAAAGAACAACTGGAACTTTCAGACAATGCTCAATGCTTGTAGGAGCATAAAATAGTACAACCAGTTTGGAAAACAGTTTGTCAATTTCTTATAAAGTTAAATGTGTATTTACCTGTGACCCAGCAAATCCACTCCTTGGTATTTACTGGAAAAAATAAAAAGAGAAAAGAAAAGCAAAAGAAATCATATGCATACAAATATTCATAGCAGTTTTATTCATAATAGCCAAAAACTGGAAACACCCCAAATATTCACCAGTAGGTAAACAGGCACACAAAATGTGGTAAATCCATACCATAGAATACTACTCAGCAATAAAAAGGAACAAACTGCTAATATACACAACAATATAAGTGAATCTCAAAAACATTATGCTGAAGGTTTTTTTAAAAAAAAGCCAGACACAAAAGAGTATATACAGTACAATTCCATTTATATGAAATTCTAGAAAAGGCAAACTAATATATAGTGACAGAAAGCAAATCAGTCGTTGCTTGGGCCTGGACAATGGTGAAGACTTGATGGCCAAGGGAGAGGAGGAAACTTTGTGCAATAATGGAAATGTTCTATACCTTAATTGTCGTGATAGTTACACTGATATATGCATTTGTATGTAAATAACTCCTCAGTGAAATTGCTGTTGAAAAGACATAGTGATTAATAAAATGTTGGGGAAAATGAATGTAAAATACCATTAGACTGAGATAAGGGCCACAGCCAGAGCAGCAGGAACAGGGGTCAATCTGTCCAGTGGCTGCATGTGGCAACAGCAGGAGTCACCTTAAATGATCACTTAGAGTAGCTGGATAGACTTTGGGATTCTGTTACTAGGGCCAGTCTCATAGGTAAGGCATTCTGCTTGTTCAATGCTTGACAAAAGTTTTCTAATGAGAAGTTGTTAGGTAATATATGAGAAAGTCAATTCTACATATTTGGGGAAAAAGAGATTTTACATACAAAATTTTACACTTTATACATACCTTGTACATCAGAGGACTGAACTAAATAGACTTGAGAGAGCTACCTGGAAATATCAACAGGAAAGAGCTTTCTGAAATTGTTTGAATAGTAATAACTCTATTACAAAAACAAACGAGGAGAAGAACATAGTCTTTGTCAGAGCCTCAGGGATCCTCGACTTATTGTACCATTACCCCTTTGAAAATGGACAGCCTTGGGTTGACAAAGGCTCCCCACTGAGGCTGCAGCACGTAAATGAATAAATAAATGACTTCTTATTGGTGTTTATCTGAATTGGCTCAAGGCAATGTTGGTGTTGTCCTTTGCAATAACAATAGAAGAATTTGTATATAGGCTACACAGTTTTAAGTACATGCATTAGAATTAATCACAGAAGTTATTGTTAGGGATAATGATGCCTAGTTATTTCATCAGATGCTAAAACAATGCATGTGTAAGCCTGCGTGGCCCTCTTGACTTGGGGCAAGCCAAGCTACTGTTCTTTTGGAAACCTGCCTGTTAAAACTCAAGGTAGTAACCAAAACTCTAGCAAACACTCCTGATGCTATTTTTGTCCAGCTCTGTGCCGGCCGGTGAAGAGGAAGAATAAGAGGACATGACTTCTTTCACTCATTCATTCCTTCATCTAACTAGTAAAAAACAGTCAGATAATGTTTAAGTTACAGTAATAGAATGGGCTGCCTCAGAGGGAGTTCAAAATAGATGCATACCTAACCATAAGAAAGGGGTGGTTTATGGAGGTGTGCTGGACTAAAAATGGTCCCCAAAGATGACCACACCCTAAACTCTGGAACCTATGAATATATTGCAGGTGTGATTAAGTTAAGGACCTTGAGACAGGGAGATTATCTGGGGTTATCTGGGTAGGCCCTATAAGTTGGGGGCGGAGGCAATAGAATAAGAGTCAGAGAAGGAGATGGGATGATGGAAGCGGAGGTTGGAACAATGTGTTCTGAAGATGGGAGAAGGGGCCACAAGCAAAGGACCATGGGCAGCTGGAAAAGGCAGGGAAACAGATTCTCCCCTAGAGCCTCCAGGAGAAATGCAGTTCTGTTGATTCTTCGTAGGATCCATTTTGGATTTCTTACCTCCAAAACTGTAGGATAATGAATCTGTCTTGTTTTAAGCTGCTGAATTTGTGATAATGTGTTAGAGCAGCAGTAAGAAAGTAATACAGGCAGGATTCTAGATTCTATGAGAATTAGACCAAGAGACATGTATTTATGATTCTAAAATTCGAAATGTAAAATGTTGATATATTAAGATTGCTTGCAAATTCTACACCCACCATGCTCTTTCCAAACTCAAAAGACTGTATCCCTCCTTTAGTGTATATATGTGTGTGTTTTCAATAAATGTACACCCCACGTCGGTTTACAAACTGATGAAAATGAAGTCAAGATACAGAAACAGAAAGGGGATATAAGCCCCCTCGTTCCCATTTGCCCTCATTAGTTCTGTCCTTGCCCCACTTTGGCCACCAAAAACTCTAACTCATCTAACTCATTTGCTCATTTCACCTGGATCTGTTATACCATGTATCCTTGTATTCTTCCAACAAAAACAAGTTCTACTCTGCCTTTACGTAACTTACCAGGTCTCACTTCCTACCCCTAGCACTGAGATAACACCTCATTTCCAAGAACCTACCTCCTACTTATTTTCATTACTTGAAAGAGCTAGCAATTTGGCACAAAAGCTAGCATTTCTTATAAAATCCAGAGCAATAATTTTGGTGCCCCATTCTAACTGGGGTAAAGAATGGCCTCTGGAGGACCAGTCTAGCAAGGCTAATATGACTGGCCATTAAAATGTTAGGAAAGAAAGGGTGGAGACATTAATTGAGCATCTACTATGTACCAGACGCATTACATAAACATACATTTTATCCTTAAATGAGCTTGTGAAGTATTATTTTCTCTTTTTAGATGAAGAAACAGAGGCATAGAGTGGTTAAGTAACTTGCCCAAGGCTGCCCAACTAAAACCTGACAGCGCTAAGACCTGAACTCAGGTGTTCCATGACATTTTTAGCTAAGTAACTGCAAAAGAATTTTGGGTAGAATAACAAGCTTCCACCATCCGTGTGGGTGACTTGCCTTACGTGCCCACAGTCCCAGGGCTGGCGCCCTGCTCTTTGATGTAGACTCTTCAACAGCCACCTCATTCCAATCCCTGATTTTAATTCCACCCTCCATTTGATGGTGCATTTGTTTCTTGTCAGCCTGAGAGCAGGAAATGGAAGCAATCTCTTTTAGCACTTAACACTTCAGTATTTTACATCAAATGCAAAATCTGGTGGGTTTTCCCGGGCTCCTGCTCTGCTGTCAGTGCTCCCACCCAGCACCAGCTGCAGGAGGGAAAAATTACTTTTCTGTGGGACTGAGCTCAGAGGCCTGAGGAAAACACCAGAATCATTTCCTTGGGTTCCATCAAGAGCCAAAGCCTCTTGGCCTGAATCAGGGACGACTTACAAGTGAGGGCAGGCTATCCAATGCTGTGATTCTATGATTCTCTCCTCCAGGGTCATAGGCCAAGCGTGAGCCCTAGAGAGGCAGGACAAAATGAGTCCAGACGCCCGGAAGAGAACTTGAGGCCAACCAAAAATTGGCCTCCTATTTTCTTTTTATTTATCCCAGAGAGACATCAAGAGAAATATACTGCTCTGACTAACCCCCAGTTCTCAGGGGAGGCAAAAAGAATCACAAGTAACCATTCCCTAAAAGTCAATTTTGAAATAGAGGCTCCACAAAATATCGAGCACGCAATTTCGTATTTCTTGATAAATTGGGGTCAGAAAGTGTTACCGTAATTGGCATATAGTATTTGTGTCCCTGGAGCCTAAATGTGTAGGGATGGGAATGGGGGTAATTAAGCACTCTTGTTTCTGGAGCTTGTTGGCCGGCAGCTCATTTATGCTTGGTGACCATCCAGGAGACACCAGACCCATCTGCGTATGCGTGTCATGCCATGCCTGACTAATGCTTCCTGACGCGCTGTTGATTTAAGGTTAAAATCCCATACAGCGGAGAATTTCCCTGGTCTCCAAAGGTTCGAAAATAATGATGTGTGGAGGATAAATATGTGCCATTTATTTTATTCCTCTTCCTGCAGCAGAGACCAAAAAAGAAAAAAAAAAAAACTTATTTAAAGGCAAAGATAAGAAAAAGGCACTTTAATACAATTACATTTTCAAAGGACTTGTCAAAAAAATATTTTCGGCTGCCAAGTCAGCAATTTTCCAAAGATATCCTAACAGGAAAAAAGGATTCATGGAAAAGAAATTATCAGGGGAAATTTAACTGTAGTTCAAAGAACAGCAGGTGGTACGCAGCACATTATTACTTTTTTATTCATGACTTGCCTCAGAGACCCCCCCCCCCAAAATCTAACCAAACTGACAGACAGTGGCCCAGTATTATGACCTTGTGAATACCAAATCTGTGCAATAATTATATCAGTCTGATCTGCCGTGCTCTGACCCACTACATCCTTTACTGCCTTCTTTAAAGCACGCAGCAAGCAGCATCCTTCCTGATTTGCAGAGAGAATCTGAAGCATCAGGAGACAGAAAGACCTTCCAGGGAGCAGAGGAGAGGCCTGTGGGGAGAAATATGTCAAGAGCCCTCCCCTCTCCCACTCCCGCCCCTGTCCTCCCCTCCTCAGCCCACCCCCAATCCTCCATCATCAGCTATGGCTCCTTTCTAACCCCCAGCCAAACAGAGCCTTCTTTCCATCCAGAAAATGGGAAATGCCGACCAGGCTTGAGCAATTGGTTTAATGTGACTCCTGGGTTTTCCTTAGAGATTTTAATTTCAGAAGTTAGAAGATTTATGCCAAGGGGTGATTTGGTGAACATTTGTTATCTTGAAAAGTGCATGAATTTTGGTAAATTTCCATGGGAAAAATAGGAGCACTATTCCTGTGCTTACATCAGCTTTCAATTTATTCAAGACCTGCTTATCCAGTTTGTGTGCTATTTATATTTTTAATTCTCCTCTCTCTCACTGTCTACCTTTATAGCCATTTTAATGCTCTCAAAACTTTCATAGTAGCATGGCAAGGAATACATTTCACTAACTTACAGTGAAATACCGGAACATGGAGAGAAATTTAAAATCCTAATTACTTCATATTTTCAGCAACTTAATACAGTACATGGTGGGAGAGAAGAATAAATCATTGCTATAATTAAAATTTGGTGATTGGCTGTACATTTTGTTTATTTTACTATTAATATTTCAAACAGTATTTAAGAGCTGACTATATGCAAAATATTCTGAAAAAGAATTGTGTGATAGATGAGAAAGAAGAAAAAGACACAGAGTTTGCAGCCTGATAATCACATCTTCTATTTGGTTAATGCAGTTTTCAAAGTGTTCTCACTTTGAAACAATATTTATTCCTTCAGTAATACATATTGAACATCTACTGTGTATCAAGCTCTGAGATAGGTTCTGAATATACATTAAATTGCTCACTGTCAGAAATTGAGTCTCATTATTTTCAACTAAACATCCAGCTCTTAATGGCTACCATTTTACTGAGTACATGTTATATGCTAGGTACTAGATTAAGTAATTTATCAACAATCATGACACCCGGAATTCATTGACTTCATCAGAGCCGAGTTGTTTGTTTTTTTTTTTTTTTTTTTCAGAGCCGAGTTTTGTGTGCTGGGAGACAATTCCCAATGGGTCTCTTGCGTTCTTGCACATCTTGCAAACAGACGCCCTGACTGACTTTGTTCTGGACTGTCTTTTCTAGGACATTTGTATAGCTAATAACCTTGGAAGATACAGAGATTTTTTCCATCAGGGCAAAGGAGCAGGTTTACTTTGGAGTTCCCCGAGATCAGAATTTCTCTCTGTAACAAACCCATGGCATGTGCAGGCTTCACCTGGCTCTCAGGGCTTTGCCTCATGGGAAGTAGAGCTCAGGTAACCAGCGTAATCGCTGATTCTCTAGCTACCGCTATTGCTATGAGTAAGAAAGTCATTCATCTCTGACCCAGGAGTTTTGTGTCTTTTGCCAGCATCTGTGAAACTGTGGCAGGCTAACTTGTTAGCTTATAAGTAGGGTAAAACCACAGGCCCTTCAAAGTTCTTGACACTGATGAGTGTTTTACCTATGCTACTTCACTGAATCTTCCCAACAAACTATGCATATCGTCCCGACTTTAGAGATAAAGAATCCAAGGCTTAGAGATGTTAAAAACCTGCTCAAGGTCACAGAGCTGGTCTTCCCCTCCCACTTCCCAATACTTTTTGCTTATAGTGAATGCCCTGCTTCCAGCCCAGGGTGTAATCGTCCAAAGGTATGAGTGTGAGAAATGCCTCTAAGGGAACACACTGATTGAGGCAGGGGAGCCAGCAGGTCTGGGAGGGAAATAATAAGCCCTTTCTCAGTGAGTTGAGTTGCTTTTGGTTCTGCACATCAAGCTCCAGGCTTTGCTCTTGATGAGACAAACAGGACTAAAGTACTGAGTCAGAGGAAGATTGAAGAGTCGTGTTTTGGAAAGTGATTCTCTTGCAAGAGCTGTCACGGGGCATCAGGCTGGACTTAGAAGCAAGAATGGGAGCCAAGTCAGAGAAGGGAGAGATGGCGGCACAGACAGCACCGGGAAGGCTGTTACTACCGCTCAGAACAGGGTGTGATGAGACTAGAGGCACACCCACAGTCAGCATTCTCACTTCAGAGCTACTGAGAATAAGGTGACCTATCAAACTCTAAGATCTGACTCATGCTGAGAAGTTGTTCTGGAAATAAAAAAGCCTATTGGCTGCCAAATCTGTTAGCTTAGAGTTTCTTTCCCATTTGACTCAGAAAGAGGACAGAGACCACAGGGATGGGCCTCTGAATATCCTCCCAGATGTAGATCTACTGACCAATGTTCAGTGCAGGGGCCTGAACATTCCCAAGCTAACAGGCACTGTGGGCAATGACAGGAACCTGTCCCCCGAGAAAAAACAGGAAGTGGACCCCGTATGGTCTGGCTTCTGCCACTAGAAGGCAGTTTCCCAATGAGATAGGCAGCATGGGCTGTCAACATAGCGTCTCAGTAGGAAAATGTGAGTGTGAAAATGATTTTCCTCATATCAGAGGGCTTAGCGGGTCCCAAACTTGAATTGCACCCCAGAGTGAGTCAGAATCCTAAAGAGTATATCTGGGATGATTTCACATTAAAAAAAAAGGAAAGATTATGTAGAATCAGGAGGCACAGACTACCCTCCCAAATTCAGCAGATCTAAACACATGGACATTCCTGATTTCCACACACCGGGACATTTTTTTGTTTGTTTTATTAAAGAGCTCCTGACTTATTTATTTATTTATTATTATTATTTTTGGCTGTGTTGGGTCTTCCTTTCTATGTGAGGGCTTTCTCTAGTTGTGGCAAGCAGGGGCCGCTCTTCATCGCAGTGCACGGGCCTCTCACTGTTATGGCCTCTCTTGTTGTGGAGCACCGGCTCCAGATGCACAGGCTCAGTAGTTGCGGCTCACGGGCCTAGTTGCTCCGCGGCATGTGGGATCTTCCCAGACCAGGGCTCAAACCCGTGTCCCCTGCATTGGCAGGCAGATTCTCAACCACTGCGCCACCAGGGAAGCCCCACACCGGGACATTTTTTGTGATCCTCTGGGGAAAATTGACAAGTGCTATTAATAACCTTTGACCTTAGAGATACATCAAGGTCAAACAGATGAAGTCATAATTAGGAAGTACAGTCTAAGAGGTAAAGGTCAGACAGCGCACTAAAATACTGCTTAATATACAGAGCACTGTGCAAAAGTGCTGATGCAGGAGAAATAACTATTGATTAAATCTGGTGCTTCAAATCACTGCTAATGCCATAAAATTTAATAGATTACAAAGGGAACACACAAACCACAAGGAAAGCTATGGGAAACACAGCTTCAGTGACTCTCCTAAGTAAGGCAAGTTTAGAACACATACACTGACTTTTTTTTTAATCCAAACCTTTAAAGACGGGATAAAAATGGCATCTTTTTTTATACTTGCCTAACATAGCTTTCCATCCCCTCTTCTTGAAGAGAATTTACTACTCACATAAGGAACAGCCCTGGAGACTGCAGGGCTGTGTCTTTTCTTTACAGCCAGCAGAATGTGGACTTGGAAAAGTTCAAGCCAAATGTCCCCACAGTCCTCAGTCAGACTCCCTGCTCGGCGCTGTCAGTGCCGGACGGCAGCAATGGAGGGCCAGCTCGGGTCAGCTCTCCCCATTGTCATTCTCTGTGGTCAGTCAAACCTCCAAGAAGGACACTAATGGGATGTCTTGCTCTCTTTCTGCTTTGCTCGGTGAGGAAGATGATTGTTCAGCATGTCACGAGCAGCCTTTAACAGCTCTCCTCAGAACGTGGCAGAAGGACCCTGCCACCCCCTGATGGCAGTGCGTTCACTCGCCCCCCTCATTTTCTCCTGGGCACAGCTGCCAGGGTGACCCACCCCAAAGATGCCTGAGCCTGTGACTTCACTTTACAAAAAAAGGTTCTTGGTTACAGAAAATAGACATTAACTTTGGCTTTCTTAATTAGAAAAAGAATGTTCTGGAAGGAGGACAGAGTGGTCAGAGAATCAATATGCAGCCTAGGGAACCCGGCGCAGAAAACAAGACATGCATCAAGTGAGGCCAAGCACAGCTAAGATGGGGGCACGGAAATGATCTACTGAGAACTCTGTTCTAGGCACCACTTCCTGTGTCAGAACCACAGCTCTGCTCACCACCACACTCGTGGAGTCAATCTCTTTTCACTCTCAGGATTCCAAGCCCCAGGCTGGCGCATCCATCTGGCAGAACATGATCACATGCCTAACCCAGACCTGCCTGGTAGCTGTAGGGGGGAACGTCTGCCTCCAGAAACAGGATGGTCTTCAGATGCCAAGGAGCCACCGACTCAACACTCTTCAGAAAATCTCTATTACCTACGGCATAGAGTCCAAGTCCCTTACCTGCCGTAGAAGTAAGGTGGCGACGTGTCCCAGTTTTTCTGAGACAGCCTTATTTTTAATTTTTGTCCTAGAATAATTATTGGGACTTCTTTGACTCTCAAAAGAACCTGGGTTCAATAACAAAAAAACAAACAACCCAATCCAAAAATGGGCAGAAGACCTAAATAGACATTTCTCCAAAGAAGATATACAGATTGCCAACAAACACATGAAAGAGTGCTCAACATGATTAATCATTAGAGAAATGCAAATCAAAACTACAATGAGACATCATCTCACACCGGTGAGAATGGCCATCATCAAAAAATCTAGAAACAATAAATGCTGGAGAGGGTGTGGAGAAAAGGGAACCCTCTTGCACTGTTGGTGGGAATGTAAATTGATACAGCCACTATGGAGAACAGTATGGAGGTTCCTTAAAAAACTAAAAATAGAACTACCATATGACCCAGCAATCCCACTACTGGGCATATACCCTGAGAAAACCATAATTCAAAAAGAGTCATGTACCAAAATGTTCATTGCAGCTCTATTTACAATAGCCAGGACATGGAAGCAACCTAAATGTCCATCATCGGATGAATGGATAAAGAAGATGTGGCACATATATACAATCGAATATTACTCAGCCATAAAAAGAAATGAAATGGAATTATTTGTAGTGAGGTGGATGGAGTTAGAGTCTGTCATACAGAGTGAAGTAAGTCAGAAAGAGAAAAACAAATACAGTATGCTAACACATATATATAGAATCTAAGGGGAAAAAAAAAAAGGTCATGAAGAACCTAGTGGCAAGACGGGAATAAAGACACAGACCTACTAGAGAATGGACTTGAGGACACGGGGAAGGGGAAGGGTAAGCTGGGACGAAGTGAGAGAGTGGCATGAACATATATACACTACCAAACGTAAAGTAGATAGCTAGTGGGAAGCAACCACATAGCACAGGGAGATCAGCTCTGTGCTTTGTGACCACCTAGAGGGGTGGGATAGGGAGGGTGGGAGGGAGGGAGATGCAAGAGGGAAGAGATATGAGAACATATGTATATGTATAACTGATTCACTTTGTTATAAAGCAGAAATTAACACACCATTGTAAAGCAATTATACTCCAATAAAGATGTTAAAAAAAAAAAAAAGAACCTGGGTTTTAAAAAATTATATGGTCACCCTACTTATGAAGTTCTTCATGACATGGCCCCTGCCTACCTTTTCAATTTCACTATTCCCTGATCCATCTTTATTCTTCAGCATAACAAAAATATTATGATTCCTTACATACAGGTGCTATTATTACTTCCAAGTCTTTACTCTCTGCGTAGAGTCTCCTTTACATGATTTCCATCCCGTCCTTTAATACCCAAAAATCTTTCTTGTGTTGTACGGGTTACTGAGTTATCTACGCCCACCCTTGCTTTCTGTTTGTACGTACATCTCTCTGGGTGTTTACCAGATTATATTGCCATCATCTATTTTGGAGTCTAACTGCTCCCTTAGACTGTGAGGTCTTTGTGAGGAGCTGTGACTTGCTTATCTTTGATCCGTCAGCGCCTAGCACAGCATGTGACACTTCGGAAGTGACTCTCTCAAAAATACGTGATGGATGTTTGAGTCCTGCAAGTTCAAAATAAAAGATTGGTCTGAAAATTATCATAATGGGGCAATAAATGGAAAGAGGAAAGAGAGGCAAGGAAAGACACAAAGGAGAGTTAAACAAATTACTGGGCTGACCACACAAGGCAAAAGTGGTTAGTCATCCAAATCACAGACCTCAAAGTCATTCTTCGAATCAAACTCAGAGACCAAAGGGGTTCGGTCTGATGGGTGGCATGGTGCAGAGTCTGAAAAAGTAGAGGAATGGTGTTTCCAGTTGGTATGTTAGATTTTAGAGAAAAGCCCTGGGGTGCAATCCACAGACAGGCCACACAGCTCGGGGAGAGTGAAAGAAACCTCAGGTCTGGAAGATTCATATAAACCCCACCTCCTCCAGAGATAGCAAGCCCACCAGAGCGAGACTGCTTCTTGATGTCCAGCTCCGTGGTCAGGTCTGACTCCAGGCCCTGGACTACTAGAAACCTCAGGTTAAGGAGCTGCAGCACCTGCCCTTCAGCAGGGCTGGGAGAGGTAGAGGCTGTCACCTGCAATTAATGGCAACTGCGAGCGAGGCTTTAGATAAACAAGATCTATTGGGAGGGGGCGGGGAGCATCCACATGCTTACCCTCTGAGGAATCCAATATATACGTTCTGGTCTATTAAGTGACACGTTTATCTTCCTTCAAGGCAAAAAGGAACATCTGTCACCAGGCTCTTGACTTAATTTCCATTGTGAACACCAAGCTTCATCAGATGCCCAGTCAAGTCACAGAACGCGGAAAGCTTACCGGCCAGGGCAGCAAGAGAAGCCGCACAGAACCACCCCTTCAAAGTTCAAACTGGGCCCCCAGGTGTCCCCAGTATGTGTCCTTTGTCCAGTATTTTTTTTTTTTAAGTTTTTCATTATTTATTTATTTATTTATTTATTTATGGCTGTGTTGGGTCTTCGTCTCTGTGCGAGGGCTTTCTCTAGTTGCGGCAAGCGGGGGCCACTCTTCATCACGGTGCGCGGGCCTCTCACCGTCGCGGCCTCTCTCGTTGCGGAGCACAGGCTCCAGACGCGCAGGCTCAGTAGTTGTGGCTCACGGGCCTAGTTGCTCCACGGCATGTGGGATCTTCCCAGACCAGGGCTCGAACCCATGTCCCCTGCATTGGGAGGCAGATTCTCAACCACTGCGCCACCAAGGAAGCCCAAGTATTTTTTAATCTAAACTCTATTCCCTTGTTATTCATTTTGTTCTGTGTCTGGGCTTCTTCAGAAACAAATCAGTGCCTTTTCTCTCTCGATTCTAGCATAATGCTAGTCTTGTTGAGGAGAGGACAAAGACAGAAATGGTTAGGAGACTGCAAAAGAGATACAGAAAATGGTTTTGTTTGTTTGTTTGTTTGTTTTTTTGGCTGCGTTGGGTCTTCGTTGCTTCGCGCTGGCTTTCTCTAGCTGCAGAGAGCAGAGGCCACTCTTTGTTGCAGTGCATGGGCTTCTCATTGCTGTGGTTTGTCTTTGTGTCTGAGAACAGGCTCTAGGTGATGGGCTTCAGTAGTTGTGGCACGTGGACTCAGTAGTTGCAGCTCGCCGGCTCTAGAGCGCAGGCTCTGTAGTTGTGGCTGACGGGCTGAGCTGTTCCGCGGCATGTGGGGTCTTCCCGGACCAGGGCTCGAACCCGTGTCCCCTGCATTGGCAGGCAGATTCTTAACCTCTGCGCCACCAGGGAAATCCCAGAAAATGTTTTTGATTGCCACCTGAGCGTTGTGATGGGTTTTGGAATCAGACAGACCCATGCTCTAGTCTCAGTTCTCCTGGGGCCAGCTTCATGCTTTTCAATGAGCTACGTCGTACAGCCTTTATGTACCTGACTTTGTGTTAGAGTGGTTCTTTTCACATAGTAAACATGCAGTAAGTATTAGCTATTATATAATTTCACGTACAAGGTATATTGGGCAGTACTGGTCCCTAGACCAAGTAGCTGGAGGGAGAATGAATCCCCCTCTTCCACTAAGCTTTGAACAGTATGCATCTGTCTCTGTATCATCAATACAATTTGAAATCGAATTTCAAAACTCAGACTCCCAGTATGTCCAGAACTTGGAATGTCCCAATGACTAGAGCACTGAGACTTTGCCAGTAACTTAGAGTTCTAAGCCCCTGATGTCTTAATAACATTTCTGTTTCCAGGATGTTTCATTATTATTTAGGAAAATAGCACCTTTAAGTACCTCCCTAACTTTCAAAGCCCCCTTGTGGGCAAACCATAAACTCTTTTTCAAACGAGATGGTATCTAGTTGGGCAGAAGAAGGTTGTCTGTCTCACCGGCAAAATTTCATCAGCCTTGAATACGTTTTTCTGCCTAGAAAATGACAGATAATTAACTTATCCTCTAATAAATGCCAGCAAGGTTTTCCTGCAGAAAAACCTAAAAGTGATATTTAGAGCTATTCTTTCCTCTTAAAAGTCTCTCTTGCTGGAAGCCCTTCACTAAACTAAACCAGCCTTGAAATTTAAGATGCTGACGTGCACTGCTGTAGGGGTCAAATGGCAATGCAGTTGTGAAATTAGGAGAGCTCACAGAGGAAGATCCAAATGGACGTTCTCTTCCTCAATCCCTCCATCTCCTTATATTCTTGTGATTCTCTTGCTGCTATTTGGACAGTTTCCTCTTATGATTACACTGCATTTTGGCATCAGGCAGGTCTGCTCCCTTCCTTTTAAGGAGGGACTCAGGAGGCACTGTCCTTTTACAGCCTCTACCCAGTCAGGTCCCCAGATCTTTGGGACACCAACCTGAGGCCAGATCAAGAAGGGCCTGTAGCCAGGAACCCCCTGAAATTCTCTCCAAGGTTATTTATCTTTTCATTCACTATTGAAATAACTCCTCTTCCAGCACCACATGTAGATCTTCCTGACAGCTTCCGAATTTCCATATAGAAGGGGTTCAGTGGTAGCAATTTACTTAAAAAGAGAGCTAAAGGACTGACCTTGAAGCTACTTCTGCATGGAAAGTACACAGTTTGGGGTTGCATTATATGTTCCACATCAGTTTTTTTAAATAGCAAATTTTTCTAAAGATGTATATATAATACATAACATTCTTTTAACTGTCCTTATCAAAGAATAGGTGGTTCATGGAGATTATGGGGGTTAAAGGCCCAAATCATCCCTTGACACCATTATGGCTCCAGTCTTCTCCTAGACACTCTCAGTATACTCAGTGAAAAATAATTTCTTAATCACTCCCTCCAATCTAGAGAATTTCCTCAGAGCTGAAGGCTGTAACCCAGGCCGTGGCTACCACTGCGATGGAGCTGCTACTGAGCCTGCGCTGTCTGGTACCTCCTGGAACCCTCGACTCCACTGCTGGCTTCCTTCCTTACCTCTGCCCTCTCTACACCCCTAACTCAAGGCAGATCTCTCCTAAACTTCCTGAGTCACTGGGGAACGTTGGTTATGGTCGGTATGTCTCATTCAAGGAGAAACAATTCAAATGTTCTCGGTTGTCTAAAGAATTTGCTTCTAATTTATATTGTCCCCAGCTTCCCCAGATTTGGAAATAACTAAAGGCTAAAGTAACAAACCCAACATAATCCTTACCTTCCCAGGCTACACTGACCCCTCTTCAGTACTGTACTGGAAAAATGAGCCTGTGTCCACCTTACTTCCACCTCCAGTTCACCTCCTCTCCCCAGCAGTTCCCAATGTCTCAGGCAAACTGAGGTCCACTCCTGCTTGCCTTCCCCCCAACCCCACCCTTAGCTGTTGCTATTCTTTCCTCTACCACACGGTGGCGCTGTTCTCCGGCAGTTTTTCCCTGCTCGTGGGTTGAAAATGAGGCTCCCAGTAGAGTCCTCAGAGCTGCTGGAGGTGTTCTCCCTCAGTCTGGATTTATGGTGAATATTGCTCTACATTAAACTCCCAGATTCAGCCCTTTCTCTCCGTTTTTATTGTCCCCTCTTCTAAGGACCTGGATAAGAAACTGTTTGAGAATACTTGAACCTCAATAGCCTGCATTACACGAAAAAGTGCCCCCTCTCCATGAAACATGAACCAGAACCTAAGGACAGAGTTCAGTGCCTTGAATCTTCTAACTTAAAGCAAATTTCCTGTTTCCTGCTGGAGGGAGTACAGCATCCTAAGGTCCACCCTTGAGTCAAAAGTCACTTGTACCATTTTCCCCAAGAGACCCCTCATATAAATAGGATCCTTGATGGTCCCACTCCAGATTTCCATCACATTCATAACTCTCACACCACCTCTTCCCCCAGCACAGAGGAGAAGACCAGGCTTCAAGATCAGATCTGCAGCTAAACTCAAGTTCTATCCTTACTGGTTAGTAGCCAAACATTCCTGCTAAGTCTCAGTTTCCTCAGATACAAAGTGGGGATAACGATACTTAAGTCAGGGATTAAATGAGGTGTCTTATGCAAAGCACCTGACATGGTACTCACTGTATAGTAGATGCTCAATAAATGCTTGCTCCTTTTTCTTCTCTCCTTGGCCACATGCCCGGCTCCTTCATTCTGTAATCTTTGTCCAGACTCCAGGGCCCATCAAGCTAATCTACTTTCAATACATAGCTCTATTTGTTTACATATCTAAACAGCAATTACCAGCATGATATACAGGAGATAAAGTTTTAACTGTAGGATTATGAAAAAAAAAGACGAAACTGTTATACTTTTTAGGATATGATTTTAATTGATTAATAAGATGAAGATAATAATAGTGGCTTAAACAAGGTTGAAGTTTTTCCTCTCACAGACTGGGCTCATACGGTAGAAGCTGCTCACGTGGGCACCCAAGCTCCTTCTAGGTTGTCACTTATCCATCCCTAGAGTATTGCATTTGCTCTATAGCCCAAGATGCCTTGCCACTGTATCTGCATTGCAGCCATCAGAGAAAGGGGAAAGCAAAGAAGGAGGGTAAGCCGTACCTTCCTAAGGACACATGGAAGTTTCTCAGTTACACCCAGCTCCAAGGAGGCTGGGAGGTCAGAGAGGCTGCTGTGTATCCAGTCGAAATGCTATTTCTATGGAGGAGAGAGAATAGTATGCGAGAAAACCAAGTTTCGGCCAGAGTGCTAATCAGGAGTTTTTCTCTGCCAAAATAAATAGCAAAGACAGGATAATCCATGTAAGCCAAAAACTATCCAAGCTGCAAGTAATGACCCATTTATTTCAAACAAATCCATAAAGAAAATTTAACATCAGCCTAGAACATATATATAAGTGACAAAGACTTTCAGCTAAATCAAGGGAATATAGCCATATAAGAAAACATTAAACATTTTATCCTATAAAATCACCGATTCTTAGAGCTGGTAAGGATCCTAAAGGTGATTTAGTGAAAACCTTCCACTCAATGCAAACATTCTCTCTACAGTAATCTTGACTACAGCTATCCCATCTTTGCCAGAACACTTTCGGGGATAGGGCCTGCAGCTTGAAGGTCCACAGTCCCTGGGAGTTGTGGACAAAAGCAGAAAGGGCGAGCCAGCAGGGGACAGCGGTCAGAGCCTGCACCTAGGGTGCCCAGCCATGTTCATGGCCACGGTGTAAAAGCTCCAGCCCCGGGATCAATTAAGAGTATGAAGCACGGTGGAGGGAGAGGGATACCCATTGGTTTGCATCTATAGGTAAATTTTCATATATATATATATATATAATTTTTTTCCTGCAACATAGTTTTGAAATAAATGATTTTTGCCACAGCTGCCTATACCTGAAAGGAGTAGCTGTCAATAATATTGCATTGAAGGTGACTATGAGATGTTTGGGTGGAGATTTCAAGTGAATACCTAGGAATATGTATCTGGAGTTCAGGCAGAAGGTCACTAAGTATATTTAATGAGCTACACAGAGGTTATACTCGAAGTATTGAGATAGATAGAACTAAAAGATATAGAGGTAAAAGAAGCTGGGAAAGAACCTCTCTTTTAGAGAATGGAAAGCAAAACTGTTAGAAAAGGAGGAAGATGAAGTGTTTTAATAAATAGATAAAAGAGAGGAAGGAAGGTGTGAATCTCTGGGGGAGCCCTCATTAAGAGGCAAGGAATTCCTGAGGTGTCAGCCCAGTGAGGGTTTCTGAGGTCAGGCTCAGACCTGCATTTAGGCCACAAGATGAGTCATTTTTAGCAATAATTTAAGGATCAGTTCCATGTTATAGAGAGGGTGCAGTTAAGGGAAGGGAGAGTCCCTTCCCCAAGGCTAAGTAAGAAAATGAGGGGGTCAACAGCAGAGGACATCAGTGCCCAGGAGACCGGGATCCGCCCAAGGTCACTGGCAGTGGAGTGTGGCAATGAGACAGGAAAATAGGATGTGGAGAACAGCAGCGACCTAGGACAACCCAACTTGAAATGACAAGAAGGACATGCTGGAAAAATGGCACAGTAGAGTCATTTGGGTTGGTCCCTTAAGGCGACTTGTGACAATCAGAGTAAAATTTGTGAAACGTGAAAGACTTCCCTGGAAATGGCCAAAGATGTTGAGAAAGAAAACTCAGTGAAACACTAGACTTCCTTCAGGGGAGCCATGATCATTTGAATATAAAAGGTAATTTTTGTGATAATAGCTTGGTAAGGCCTGGGATATACAGATAACAGAGAAGGAAAAAATTCCCAAGGTTTGGTTTAAATGGTATCTCATGCTCTAGACAGAATGAGAAAGATGGAGATCCAAAAAAATGTCATCAGATGAGTGGCTGCTTTTATTAGTGACTTTCAAGAGCTGTTTAAGAAAGTAGATGGGGCAGAAAGCAAATTCAAGGGAATGAAGAGAGGGCTGAATACTGAAAATGTGTAGGCAGCAAGAACTGACTATGCTTTCAAGAAGTTTGTGGAGGGCTTCCCTGGTGGCTCAGTGGTTGAGAATCCGCCTGCCAATGCAGGAGACATGGGTTCGAGCCCTGGTCCGGGAGGATCCCACATGCAGTAGAGCAACTGAGCCCGTGCACCACAACTACTGAGCCTGCGCTCTAGAGCCCATGAGCCACAACTACTGAGCCCGCATGCCACAACTACTGAAGCCCGCACACACCTAGAACCCGTGCTCCGCAACAAGAGAAGCCACTGCAGTGAGAAGCCTGCACACCGCAACGAAGAGTAGCTCCTGCTTGTTGCAACTAGAGAAAGCCCGCGTGCAGGAATGAAGACCCAGCACAGCCAAAAATAAATAAACTTATAAAAAAAAAAAAGAGAAGTTTGTGGTAAGAGGAAAGAGCTGGAATCACAGAAAACAGGATAAGGAGGTTGAAGGGAGGGTGGTTGGCAAAGAGAACGGAGAAGGATGTGAAGGGAGGCTGAAGAGATCCCCTAGGGGGCAGGACTCAGCCTCCAGACACAGCTGGTTCCTGAGGCGTGGCTCTGCCCTTTAGGAGCTACATCATCCTGAGCATGAGACGTACCCTCTGTCAGGGTGATGTGAGATGTAAATCAGTTAGTTCAGGTGAATGACTTAGCATGTGGGAACAGGGGCCTGGGCAGGGATAGAGGCTGAGAGACACATAGGCACCCAGCTGCTCAGCTTGGGGTAGCAGGAGGTGCCTGTTAGGAAAGAAGGGAGGGAAGACAGGAGCCAATCTAAGTGTGACTCTCTGGTCAGGTGACCTTTGTGAGTGGATTGTCACCCTACCACCCATCACCCACCACTGAAACAGGGCAGGGGACAGGGGAGAGCGTCTTGTGTTCCCATCTCCCTTTACTAAGATTTACACACAGTTTCATTCAAAAGGCTCAAATAGCTTTATCCTCAAAGATTCCAGTAATAAAATACAGACTCTGGGGGAATTAAAAAGTTGGCCATTGGTCAGCAGATAAATGGATAAACCAAATGTGGTATATCCATACCGTGGGATATCATTCAGTCTTAAAAAAAGGAAGCTCTGACATAGGCTATAATGTGATGAGCATTGAAAACATTATATTTAGTGAAATTAGCCAAAGAAAAAAGGACAAATATATTATTCACTCATATGAAGTCACTAGCATAGGCAAATTCATAAAAACAGAAAGGAGATTGGAGGTTACCAGGGACCGGAAGGGAAGAAGGGAGTCTTTGCTTGACGGTTACAGAGGTTCTGTTTGGGGTGATGAAAAGGTTTTAGAAATAGATAGTGGTGATGATTGCATAACATCGTAAATGTGATCAATGCTATGAATTGTACACATAAAAATGGTTAAAATGACAAAGGTTAAGTTATATATATTTTACCACATTAAAACAAATTTTTAAAAGTTTGGCCTTGAGTGTTGTGCCCCTAATTCAGCTAGTGTACGTCATTGCAGCATGAAAGATCAGAGCATCAGCCCAGGACTTCTAGGAGTCCTTGGTCTACACTGGCTGTGCCGGCTCTGGGACCTCTTCCTCCTTTCTCTCCACACAGCACCCCTTCTCCTCCTAGCTGCTCCCTTGGGCCTTTTTAACTCTTTAAAAAGAGTTTCTTCTCAGAATTCTCTCTTGTCCTCCTATTTCAAAGTTGCTGTATTTTCCCCCAACAGAAATATTAAGCTTACTCTTCAACCTTGCAAATGTGTTCAGCCTCTGGGGTGGGTTATGAAAATACAGCCATTCTCTTCTATCCCCTTTTTCAGTGCTTCATAATGAAAAGAAGGGTGTCCCAAGGTGGAATAGGGATGGAAGTTTCTCCCTAAATACCTCAATAATAACAACAACAACAGTAAAAATAATAATAACACACAGTCCATACTTTAAAAGTTAACTTTCCTGAAAAAATAACTTCTCACTGGTTTTTCTTATGTGATTTTCCTAGTATTTGTCCCCTTCTTGACCTTCAGTTATGTTGCAGTGCTCTCTGTCATCACCTTAGCACTGACAGAAGTCGTTTTCCTGTTTAACTTGTGAATGATTAGCACGGGAACTGGGGAGTGGGACAGGGAGGAAAGAATGGAAAACATTAAGTCAATATGTAAGTTCCCAAAATGAAATGGAAGAATACAGACTGAAAGAGCAGGTACAAGGGTTAACTGTGGAAAGGAAGCGGGATACTTTATACTCTGATTTGCGAAGATTGTTGGAAAGAATGAATGAAGATAAATAGAAATCTTGAGGAAGAGAGGACATGAAGAAATTCAGATAGCATGTTCTCAGTCATCCACTAAGCCATACCCTTTGGATATCACTCTTCAGCTAACTGTGAATCCAAACGTCTCCACCTTGCCAAAAGAATCATTCATCCTTTTTGTTTTGTTTTGTCTTGCTTTTCAACATTAACTCAGTAAGTGTATGCACCATGTACATGACAGAAGGAAAGAGGAAAAATGTATCTGGCCAAGATCAGCTCTCAAAGATCTAGGTGAATGGCTAGTAGGAGAGGAGTAAAGAAATAACTTCTAACCCATCTGATAAGTTCAATAATCAAAACATGAATAAGCTGTTGTGGGGACATGAAAAAGGAAATGGCTACCTCTGCCTGAAGTGTCAGAAACGACTTCAAGCAGGTGACAATGGCCGGGCTTTGAAATATGAATGGCAGTTTGCTAGACGAAAAAGGAAATCAGACATAGTAAACAGAAAGGATCGCATTGTAAGGGCAAGGAATTAAAAGTAGAGTGCGTTGAAATAAGAATAACAAAGAGTTCGGTGTAGCAAAATTATAGGTTGTATTCAGTGCTTTGGAAGGTCACTGCTTTGCTAAGAAAGCCAGGAGCAGACCATGAAGTGTTTTCTGTAGGTGCTGGGACTTTATCCTGTGGATGTCAAAAAATCAGCAAAGTTCTAAGCACAATCAGATCTGCATTTAGAGAATTCTGGCAGCAGCATAGAGTATGGTCCAGAGCCAGAGCCGTGAGAGAAAGGTGATGTTGTCACAATAATCCAGTGGAAAGAAGCAAAGCATCAAGGATTAACTAGAGGACTCCATCTTAGAAGACTGGTGGCTCAGTGGTCTCCCTCATAGAACATAAAGAAGAACAGCTTCTGTGGAGGAAGATTGTAAGTTCGCCTCAGGTCATGCTGTGGACGAGGGAATGACTTACCAGTAGGCAGTTAAAAATGGGTTTCATTCAGACTTCTCTGGTGGCACAGTGGTTAAGAACCCACCTGCCATGCAGGGGACACAGGTTCAAGCCCTGGTCCGGCTTCCCACATGCCGCGGAGCAACTAAGCCTGTGTGCCACAACTACTGAGCCTGTGCTCTAGAGCCCATAAGCCTAGAGCCTGTGTTCCGCAACAAGAGAAGCCACCGCAGTGAGAAGCCAGCTCACGGCAACAAAGAGTAGCCCCCGCTCGCCGCAACTAGAGAAAGCCCACGCAGCAACGAAGACCCAACGCAGCCAAAAAATAAATAATTAAAATAAATAATTTTTTTAAAAATGGGTTTCATTAGACACAAATACCTTAATAAAATCAAGATCAAGTGTGTCTCAGACGCTCCCCTCATCCACCAACTGGTAATTTTTCCCAAAACAAAATGAGCTTGATTTGGTATGAATTCCTTTTAGTGACATGGATGTCATGAAAATGCATGGAACTTCAAATAGCAACAATGGATGACAACTAGTGACTACTGCTTTCTTTTTTCAGTGTTTATAAACCATCTGCTTAATATTCTGTTTAATAAAAGTCAATGGCAGCTCAATCATGCATAATTTTTAGAAATTATCTTCTCTTTTTTGGAAAATTGATACATTGTGTATCTCTAAATGTTTTCATGTTGTTAGCTGCCATTATTCCTCAAAAATGAATGATGACTTTTTGGCATCCCACCTGCACATCTTCTCAAGGCTCAGGGACATTATTCATCCAGGTCTGGGGTTTGATCTCATTAAAAACAATTAATTAAAAAAAAAAAATTAATTTTTCATTTGCTATCCTGACCTAGTGTGGATTGGAATTCCTTTTTTAAATTGCTTGTTTAGACTTTCCAATTTTGAAATTATTATTCTGGGTGACAAATATGAAAATAAAATAGAACTTGAGCAGTTTTGCTTTCTCTTTGTCAGAAACATTCCTTGTTTTTTGGAGATAAATCTGTAATATAGTCAGCTAAAAGAGTTGAAAATAGATGCCTCTGCAAAAGTGGAAATGGGGGGAAAGGTAGTGGACTGCCTTCTGTTTTCATAGAAAACCTTATAATACTTGTTATTTCTTTAAACCATGCATATGTATAACTTTTTTTCTTAAAAGAATATGTTTCCTGATAGCAGGGACCGTGAGAGTCTTGTTCTATTAAAATCCCCAATGTTCCACCTGAAAAAAAAAAAGAAAGAAACATTCCTTGTTTTTGTGTCTCTAACATGTTAAATCAAAATTGACATGTTGTTGCCCTTAGCATTTTGGGGAGTCTTGGTGCATTCTTGTCTGCGGGTTTCCCAACACTGGTCGTATTGATTTATGCCATTCTCCTATTCACTCTTAGCCCTGCGCCCCTCCCTCCGTGTTTTATGAATATGCTGCCTGTGGATCCTTTATCTGAGCTCCTCAGCACATCCTCACTGAAGTCAGGTGTAAAAGCAATGTCAGACTGTTGTTTTTTAGACCCACCCGTGTTTCTTCCCGGTTGGTGTTTTTGATGATGGAACTAATACCTATCTTTTCCCTTCACAGTTTTAAGTGTGATTTCCCCAAGTCCAGTGTATACGTCTGATAATAACCAATATCCTTGACCATCAAACCCCAAGACGACAGAGTCACTTCCTTTAACATTCAGGTCACCGTTATGTACCCATATGTTCTCTTCTTTGTTGGTGATAGGTAAGCCTCAAGTCCAAGTGCATCGTATTCTCAGACTTCTGAGAGGTAAAATTATCTCCAAGACATCAATGTACTGTCTGCTCTGTTTTTGTCAGATTAGCCCTCCCAGCAGATACGCAGAGGCTGGACCATCCTTACCCTCCCATCAAGTCAATATCTTGTTTACACGCCAACTTCAAGTTTCTATTGAGAAATCATCATCTATGTTCCTTTCTTGGATAAGTGTTCAGCAATGTCACTACCTTTTATCCTTACAAAAATGTTCCATACCATTTATTTACCTTAACAGATACTTATTGAGCATGTGTGCTTTATTAGTTTGCTAGAGCTACTGTTAACAAAGTACCGTAGACTGGGTGGCTTAAACAACAGAAGTTTATTTTTTCAGAGTTCTGGAGGCTGCAAGTCTGACATCAAGGTATTAGTAGAGTTAGTGCCTTCTGAGGGCTCTGAATTAGGCATGTGGTCCAGGCCTCTCCCCTTGGCTTACGCATGGCAGTCTCCTCCCTCTGTCTTCGCATCATCTCCCCTCTGTACGTGTCCATGTCTAAATTTCCTCTTCTTACAAGGATACCAGTTGTATTGGATTAAGGCCCACTCTAATGACCTCATTTTAACTTAATTACCTCTTTAAAATTCCTATCTCCAAATATGGCCACATTCTGAGGCACTTGGGAGTTATGACTTCAACATATGAATTTTGAGGGACATAATTCAGCCCAGAATATGTACTATGAGCCAGGCCCTGATCTAGGCCCTGGGAATATAGTAATGAATGAAACAAAGTCCCTGCCCTCATGGAATTTATTCATGCTCTGGTAGGAACTGGAGAGGATGGGCAATAAACAATAAATAGATGTTGTATTTAAATGCCAGAGAGTAACATTTAGAATCTAAATAGGCCAGGAGACGGAGGGCGAGAGTGAGGGGATGGAGCTGGGAGGGGGGGTGTGAGTCATTTTTTTCTCTTTTTTTTTTTAAATTGAAGTATAGTTGATTTACAACGTTGTATTAATTTCAGGTATACAGCAAAGTGATTCAGATATATATATAGATACATATATTCTTTTTCAGATTCTTTTCCCTTATATATTATTGCAAGATACTGAGTATAGTTCCTTGTGCTATACAATAGGACCTTGCTGTTTATCTATTTTATATGTAGTAGTGTGTATATGTTAATCCCAAACTCATAATTTCTCTCTCCCTACCCCCTTTTCCCTTTGGTAACTGTAAGTTTGTTTTCTATGTCTGTTAGTCTGTTTCTGTTTTGTAAATAAGTTCATTTGTATCACTTTTCTTAAGATTCCACATACAAGTAATATCATATGATATTTGTCTTTCTCTTTCTGACTTTTTTTCACATCTGCTTTATCTGTTCATCTGTTGAGGGACATTTAGGTGGTTTCCACGTCTTGGCTATTGTAAATAGTGCTACAATGAACAATGGGGTGCAAGTATCTTTGAATTATAATTTTGTCCATATATATACCCAGGAGTGGGATTACTGGATCATATGATAACTCTATTTTTAGTTTTTTAAGGAACCTGCATACTGTTCTCCATAGTGACTGCACCAATCTACATTTGGAAGGGTAGTGATCCTAAAAGAAGTCACATTTCAAGAGAGACGTGAAAAAAGTGAGGGACAAGCCATGCGGTTGTATAGGATACATGCATTCCAGTCAGAGGGAACAGCCAAGGCAAAGACCTGAGGCTGCAGCATGGTGAGCATATTCAAGAAACATGAAGGAAGAAGTCAAGCAGTAGTAAATGATATCAGCACTGTATGGGGTCTTGTAAGGATCTGGATTTTATCCTGAATAATATGGGAAACAATTAATTTGAGGTTACAAACAGGGAGCTGACATGGGAAAGAAAACTGTATCAAACTTGGATTTTATGAGATATAATGTACCACACTTTCTGGGAAATATATGCCATTCCTAATAATGCTTAAACAATATTCCGGTATATTTTAATGAAATTAAGAATTTCTTCTGGAAAAGGAATTACCCATCACCCACTTACCTAAAGGGGATCTTGTGAGGAGCCTAACAGTCTCATTGTCTCCAAATAAACATTCATATAAAATATCTCTACCAAGAAGGAGTCTTTGAACTGGCTTTTTCAGAAGCCTCTTCCTTTATGGCAAGTTTGAAATTAAACTTTGACACATGCTTGTTGTCAATGTGTCTAAGAAGTTGTTTTAATGAAGGAAATCGTATTTACATTTTTGAAGGATCACTCTGGTTACTGGATAATTCACTGTAGGATTTCCATCTGGGTGTATAACTTCTTCTATTAAAACTGTTTCTTCTGCATATTCCAGGCACTGTTCTCTTAACTGTGCTAGTTCCTGCAAAATCTAAATTTACTCCTCAGGTCCTCTGCCTCTAATACAGTCTATTTAAATTACAAGAAGATAAATAATTACAAAGTATCTGAAATGCTGAACCAAGCCCATTTCTGATACAAACTGACCTTTCCACAGCAATAAATAAAAAGCTTCCTAAACTCTCCTTTTTTCTGAATTCCCTCTTTAAAATCTAAATGAAATATACATTGAGTCAACAATAGTTTGGAGCCTGCATAACCAAATAAAACTGATTATCCCTTTCCTACTTTAGAAAAAAGGCAAAGGACAGGGTTTTTCTTACATGATTTACATCTTCTGACCTAAACACAGCATTAGTATTCATTAAGGGAGTCCCAGTAAATATCAAGGAGAAATCACACTGTCAGCAGAAGTCACTTCTTGTATCATCTGGTAATACTGAGGTGTTTTCAGTTCCAATTTTTACATTAAATCTTATTAATGAAAAAGGGCAAACTAGAGGTCCTTAGATAAACCAGGGCTCTACAACATTTTGTTTTGTGTTTGTATATGAAACTTATGAAATTGTCTCCTCATAAATGAGATATGGAAAAGGCAAGTTTTTAAATCATCAAATCAAATCCAGATACATTTTCCCTTTCACCAGGATGGGCAAGTACAATATTAGCTATTTTTAGGGCTTTCTCTCTTCCCAGGGCTACCAATGGCCCTGGGAAGAGAGAAAGCCCTAAACCAGGTTGAGGCAGGTCCCTGGTTACCATTGTTTGCTGCATCCCACCCACCAACTTTGTTTACTGAAGAGTAAGTACCTGCGGGAAATATGAATTTATCAGCTAGTTGAGATTTTATTTAGTTATGGAACCCAAAGAACAAATGGGTGAGGGATACAAGGGATGGGTTAGGAAGGAAAGGCAGTAAAGAAGAAGGGAGGAAAAAAAAAAGAGAAAGGGACAGAAGGGAAAGGTAAAGTTCATTTAAAATTTTAATAAGGAATAAGCATGTGCAAAGTAAATGGCACTCAAAAGATTATTTACTTTGGGGCTTCTCTGGTGGTGCAGTGGTTAAGAATCTGCCTGCCAATGCAGGGGACACGGGTTCGAGCCCTGCCCCTGGAAGATCCCACATGCCGCGGAGCAACTAAGCCCGTGCACCACAACTACTGAGACTGCGCTCTAGAGCCCGCGAGCCACAACTACTGAGCCCATATGCCACAACTACTGAAGCCCGTGTGCCTAGAGCCCATGCTCCCCAACAAGAGAAGCTACCACAATGAGAAGCCTGTGCACCGCAATAATGAGTAGCCCCCGCTCAATGCAACTAGAGAAAGCCCGCACACAGCAACAAAGACCCAACACAGACAAAAATAGAAAATAAAATAAAATAAATTAATTTAAAAAAAGATTATTTACTTAAAGATAAAATCACATGAACGTATTTCAAGTTAGAAATTATTAGTGCCACATTAAGCAACTGGGAAATTAGGGGCTTGCACTGACAGGCAGCACATATCCCCAAAATTGAAACTTGGAAATTAGTAATTAATGTCACAGTAGTGATGTATTTTCTTCCAAATGAATTGTACCATTTTTTGCTTAGGGATTTCAAGCTTTCTGCATTTAATGTTACTGCTGGTCTTCGTTAACCAAAGCTAAATATTTCTAAAATGTTGTATTATACAATATACTGAGTCCCTTTCTGTTACCAAAATTCTAACTAAAGAACATTATAGAAAATGCCTTCACTTTATTGACTGATTTTTATTTGATAACTCTCATTTGATGGTCATTTGTTTCACAAAATCACCTTAACTTTGGTATAGTCCATTATTCTGAAGATATCATTTTCATTTTTTTTTTTTTTTTGCTATCAATACTTAAAAATCTACAAGTCACTGTGGGTTACAGCCCATGAATAGGAAGCATGACTTCACATGTGCCATCCTTCCTTGAGTTCAAACCCTTCATAAAAGGTAGTGCTGTGGCTTCCAAGAACCCTAATGTTCTCCCTCCACAAAGCCATAATTGTGCATCTTAGGCGTCATAAATCCATGGTGTATAAAGATTGGGGCTGAGTTAGGTGAAAAGGTCAAAGAAAAGATTGTTCTCCCATATACACCAAATGAACGGATTTAAACATACTGTAAATTTAAATACTTGATACCTTTTTGAGCTAAGTCACTCGGCATACAACACGTTAATCGAAGCATTTGGAAAGGTTCAGAATAACAGTGCCAGGCTCAGCTTAGCTCAAACACTGAGGCTTTTTTGATATTGACTAAAGAATTAGGAACTAATTATCCATTTTCAAATTTTAAGGTAATTGCAAAGTAGAGATACTGAAAATAATTGCTTGGTTCATGTGCTGTCAATCACCCTGAGTTTGCTGGAGATTTAACTGCATGGGTTCCATGTGAAAGTGGGCTGTAAGCCAGTCTCTGCAGGAACACTCACTTATTTCCCCTTTGTTATGCTGTAGAAAGTTAAGTGGTAGATTCACTAAACTAAAATAGCATTGATAAACACTGTGGTGCTTTGTGTCCACCTAGAGGGGTGGGATAGGGAGGGTGGGAGGGAGACACATGAGGGAGGAGATATGGGGATATATGTTTATGTATAGCTGATTCACTTTGTTATATAGCAGAAACTAACACACCATTGTAAAGCAATTATACTCCAATAAAGATGTTAAAAAAAAATCAATAGGAATCCTGCAGGCATTTCTACTGGACATTTAAGTGAAATTTTAAATGTGACCCAGGGTTTCTTTTTGTTTTATTCACGTTTATTATTTAAATGTTGCATTTGCAGCCTAACTGTGGTTACCCTAGCCTGATTTTTGGCTTGAGAAGTTGTCACTCAGGCAACCTATAGCCCTAGGCCCCCAAATTAGATCACTCTCTCCATTCACGACAATTGATGATCTTGTCTCATAAAATAATGGTGGATTCAAATCTCCCTTTCAGTGCCATCCACTCCCATCTATCTCCAACTCTTTCCCAGGATAGTTGTTCTCAGAGAATGATAGCAACTACTAACCTCTCTGTAGAAGACAGTTAATGACATATACAAAAAACCTGGCTCTGGGAGGTTAGCAACCGTGTTGACTGAATCACCATGGATGTGCTCCCTCTCCCTGTGTCCAGAACACACACACACACACACACACACAGTCATCACTAGAGTTCATGGCCCTTTACTTCAGAGGAGCAGAAACCCAGGTCTTTGTCTGATTTGTTGCGCTTTGAGAAAATCACTCACTTATCTACACCTTAGTGTTTTTAAAACATTTTTTTAAATGTTTGAAAAATTTTTAGTGGGACTTCCCTGGCAGCCCAGTGGTTAAGATTCCGTGCTCTCAATGCAGGGGGCCCAGGTTTGATCCCTTGTCGGGGAACTAAGATTCCCCCATACCGCAATTAAGCACGCGCACCGCAACTACAGAGCCCATGCGCTCTAGAGCCCGTGCACGGCAAGGAAGACCCAGCGCAGCCAAAAATTAATTAATTAATTTTTAAAAAAGAAAAATGTTTAGGAAATATTTAAGGTATACAAAAGGCATAAAAATAAAATACAATGGACACCTGTGAAATTATCACCTAACTTTAAAAATAGCATAACCATCCAAGTTGAAGTCCCCTGTGCACCCCTCCCAGATAAAGAAGATGACCACCACCCAGGGTCTGTTGTTTATCTTTCACACACATCTCACTATACCATTACTGAGTCCAAGCTCTTACTGCTTACCCCACGACAGGCCAATTAATCAAGAAATGAGCTGTTGGGGCAAGGAATAGTGATTTTATTCTGAAAGCCAGCAGACTGAGAAGATGGTGGACTAGTGTCCCAAAGAACCGTCTTCCCTGAGTTAAAATTCAGGCTTCTTTTATACTGAAAGGGGAGGGGGTAAAGTCCTGGTTCTGGTGGGAATGTGTTAATTTCTTCTTTCCTGCAGCCATTCACAGGTGGACCTGCTCAGGATGTTTCCTGTCAGCTACACAAAGGTATTTTAGCTTAACACTCATTACATGGGAGGCAGGGTTCTCCGAGATGGGCCATTATGTGTAATTTAAACTTATAGGCAACATCCCTTTAGTAATTAACTTGTGGCAAAAGCAATAGAATACAAAGGTTAAAGTAAAAGAAACAGCTCCAATATGGAGTTAGATTTGTTCTTCCCTATTACAATAACTTTCATAGGTGTCTGTGCTATCCAACGTAGAGTGTTTTGTGTATATAAAGGTTATAATATCGCATATATTCTTTGGCAACTTGGCTTTTTCCCTTAAGATTGTATTTATGAGTCATATATTGATATATGTAGCTGTAACTCATTCTTTTTCACTATTGTACAATACCCCATTTTATTTGAATATATCAAAATTTATCTTTTCATTCTCCATTCAATGGATGTTGAAATTTTTTCCAATATTATGTTCTTGCAAATAATGCTGCTATGAAAATTTTTGTATTTATTTCTTTTGCTAAGACAGAGATGCTAAGCCAGGAGGCTGACCACTTGGGGCACGAATCTGTTAGAGTGTACCAAGGGATGTATCTCTCCGGCCCTCAGATTGGCCAGTTCAGGGCCTGGGTTGACCAGAGCCCCTCACTGGTCCACTGTCTCCATGAGCTGCCTCACCTGTTTATGGCAGTGCATGCAGTGAAATAGGAACCAAAGTCGTCTATTCCCATGCTCATTTGGGACACTGAGAATAGAAACCAGATCTTACTGCTTACAATAACATGATTTTGTTATTTCACTACATTAGCATTACTTTACTTCCCAGGGGTCTTTTGCTCAGACAAATTAATTGATTGTTCGTAGCAGAATTTTCCCCAAAGACTCATTAACTCTTCAATGGAAAACATCAGCAGACAGTTTGTGCGCTAATGTTCTTTGAATCTCTTGCCCTAAAATCCTCACCTTGCTGTTTCCATCATCCTGAACTGTTGTATCATGATCCTTACCCAATCGTAATCAAGCTCCCACAATGAACTAGCTGCCTTAAAATTCCCATTTCCCAATAAATTCTGATTTTGCCTTTCCCCTTTCCAAATACTGCCAAAGTTCTGTGTCAATGGTAAACAATAAACTAAGCTTTGTCTTATCAACAGGTTGTATGTGTGATCTTAGGGGAGCTGGTACTTGCATTCAGAGGAATATTTTGCTGTCACGTGACACGACAGCAACAGCTTTGAGAAGCATGGCTGTAGAGTACAACCTAAGTGTGGAATGGCTGAATCTCAGGATAAGTGCATTGTCAATTTCACTATATACTGGCCCACTGTATCAATTTAAGCCTTGTTTTCTCATCTGTAAAATAAAATGGTTGGACAAAATGATGCTCAAATTGTTTTTTGATCTTAAAAATGGTTTCATCTTCTGATTTCTAACAGGAACTCATTCTAAGAACAAAAAACATTACACTGATTTTACACACACACACATATTTGTGTGTGTGTGTGTGTGTGTATAGCAAAGCCTCATCTACCTTATCTTGCAAGGTAAGGTATTTTTAAATGACTTTGATTAAGAAAGAAAATAAAACATAGGGAAGAAAAATGACCTACTTAGTGTTTTTTGATGATCTAAGAAGTGAAAAAAAAGAACCAAGCCTCCAAGCCTTCTCCAGAATATCATATAAACACACCTCTTTTCATAAGTTCTATTGATAGGATATCTACAGCAGGAATATCAAATACATGACACGTGTGCCAATGCCTCCCTCTTCCTTGCCTTTGGCAGACATTACAAAGCAATCACAGCACTCATTCCACAGCCCAAAGTCTATTTCAGAATCCTTCTCAACACACCATTCTAGACAGCCAAAACCAATAACCTCAGGTTGGTACTCAAGATAATACCTATTGACTCTTCCTTGTTTGTCTCTGCTTCTCCAGTCCAAGCAACCTGGTTTGCTTTCTGCCTTCCCTAATTGCCAGGTCATTCCTTCCCTGGATGCTCTGATGATATTCTTTCCTCATCTAGGATTCCCACTTCTCTCACTTTACCATCCTCATGGCCATTTTCAAAGTTAAATTCAAGTCAAATCTCTTCCAAGAAAGTTTGGTCTGCAACTCCACATCATGGTAACCTGTCCCACGCATAAACTCTAGTGGAACTTCAGCCTACATCCATCCCCAGTGATTTGTCATTTTCCACGCATAGGTGCTCTTCAGCGCCTCTGTGCCTTTGCATATGTTTTCCTGAGACCTGGAATCTCTTCCTCTCCTTTCTCAGCCAGGCCAATGATCACTTCAAGATTAAGTTCAGATGTCACCTGCTCTTTAAACTCTGAAAGAAAATGCCTCCTTCTTCAACAGTTAGACATTCCCTTTCTTCTGCTCCCAAAGCATCCTTTGCTTTCCTCCATTATAGCAAGTATCCTGTTGTCATGGAGCTGTTTAATTGTCTTTCTTCCCTAAGAGACAGTGAGTCCCCTGAAGGCTGGGATTTGCATTCACATCACCTATCACAGTACCAGGTGCAGGATTAGTAATCAAGAAATGCTTGCTGAGTTGAAATGAAATGAAATAAACTAGATTTACTTCAACTTATAGACCTTGCCCAACTTTCTCAGGAAAATCTCAATTGCAAAAAATTGTACTATTTTATTGAACGTTATTCATTAATGTATAACCATGATTTCAGTTTATATAATTCTGTCAGACTTTTCCTATAAATAAATTCACAGATCAGGAGAAAAGTCTTTTCCCAGATCCTATGTCCTCATCTTGGGTTTGAGGGGTATTGTTGCTGAATACCACATTTGCTGCAATTGGGAACACGGCTTGCAGCTGCTTGCCCCTTTCCCTACCTCACCACCAAACTTGGAGCTGATCTCAGAGCAAGCAAACAACAGACTCACTAGTTGGTTTTTGATGTACTTACATACAGTCACCTGAAAGGAATGGAGAAAACATGATAACCATCTAATGGGGCTTGCCACTGCACTCAGGAACAATCTCTCAGGTCAGCATAACTGTAAAAGTATAAGGACAGGTAGGAAAGAACCTGACACTTTACCCAGCACATATGCTGGATGCTTGAGAGAACACTAAAGAAAAAAAAAACAGATGAACTCTTTGGAAATGTATTGCCTGGTTGGTTAAGAGTAGAAAGGGGGTGGAATCAGGTGTCTCATTGAGTAATTTTTTTTTGCAGTTGGGTCATTTTTTATTTTTTAATTTTTATTTATTTATTTATTTTAAAAAATATTTATTTATTTATTTTTGGCTGCATTGGGTCTTTGTTACTGCGCACGGGCTTTCTCTGGTTGCAGCAGGAGCCACTTTTCAGTGCAGTGCATGGGCTTCTCACTGCAGTGGCTTCTCTTGTTGCGGCACACGGGCTCAGTAGTTGTAGCTTGTGGGCTCTAGAGCACAGGGTCAGTAGTTGTGGTGCACGGGCTTAGTTGCTCTGTGGCATGTGGGATCTTCCTGGACCAGGGCTCAAACCTGTGTCCCCTGCATTGGCAGGCAGATTCTTAACCACTGCACCACCAGGGAAGCCCCTCGGGTCATTTTTTAAAAGGAAAGTGTATGGGAGCTGGTGATGAAGATGAAGAGTAGCTGAGAGACAGGACATTTCTACTCCCTGAATTCTATTTTGCAGGCTTTTATTCAGACATTGAAGTTGGAAAAAGGAAATGATATTAGAATTAAAACATCTTCTCCATTAAGATGATCAGCAGAAAGGGTTCATCTTGACTAGCGATTTGGTGATTATGTACAACTAGCCCTAAAGTGGGAAGGCCAAGACTAATAGGGGATCACCAAACAACTGTCAGATCATGCTCCATCAATCTAATTTCACCATTAGGGTAGCCAAAGCAACTGGATTGATAATATTACGACTCTTTGTTTTCTTGGAAACAAAATGGCTCACCTCAGTACGCAGCTGATTAATTGCACAGCAATCACATCGCAAATAATGCTCTGGCTGGATTGTATACCTGACAGTTTTTGGACACCAGAGTAATTAGAATTCTAGGCAGGTTTTCTATCACAGAAGGTTAAAGAGACTTAGCCAACACAAAGGATTGAGTTACTATATATTTGAAATTACACAATTTTCTATTTCCTTGGTCCCTTCCCAAACTCACATTTGCTTTCAATGAAGTTGCCTGTTTAATTGCTTTCTCTGCAACCAGCAGGACTTCTTATTTTAATCTAGGAACTAAAGGTACTGATTACAAATACAGCATTTTAATCACTTATGTATATACAATTTCTGAAGAAGTTGTGTACATTTTTTTATCCTGTATCCTTTTGAAAACAGCATAAATATTTGGTTAGATGGTTTAATTTTGAGGTATTAAGCAATTTACCTCAGTCCTATATAAGAGGTCATGAATGAGAATCTGAATAAAGGAAAATCTTAATGCAGCTGTTGGAAAGCAAAATGAAGGAAACAGAAGGTTTAAGGATGCTGTGACTATTCTTTAAAAGAAAAAGAAAATAAAAATGACTGGGGGAAGAATTTAGAAGAGTAAATACTTATGAGGAAGAAATAACCATTGAGCTCCCCAACATGTAACCCATATTCTGCCTCGTTCTTTCTTTTCTCTTAGAGGAGACGGCCCTCCTCCCTGGCCAGTTCCATGCTTTGGAGCCTTTACTCTCACCCATCTCTGAAACCTTCTTTCCTACAGAAGTCAACTGCTCCCTTTCAATTGGATCTTTCCCATCAACAATTATACGTGCTGAAGATCAGCCCATCTTAAAAAAAAAATTCTCTTGTCACTCTACAGCATTTAATTCCTCTGCTTCCCTTTACAGCTAATCTCTTGAAAGAGTTGTCTAAACCCAGTTTCCATTTCTCACCTCCCACTCACTAAAACTAACACCTATAAACTTACTGGTCTCTGATCTCTTTGCCTGCTTTGCTCTTTTTGCCTTTAACAGACCCTGTGATAAATCTCCTCAAGACTGTGCCCTCTACCACATTCTTTTCTTATTCTTTGTTCTCTTCTCAGGCAATTTCATCCAGACCTATGCCCTTGACTAACAGTTCTAGACCCTAAGACTCTCAAGGTCAAACCTCTCTTCTGAGCTTGCAAACAGTATGTCTAACTCCCATTCTGAAACTAACAATTGAACGGCTTAAAGGCATCTCGGTCTTAACCTGTATGAGACTGAACTCATTATCTGCCCCCAAAACCTAATCTTATTCCGGTGTTCTCCACCTGGAGAGCTGCATGGCACTGAACCAGAATCCGTGCTTAACTATTTCTCAAATACGCCCACTGCTGACCGCATCCGGTGCCACTCCCCTAACCCACGTTACCCCTTCTCTTGCAAAGTCTTCTGTAATGGCCCACTACTAACTGGTCTCCTGACACTCTAACCCTCCTCCAGCACACTCTCCACGTAGCAGCCTGGGGGACATTTTCAAAACCAAAGTCTGATGATGGTAACACCATGATAAACACCATTATTGACTTCCCACAAATCATAAATTGAAGATTGAAAGTCTCCTTGTGGACCACAAGGTCCTGCATTTCTGGCTGCTGCCCACCTTTCAAAGCATCAAATAGGGGGCTTCCCTGGTGGTCCAGTGGTTGGGACTTTACCTTCCAGTGCAGGAGGTGTGGGTTCGATCCCTGGGTGGGGAGCTTAGGTCCCACATTTCTCGTGGCCCAAAAACCAAAACATAAAAAACAGAAGCAATATTGTAATAAATTCAATAAAGACTTTAAAAATGGTCCACGTCAAAAAAAAAAAAAGCATCAAATAATACCATCCTATTCCTCGTTCTCTACTCTCCAACCTCACTGACACCTTCCTTCATTCCTGGAGTTCAGCAATTTCTTTCTACTGGAGAGACATGGCACACGCCATCCCCTCTGCATGAAATGCTCTCTTCCTCTCCTCACCCCCACCTCCAACCCACGCATCCTTGATGCTTCAGCTAAACCATCGCTTTCTCCCAGAGGATTCCTTGCCACCCCAATCTAAGTCAGGCTCCTATGTTCTACATTTTCACAGAAACTCACTCTTCCTTTGAGAATTTAGCTATGCTTATAACTACACATCCACTAGTACATTCATTTGTTCAATGTCTACCCCACCCACCTGCCTGAAAGCTCCATAGGAGCAAGCTCTAGATCTGCTTTTGTTCACCACTCTTTCCAAGGAGCCTAGCAAAATATCCAGCACATAAAGATCACTTACTAAATCATGTGTTTAACAAAGAAGTGTTTTAAAAGTATTTCACCATATTTTATGTTTCTGCCATTGAAAGTGTGATCAGGGACTTCCCTGGTGGCACAGTGGTTAAGAATCCTCCTGCCAGTGCAGGGGGACACAGGGTCGAACCCTGGTCTGGGAAGATCCCACATGCCGCGGAACAACTAAGCCCATGCGCCACAACTACTGAGCCTGCGCTCTAGAGCCCACGAGCCACAGCTGCTGAGCCCCTGTGCCACAACTACTGAAGCCCGCGTGCCTAGAGCCAGTGCTCTGCAACAAGAGAAGCCACTACAATGAGAAGCCCGCTCACCGCAACAAAGACCCAACGCAGCCAAAAATAAATAAATTTATTAAAAAAAAGAAAAAGAAAGTGTGATCAAATATCCCAGAACGGCTGTGGGAGGACTCACACAACTGCTCTGTGTGAAGGCAGGTGTCACAAATGTTGCATAAATGTTCTGGAAGCTGTGAGGGATTACTGAGTCCATTTATTTTGAGGCAAAGGGTTGGAGAATCCATTGAACAATTCCCCAATTGTCACTGTGCTCAGTGAGAGAAATTACTAATGGGAATGTGCTGTGACCATAAATGTGTAGAAGGAATAAAAGGTTGTACTCTTTTTTTGTGTCGAACCCTCTCAATTTATAAAGTAGATGAGGTCCAGAAAGGTAAAAAGACGTGTCCAGGTTCCTATAATGTAGGACCAATAACACCACTTTATTTGTATCCTTCCATGTACCTAACATTGGGCTCTGTTCTCAGAGGACATTTGATTAAGTGTATTAATTAAAAGGAACATGGTAGGTATACAATAAGTAGTACTTATTTAACACACATTTATGCAGCACATTCTACTTCTTGGACCTGGATAAGTACTGCAGAACTGAAAACAAGACAGACATGATATCTTCCCTCATGGATCTTACAGTAATTAAAATAATTATAGATTGTGAGAGTTTTGCTATAAAATGTATAAATAAGGCAAGGTGACAGACTAGTGACAGGAGGAAAAAGCAGACTGGCCAGGGAAGACCTCTGTGAGGAATGACATTGGAGTTTAGACATAAAAAATGAGAAGTGGCCAACCCCGTGAAGAGATTGTGGGATAACTTCAGTGGAAAGAGAATTCCAGGTTCTTCTAAGAACTACTCATGGCCACTGGGAGGTCTTCGGTCTGCTAATTGGAGGCAGAATGGTGACATGCCCTGATTTTCATTTTTGAAAGACTACTCTAGCTGCTGGGAGAAAAAATTGATTTTAGACAGGCCATTTAGGAAACTATTGCCGAGGTCCAGGCAAGAGATATTAGTGTCTTGGGTTATTGTGATGACAGTGAAAATGAAGAAGTAAATGCTTATGCAATATGTTTGGGGAGAAGAAAGACACAAGAAGTAGAAATGGCGGTGGAAACGATGATCAAGGAGTTAAAGTCTTCAGTGAACGACTGACCAAGAGGTCAGTAAAAGACAGCTTCAGAAAGTGTTAGTGGGTGGTGTAGCTGAACATCATATGATAAAAGGAGCTTAGGGCTTTGAATGAGAAATAGGAAGAAATCATTTAAATATGACCATGAGAAGGAAGGAGCATGCTTACTGCCTCTCATGGGGCATGAGAGAGAGAAAAAAAAAAAAACAAGAAAAGAAAGCAGCCTCCACTAGAGAGGGTTTCAGGGGAAATTGCGTTAGAAGGGGACAAACTAGGTTTCAGTTAAGGCATGGAGATGAAAGGAATGCTCATCTACAAACAGAGTCTGTTGATCACAGATCAGGAGTTCCAGAGGACACAGTGAGAGAATTTAGAGGAAGAGGAGGGAAGCTGCGGGGTTTGAGATCAACAGCATGACATGAGAATATATGTCCTTAGAAAAACAACGGTTGCCTATAGACCCTGGGACTTCTGCAGGGACTGCAGTAAACTGGGACCTGAGGCATGACAAGATGAGAGGCTCATGAGAAAGAGGACAATAAATTCAAGCCATGATCCTGAACAAGTGACTTGACGGCATGAAGGTTTCCAGGTGACTTCTCCCTCCTACAACTCATACAATAGTAGTTCTGGGTGATATGGTGACTTGGTACCACCCCTCCATCCTGTAAGGACGATGACTCCTGTGACTAGGGTCCAGAGGCATACTCTCTCTCAGATAGCTGGAAATGGAGTTTCATAGCTGCCTTTTTCCTTAGACATAATTAATTGGAACATGGGTAGGCACCTGCCCCAATCCGGGCCAATTCAAGTCTATTCCTAGAATCTTTCTATTTATAATAGAGAGTCCTTCACTGAGGATAGAAGTCATTAGATATAAAACATGGCATCTGTGGACAGCTATTTTTTCAATCATGCAGAGACAGTCAGTCCAAATGAGAACTGTTCAACTCTTTCTTGAATGTCATGAGTCAATACACGTATCTTTATGCCTAAGATAAAGTTGGGTTTCTGGCCCTCAAAACCAAGAGTACTAACTTGAAACCAAAGACCAATAGCTAATTTATGAATTCTGTAACCTTCTGCTATTGACCATAATAAGACATAGTGCTAACAGCCCCATAAAGTCAGCTCGTAAATTTTCTCCACATCAATGTGAGGGAGCCATAAAAGTGGGAAATACTAATGCTACTATGTATTAGCCAGGGTTCTCCAGAGAAACAGAACCAATAGGGAGTGTGTGTGTGTGTGTGTGTGTGTGTGTGTGTGTGTGTGTGTGTGTGTGTATGTGTAGAGAGAGAGACAGACAGAGAAAGTGAGGGAGAAAATAAAGAACTGGCTCACACCATTCTGGAGGCTGATAAGTCCAAAAATCTGCAGTCAGCACGCTAAGACCCAGGAGACCCAGCGGCATAGTTCCAGCCTGAAGGCCTGCAGCCTGGAGGCCCAAGAAGAGCCGATATTTCAGTTTGAATGCAAAGGCAGGAAAAAACTGATGACCCCACTCAAAGACAGCCAGGTAAAAGGAATTCTCTCCTATTCAGCCTTTTTATTCTATTCAGGCCTTCAACTGATCAGATGAGGCTCACCCACATTAGGGAGAGTAATCTGCTTTCTCTACCAATTCAAATGTTAATCTCATCCAGAGACACCCTCATAGACACACCCAAAATAATGTTTGACCAAATATCTGCCCAGTCCAGCTGACACATAAAATGAACCATCACACTACAAAATCTTACACAGCTGCCTTCCAGAGGTATGACTGCTTTGCATTGTGTTGAGGACTGCAGGATACATTAATACTGCTACTGAGTAAGTCCAGATGCCAGGAAGTTGTGCTTGCCATGGTGACCTTGGACTTACCTCTCAGCTTAGGTAAAGTCCTGATGAAGGAAAAACAGAGGTAGGGAAATTGTGTAGAGGAAAGAAAGAAAACACCCTGAACTGACATTGCTCCCTAATTTGAGTGAGGAAACTATTTTAAGTAAGAGGAGTTGTGAACATTTGGAAAACTCTATAAAGTAGTTTGTGTAAGTCCATAAAGCAGCAACCACTTTAGGAAGGTTAATTGGAGGAGACTGTATTCCAGGAGAGCCACGTTGGTAGGGTGAAAATTTCATAATCTGGGCAGAATACAAAAAAATCACCAGGGTAAGGCTTGAAATGGTATCAAAAAGAGTGGGAACCTGGGCTTCCCTGGTGGTGCAGTGGTTGAGAATCTGCCTGCCAATGCAGGGGACACGGGTTCGAACCCTGGTCTGGGAAGATCCCACATGCCGCGGAGCAACTGGGCCCATGAGCCACAACTACTCAGCCTGCGCGTCTGGAGCCTGTGCTCCACAACAAGAGAGGCCGCGATAGTGAGAGGCCCGCGCACCGCGATGAAGAGTGGCCCCGCTTGCCGCAACTGGAGAAAGCCCTCGCACAGAAACGAAGACCAACACAGCCAAAAATAAATAAATAAATAAATAAATAAAATTAAAAAAAAGAGTGGGAACCTGATTCCAAGGCAAAAACTAGAGCCTAGACTGAAATCCCTCAGTTTATGCATCTGTAGAATGGATATAACAATAGTGTGTGACTTATAGGATTATTATGAGGATCAGATAAATCCCACTCTTATGGCTCTCTCACACTGTTGCGTAGGGGATTTTGCTAGTTTATTCTATGAGGGCTGTCACACTATGTCATGCTATAATCAATAGAAGAAGACTACAGAATTTGTGCATTAGCTATCATTCTTTTTTTTTTTAAATTAATTTAATTTTATTTATTTTTGGCTGTGTTGGGTCTCCCTATTTCAGTAAGTGATAAACTCACCTTTGTTTGAGCAATAGGTTATTCTAATGGTCTTTTGGAGGTGTCAAGAATCAACACCTAAGTTCTTTTCCATTCTTACAGTGTGCCTTTGGGTAAGTCAGTTACATTGTCAAATGTTTCTAAATGGAAAATGAATCCAATAATACTTATCACTTTTCTCTCTCACAAAATCATTGGAGAATGGAATGTGCTATAATTTTCTATGGCACTTTCTATCCAAGGATCTCAAAGCATTTTATTTCTGCCAAATGCAAATATATTTCATGATTAATAGCATTGCTTCTGAAAGTCACAGAGAAAAGGATTTCATAGCTCCAAGTACTGCGCTGTCAAACTCAGCATTGTCTAAATGCAATGACTTTATCATACCATTACATAAGAGCAAGACAATGGAGGGCTTCCCTGGTGGCGCAGTGGTTAAGAATCCGTCTGCCAATGCAGGGCACCCTGGTTCGAGCCCTGGCCCAGGAAGATCCCACATGCCACGGAACAACTAAGTCCGTGTGCCACGACTACTGATCCTTCTCTTGTTGCAGAGCCTGTGCTCTGCAACAAGAGAAGCCACCGCAATGAGAAGCCTGTGCACCACAACAAAGAGTAGCCCCCGCCCACCGCAATTAGAGAAAGCCCACGCGCAGCAATGAAGACCCAACGCAGCCAAAAATAAATAAATAAAATTTAAAAAATTAAAAAAAAAAGACAATGGGAAGGATTATGAGCATAAACTTGCTGCTAGTTTCCTAATTAAGAAATAAAGAATGCCTCTCAACTGCTGATTTCTTTACTTGACTTCATTAGAAAATCACACATGGATGGATTCATAATTACTATTAAATTACAAGCACTTGTTTATTAATGTTACCAAACTGAGGAGCAGTACAGCTGTCTATGATATGTCAATTAAAAAAAAAAAGCTGTGAAGCAAACTGTTGCTGTGTTAATTACATTGAACTTTTCACATTTTGGATTCTAAATGATACTCATGCTTTTATAGGCTTGGACTATTCTGTCTTTACCCTTCACAGGGAGAAAAAAAAAAAAATCTACCTTAACAAAAGGGTAGATAGAAAACAAAAAACAGTTAATACTGTGGGTTTTTTTTAAAGAATCATAAACCCAGCTGCATTAGACGCCAGTAAAATCTGATTACAGAACAGAGCAGTATTAGAATTTCTGTGCAACAGAGTGTTGATTTTGGAAGTGTTCCTTTCCCAGTTCTTGTGGGAAAGGAACAAAGAAACGGTTTAGAGCATTAGCTGATTGTTAGAAAAAGACTCTACTGAATTTCTGTTTATCACTACATATTGAGGTGTGTATAATTCAAAAGGTGCAATTTGGCATTCAAATAAAAATACTGGATTTAATGGACAATATAGAAAAAAATAAGAGAAATGTGATGTCTCCTATGAACTTGAGATAATTGCTTTATCCTTACCAAGATTTAGTGAAACTGGATTTGTAATCACTAAAGAGTATCTTGCAGGAGATCTGTGGTGTATAGGACCTTTCTAATTTGTACTAATTGACTAAAACACTCATGATGAATTATAAAATTTTGTGAATTGAAGAAATAAAATAACTATTAAGACTCCAAGGCAATGAATCAAGCCAAGTGTCTTCATTGTGACCAGAACATATCCTAGCAAAAAAATAAACTCTTCAGTGATAACAAGGAACAGATAATAGTTAAAGCAAATAACTGCTCATATCTAGTTTTGTATTCTATTTTTGGTTCTGATACTAATTTGTAGCCCTAGTAAGTCATTAATCTACCTTCATGTGTCCAGGTCTCTTTCCATAAAATTAAAGGAGATTTTTGAGGATATTTAGCAAAAATGCAAGGAGCCAGACTAGGTTAAGATTAATTTAATTCAAATTTGAAGTCAATAAAAAAGGCAGGTAAATGTCAAGGAAAGCTCAAACCTCCCCTTATCCACCGATTCCAGATTTCACAAAACATGGCTTGTTCTTTTGATAGTCTCCAGAGAACAGCCTTTTTTTGTTGTTGTTATAAATTTATTTATTTATTTATTTTATATTTGGCTGTGTTGGGTCTTCGTTGCTATGCACAGGCTTTCTTTAGTTGACGGTTGCGGTGCGCGGACCTCTCATTGTGGTGGCTTCTTTTGTTGCAGAGCACGGGCTCTAGGGCACACGGGCTTCAGTAGCTGCGGCACACGGGCTCAGTAGTTGTGGCTCGTAGTCTCTAGAGCACAGGCTCAGTAGTTGTGGTGCACAGGCTTAGTTGCTCCGCGGCATGTGGGATCTTCCCCGACCAGGGCTCGAACCTGTGTCTCCTGCATTGGCAGACGGATTCTTAACCACTGTGCCACCAGGGAAGCCCGAGACCAGACTTTAAACTCTCATTTTAAAGTATTGTCAAAGCCCAACCACATGGAGCAATAGTGATTTTTTTTCTATCTTTCCATTAACGATTCTTTATCCCTATTCCCTTCCTTCAGCTTTCACAACAGGATGATTTCTGGAGCAAATTAGGGCCAAGGGAAAACAATCTGGGGCCTCATCTGTCTCCCTCTCAACTCCTCTCCTCCAAGCATCTGTCCCACTCTGTGTACCACCTTGTTACAAAAAGGGACAAGGTAAGCTAGACCCTGGAAAACTGCCACCACCAATGCCTCTTCTGTCCCCATGCCCCCACCCATGGATGCCAGTAAAATCCCTACATTTGGAATCCACTCCTGGGCATGCCATAAAAATGTACTATGAGAAAGCTTGCAGTGAATTTTTCTTCTCTATTAAGGGAATGTTATTAATTCTTTTAAAAAAATAAAGTATCTTTGTTCTCCTCTAGGATATTTATTTTTCACTGCTAAAGAATCCAAGCCCAAACATTGCAATGAGTCCACAAGAACTCAGCTATTAAAAGCTACACTCACATCTTACCAAAGGTGACTCCTTGGTGGCCATTCTCAGCATTCCTTTCAGCAAATGAAAATGCATCTCAGACAGAAGCAAAGCACTCATTTACAAGTTAGCTCCCTTGCAGTTAATATATTGTTGGTAAGATTTAATGCTCTCGTTATCTTTCATTATTTACAGCCAATGTATTAATATCCCATGAAATGTTTCCTCTGAAATGATTTTAATCTTCTTATTTAGCTTGTTCTAAACTCAACCACTTTATATAATGAACTTGTTCCCCCTAATTAACCATTCATGGGGAGCCCACACTACCCTGCCAGGAAGTTATTACTAACATGAAGTGTTCAAATGGCCCTGGTAGGGAGCTGGGATGCCGGTAGGCTCGGTATTCACGGTTCCATCAATTCTTTCATAACCAGGAGCTTAGATTCTGAGTAGCAATACTTTCTAACAGATACCTTAAAACCTGGACCAGTGATTGATTATCTACATGTCTCAAACACAATCCCTTCAGTCGGGTCTAGGACTGCAACAGTCAACACTAGAAATGCATTTATTAAATCAAACAGCTCTTACTGATATACCTACCAAGACACTGTCACTGTGCAGGGCACTAGAGATGAAAGGATATAGATGCCACCATCACAGGGGTACCAAAATCATACAGGCAAGCAGAGGAAATTCCACAGGAAAGCTATTTCTAAAAATATAAGATATGAAAAATATTAAAACTGTGCACACAAAAAAATCATAAAACATTACGAGATTAATTGTCAAATAAGTCAACTAGGCAGTTCAGAACAGTAAGAGATCACTGTGGGCTAGAATGAGCTGGGAAGTCTTTGCTGTTTTAAAGATGCTGCAGCAAAATCTTGAGGAAAGGGCGGGTTGAATGGTTACAGGTGGAGAAGGACATTCTTAGTCATTGCAAGTCACTCTTTTACCGAGTACCTATTATGTGAGTACCAATCAACTCAGGGCGGTACCTGCACTAACTCGTTTATACTGCAAAACTTACAGTAAGTAGTTCTTATAGCTTGATTTTTTTTTCAAAAGACAACTAAAGCACAGAGAAGTCACACAGCTAATCTGTAGCAGAGCCATAGTCTGGACACACTGTAACTCCTAAATCAGTATTTCCATTCTACTATAATGTGTCCCCATTCGGCACTAGGAGGAAATGGAGTGAGAAAGAACTTGAAGACCTGACACTCTAAGTAGATGGGTTTGACTGCACGAAAGGGTCTAAGAAGTTGAACCAAGAGAGATAAGGATACAAAGGTGAACCTTGGAGGGCTCCGGATGGCATGAAGCCTCCTTCTGGGCAGACCCCCAACACACTGTGATGGAATGAACTCCCCGCAGAGGTCACACACCCGCAAGGTCCCCAGCCAGGAACAGGTGCCATTTGCCTGGGTAACTTTGCATTTATTCCTGTCCTTTCAGCTTCTAAAAACAGTCGCTTAGACAGTTTCAAGCCACTTGTTTTACAAGACAAAGCCTCAGAATATCACAGCTGGGAGGACCCAGAGAGATGGTCTAAGGCAAGCCCCTTCACGATCTGAGTTCTTTCTCTCCCTAACCTAAGCCTTTCATCACCTGCATCCAAATTTACATCACAGTTGAGAACTAGATACAAGACTCTGCCCTCTGGCTGTGTGATCTCAGACCCAAACTTAACCTTTCTGTCCCTAAATCTCTCCATGGAATGATCTTTGTATCTGCTGCCCAGACAGCTTATGCATCTCTAAACCCCTCTTCAGATGTTTGATGCCCCAGCCTCCAAAATGTTCTTGGAACGTCACTACTCAGCTGGGAAAACTATATAGAGGAGTTCCCCAAACACTTTGCCTATAAGAACTCTCACCTAATATTTTAAAATGCCAAGAGTTCTCTCCTGGGAACTTCCCTGGTGGCGCAGTGGTTCAGACTCCCCTCTCCCAATGCAGGGGGCCAGGGTTCGATTCCTGGTCAGGGAACTAGATCCCACATGCATGCTGCAACTAAGGAGCCCGAGAGCCACAACTAAGACCCAGTGCAACCAAATATAAACAAATAAATAATTTTTTTTTTTTTTAAAAAGAGTCCTCTCCCACTATGGCAGGTGTTTGTTTGTTTTGTACCTGTTGACTGAGAAAATAATGACCAAAACTTCTGCTGAGATAGGCACTTTTTAGAGTGAATTTGCATTTCACTGTTTGCAACAGCATCTACACACAGTTGAAAAATAAAATTACCAATCCATGGGAGCCATTGTATTTATTCAGAGTGTGGAAAATACTGATCTTCTAATAGATTTACCTTACTTCGCATTGACACTAAGGTCTTTCCAAAGATATTCAGCCCTCAGATTGCAAACCACTGACCAGAGCTATTTAACTAATTGGTAATTATTATCCTCAGAAAGTTAATTTTTCCTACAGTTTCCTCATTTTATGGCACAGGATGTTAAATGCCACTGCTAAAGCAACCTCACGGAGAGTGTGGTTTGTTTGATGTAAGCACAGTAGATTACAGATATAAAGATCCTTAACTCACCTTCATAGCACAACAGTATTCTGGTAAAGAATCTAGAAAGCAATTGCTTAAAGGGCAGAACTCTTCTTTGGTTCTTTGCTAGTTTTCCCATCCGAAAGGCCTCATTAAGCGCGAGAAGCTGAACAGCAGAATTAAAAAAAAAAAAAAAAGAAGCAAAACTGCCTTCCCAAATCCAAGAGTTCAAATGAGATTGCATACAAATTGCTGGGGTCTCTCTTCACTCAGCCTAGCAGCTATTATTCCTACTTCTATGTGACTTGCATGGCAAACACTGGAACAGAAGGCAGAGACAAAGAGCCAGGACCAGGAAAGACAATAAAATCTCTGTGTGTGTTTGCTTCGGCAATCTACCAGGCTAGTCTCTGCCTTGTAAATTTCTTCCACCTGCTGCTGTCCATCATACAGGCAGCTTGTAGAAAACGAAAAAAAAAAAAAGAAAAGCCATCAGTTGTCATAGAAACAATAGCAATTTGTGCCACCTTTGTGCGAGCAGATAGAAAGCTTACTGCTGCCGTTTGGCCAGCTTCCAAGGACACAGGTTGAGAAACACCGCCCGGCTTAAAAGGGAGCCCCTGAATTTCTACCAAGCCAGCAAACGGATACTCTTCAAGGGGCCTATCACATACTTGCCTGGGATTGAAGGTTAATTAAAATACAGTCCTGGATGTGGGAACATTTTAAGAAAGACACATTCCTCGACCCCAGATTCCCCTGTGTGAGGTCTAACAAGGCGATTGTAACCTTGCACACGGGGGTCGTGCTGTGGGGAGCAGCGGGGAGCAGGGTGTCCAGCCCTCAGTCTGATGGGATCTGTTCTCATCAGAGAAAGACGTAATCGTCTCTAAGAGACTCTAATTAAGCTGGTGATTAAAGTTAGCTCTGGGAGAGGAAATATCCCAAGGGTGAGGCCGAGGTGCCAGGAATCACGCTGACAGCGCACAGCCAGGTGGCTGTGGCCTTCCCTCAATTTAGGGCCTCTTTAAGATGGCTGCAGAATGGCCCCCCTTGTAAATCAGCAGGCTGGCATGAAAGAGTCACCCCCAGCCTCTCACAGTACGTTCCAAAGGGCCGGCCGGCCCTGGGGCTCTCCCAGCCCAGGAAGTGTCTGTCAGAGAGGTGTGACACAGTGACCTTAAATATAAAACTCATGTAAGACTGCGGGTCCCATGGGCTGGTGGAAGAGAAAAAATTCCTGTTAGCAGAGCTTCTAGAAGTCTCTCTCTCACTCTTCATGCTGTTTCTACTTGTCAGTACGGAGAGAGAATCTAAGGGCCGTAGACACAATCAGGGAGAGGCAGGGTTGGAGCTGTAGAGCTCGGTGGTGAAACAAGCTGAGCAGAGGGTCTGTGACAGACAGGAGGTCAAATCCAAGGGAAGGTCAGAAGAAAGCAGAGAGCGGAAGGAGAGGCGTCAGGAATCACAAGGAGTGTGCACAGGAGGTAGGAGATGGCCAAAAGTTTCCACAGGCTGGGAATATGCAGACTCCCAGAGCAGACGAGACTGTCCATTTGAGGCTTGATTTTTGAGACATGGTCCAAATTCACCCAGATGTTTTTCATGTGCCCATGCTCTGACGAGAATGAATTACACACGACATCAGCTGGATTAGGTTTAGCTGCATGAGACAGAAAATCAAAAAGAGCTCTGGCAAAAGCCAGAGGTTGGCAGACGAGGGCTGCTAAGGTGGCTTTATGGCAGTCAGAGACTCAGGCTCCTTTTAGCTTTCCATTCCGTCTCTAGGCTGTGGGCCTCGGCCTCATGTCCCATAGTAGCTGTTATAGCTGCAGCCCTCACAAGCACATTCCAAACAGCTGGACAAATGAGGAAGGGCACACTCTTCCCCTTCTACAAAGGCTTGCCAGAAGTATCAACCAACACTTTTGCATAAAACGCCCTGGCCAGAATCTACTCATATGGTCACACCTAGTTGCAAGGTACATATATGGAAAATGCGGTCTTTCGGTTGGATTCATTGCAACTCTGAATAAATTACTAAGTAAAAGGGGAAATAGATACTTTTAGGTACCTAGAAGTCTCTGCCAGTCAGGGTATTTCTTCTTGGACTCTCTGATCATCTCTTTAGACTGTTTCAGTTATGGTCACAAAAAAGAAAACTGTTCCTCTGCTCCCTACTCACCAAATGTGTGTGTGTGTGTGTGCTTGTGTGTGTGTGTGTGTGTGTGTGTGTGTGTGTTGGGGGAGTGGGAAGTCCCACATCAACCAATTATCCAACTCTCCAGACACCAGCCGTGTGCCCCACACTTTAATTCTGACACGAACAGCCAGAGTCAGTGCAGATCCCACAGGTTAAGGGCTCAGTCCCATAAGACTGCACCCCTGAACCCTGCCAGGACTTCAGACACCAATTGCAAGTCCAGGCCTCCCACACTTCTGACCAACAGGCTACAAATTATGGGCTCCCACAACCCCCTCCTTGTGTTCAGTAATTTGCCAGAAGAGCTCACAGAACTCAGGGAAACACTTTACGTACTATTACCGGTTTATTATAAAGGCTATAACTCAGGAACCGTCAAATGGAAGAGCGACATAGGGCACGGTACGTGGCAAGGGGCGCAGAGCTTCCACGCCCTGTCCAGACACACTATGCTCCCAGCATCTCGATGTGTTCACCAACTTGGAAGGCCTCTGAACCCCTTCTTTTAGGGTTTTTATGGAGGGCCCATTACACAGACAGAGCTGATTTAATCACTGGTGATTGAATTCAACCTCCAGCCCTTCTCTCCTCCCTAGAGGTGGGGAGGGGGAGAGCTGAAGTTTCTAACTCTCCAATCACAGTGCTGGTTCCCCTGGCAACCAGCCCCCTATCCTGAAGCTCTCTAGGGGCTTCCAGTTACCAGTCACCTCATTAACATACGAAAAGACACTCTTACACTCTGGAAATTCCAAGGGTCTTAGAAGCTCTTGTGTCAGGAACCAGGGACTGAGACCAGTCATAACCAAAAAGGTTCCTATGCCCCCTATCACTCAGGAATTACAAGGGTTTTAGATGCTCTGTGTCAGGAACAGGGGTCAGAGACCAAACGTATATTTCTTATTATGTTTCCATCACACACTCTGCAGCAAGAAAGTCTTTGATCAGCAATTTGTCCCCAGAGTAGAGCACATCTTCCTCAAAGTTGGCAGGTAGTGCTGGAATTACGGAGCCAGTGGGAGGGAAGATATTTTAGGAGCTCCCATCTATGAGAAGAAACTCTGGAAGGTCTTTACCTTCCCCAGCGATGAGTCAGCGATGAGCCCCAGCGATGAGTCATCACCACCCAGAGACTGAGTTGTATAGCGGTGGCCCTGGCTCCAGCTACTCGGGGCTTCCACTAAAGCACAGTCAGGCTTGGCTCCCATGATAGCCAGGGAGATCACGTTTGTAATCACAGCTTCACAAGCAATGGGATTCAGTCACTGAGTATTTACTCTCTGCAAACACTGTCAAGCCTCCCCGCCTCTTCTAGTCCTGCAAGTGAAACAATATGTAAATTACAGATTAAAAGACAGTGTGATAAGTGTGATACTAGGTGCACTACGGGAGATTCATCTAAATCATATGGGAGTCACAGGAAAGCTTCTCCTGAGATGAAATCCTGCTGGGCTTGAAAGACGAGTAGAAGTTAGACTAATCGAAAAACTGGAAAAGTATTTCATGCAGGGGAGCAGCACATTCACAGATATAAATATAAAATAGGACATGTTCAAGAGAAATCCTCTGAATGGAGTATATGGTAAAAATGGATGGCTGGAGACCTAATCTTGAGTGATAACAACGGTTAAAACATATAATGCTTATCATGTGCCGGATTGTGTTACAAATGCTTTAGGTATAACTCATTTAATCCTCATGACACCTCTACGAATAAATATCTTATCCCCATTTTACAGATAAGGAAACTGAGTCCCAGAGAGCAAGGGCACACCGGTAATATGTGACAGAGGCAGTATTTGAAGGCAGGCAGTCTGACTGTAATGTCTACGCTTTTAACCGCCATACTGCAGTCTGGTGAGGGGCTTCCACAGCTTGGCATTTGAACTTTTTCCAAAGGCAATGAGGAAGCTTTGAAGAGTTTTAAGCCAAATGGTGATAGGATCACATGTTTGTCTTTAGAAAGTCACTCTAGAGGTTGTGTAAAGAAGGTTGGAGGGGATAATGTTGGAACGAGGGGCCAAACCTAGTCCAACACTCTGGAGCAGGACTCTGGTCCCAGGATATCTGGGCATGAGGCCGATGAGAGAGGTTGACCAAAAAATTCCTGCAGGTCCATGGGTCCTGAGCAGGGGAAGGAGTCAGGAGCTCCGGCCCGGCGGAAGACGAGACCAGGACTCAGTTACCAGATCAGAGGTATAAGCAGAGAGTGGACACAAAGTGGGAGGCAAGAACCTAGTTCTGAGAAGCGGGTCTCAGGACATCAACAGAGGCTGACTTTGCGCAGGAAAGATGTCCTTAGGATTTCAGGCCAGGCAGAGGCTCAGCACCTTGGCTGCACTGCGGGAGAAAATGGCCAAGGAGCGTGTTACCCTGAGCCCCCAGCACAGTCCTCGACCTAAGCCAGCCCACCCGCCAATCCTAGACGCTTGCATCACAGGGCCTGGGACACTCGAAACACAATGGTTTAAGCAGATTCTAAAAGCAATCTGAATGAGACCACTGGGACCGTTCAAAGGTCTGAGCCTAAGGTGCTCAATGCCAACAAATAGATTTCGGAAGTTGTCATGCCATCTCTGGTTGGGCCAAAGAAGCTTCATCTGGCTTTTCTCTCCAGGCCCAGTCAGTCCCTGGGCGCTGTGTCTTCACCTCAACAGGAGCAAGGAGATCCCAGGCATAGAGCCGGTAATAGGTCAGGCAGGGAGAGGAACTGGGAGTGGACCAGCCAGGGTATCCAGAGATTGTGACAGTGAAGAAGAAGGCATGACACGGCACAAGCCTTCTGGGTCTTTAGCAAGCAGCACAATCTCCTGATTCCAAGGAGGTTTAAAATTCATGACACTTGTTCAAGAACGATAAGGGAGACTTTATTCAAGGGGGGCCATTGCGATAAGCATGGGGACCGCTGCAATGGGGATTCACAGTGTGAGAGAAAGATTGGCTCAACCCCAAATACGACAAAGAAAAGTGGGAATTCACAGCCAAGGGGCAGGGTGGGGTCAGTGGATAGAAAATTACTAAGAGGAAACATCAGGGGTAAGGGAAGATTCTGGCTAAACCTAGCCACCAGGATTCTCACTGAAGGCAAGGAGGGTGACCAGACCCCACCAGTGGGATATTGGAGGATGAGGAACTTAATTAGATATTGAGGGTGATCGGATATCAAGTGTGGGTTAAACTGACTTAGGATTCTTGCTAAAATTGGGCAATGAAGAGACAAATAGGGAAGTCCAAAAGTCGAGGCCTAGTTTAGAAAGTGCTCAAAGGAGCCTGATGAGAGTTTGGTCAAGGAGAGAATCTTTGTCAGGGACTGGCAAAAACCAAAAAACAAATAAACCCCAAAAAACTCAATTATATCATAATGACAAATCAAGAACAGTCCATGCATCTTCTATATTTTCTTTCTTATTCTTTTAAAGTGAAGATAATAACCGTGCAGTTGAACACCATCATTTAAGTCTATATTTACTGCAAACTGGAGCCCACCTGGCTCTAAGGAGCAAAACATCATATGAGTTCATTGCATGAAATCTGTCATCTCAGAGCCATGCTTTAAATGCTTTCACCCTTCCTTTTCCTATCCTTCCCTCACTCATAGGGAGCAGTGGGGCGTCTTCCATTTGAATTTGTTGTTCAGAATAGATTTTGAGTACCTCAGGGTAAACTGAGAAATGGTGCCCACGTAATATTCTTAAAATTAGAAAATACGTCTCTCTTACATCCATAGGCATTTTTTCCTAGTACAGATCCCTACACGATCTCCTTCCCTGCTCCCCCAGAAGTAGGAGATGCCTTGAACATTTAAAAACTAATGAAGCAAAGACATGGGAGAAACTTAGATGCATATTACTAAGTAAAAGAAGCCAATCTGAAAAGGCTACGTACTGTATGATTCCAACTATATGACATTCTGGAAAAGGTGGAACTATGGACATTAATAAAAAATCAGTGGTTACCAAGGATGGAGAAGGAGGGAGATGAATAGGCAGAACACAGAGGATTTTTAGGGCAGTGAAACTACTCTGTATGATACTATAATGGCAGATTACATGTCATTATACTTTTGTCAAGACTCATAGAATGTACAACACCAATAGTGAATTCTAAGATAAACTATGGACTTTGGGTGATGATGACGTGTCATTGTAGGTTCATCCCTGATAAAAAATGCACCACTCTGGTGAGTGATGTTAATAATGAGGAGGCTATGCACGTGCCGGGGGCAGAGGGTGTGTGGGAGAAATTTCTGTACCTTCCTCTCAATTTTGTTGTAAACCTAAAATTGCTTTTTAAAAATTGTCTTATTAAAAAAAAAACCAAAAACCTAATGAAGCCTCATTATTTTGAATTATACTATTTTGGAAAATGCAATCTTTTAATTTGTGTTGGGATGAAATTTACAGAAAGCGATTGCAGAAAAGTTTCTAAACCGCTTAATAGCACAAACACCATAATCAGGCCCCTGACATGTTACTTCGTTTCTGGAGATAAATATTTCTCTTTTGAGGATAGTTAACACAAAGGCAAGAGCCATCCTGTGCCCACCACCTGATGTGAGTGTAAAGGACCGATATGCAAAGGTGCCGGGGGAGCGAAAAGGAAGAGTGGGGAGACTTGGTCGATCTTAGCCCCATCCCGCTCCCCCCTCCCCACAGTATTCAGGGCTGTGTTTTAGTGCTGGTCCCACCGCGCCTCTCTCGCTGCAAAACCCCGCGGTGCGGAAACTCGAGCTGTGAGCTGCACAACAATGAAGACTCCAGGAGCTGGAGGACAGGAAAAAGAGGCAGGCAGGGACACAAATGCAATGCTAGAGATCAAAAGGTGATCGCAGACAAAAGGTGGAGGGTCTGAATGAGGAAGTGGCATGTGGGGGGTAGGGGCATTCCCTGGTCACACTTGGCCATGAACCCTGCAAAGGCTGCAGAACAATGCGGAACCGAGATGGCTGATGCAGCAGGCAAATCTAACGCCTCTGACGCCGGGAGCTTGTCGCCGCTAAAACCTGACGTGTGGGAAAAAAAAAAAAAAAAAAAGGAGCAAAGAGCAAAGGAAAGTCGGAAGTCTCATGTATATCAAAGAAAAGGGCTCGAAGAAATGCTGCAAAAAGATGCTTCAGCTCAGGACGCTTCCGGAATTTGGGACGCTGATGTAGCCGCCGCCGCTGCCCTCTGCAGCTGTGACTCTGAGCGTTGCCTTCTCTTTAACTGCCACTTTGATACCACAGTCTTTTGAAGTCTTTTTTTTTTTTTTTTTCGTATATTTGTCATTTACTTCTGCATCAGAAAGAAGTTACCGTTCCAGTGTTTACCCTCTCGCTGGGATCTGCTAGGAGCAGGGCAAAGGCAGGTCCGTCGGCGCCCTCTCCTGGTGCTACTGCGAAGCTGCAGCAGGTGGAGCTAAGGAGAGAGGGCTTGCGTTTTCCCATGTCTGGGGCAGCAAATTTTTATTAAAGTTTACCCCGTATCTGTGGTTTTCAAACCTAAGCGATCACCAGAAATGCCTGGCGGGATCGTTAAAACAAGATTTGTAGGTCCCACCCCCAGAGTTTCTGATTCAGTAAATTTGGAGTGCAGCACGATAATTTGCAGTTCTAGCAAGTTCCCAGGTGATACTGATTAAGGGAGCACAGTCCCAGAACCACTACCTTCTGCACAAGGGACTGGGCGAGGTAGGAAGGCACGTTAGAAAATCAGTGGACCTTATTCTAAAGCAGGGAGGGCTCTATATGAACTGAAGAAGATTTCAACTTGCCAGGGTGTCATTCGGGTGTCATAGTAAATGGTGCCACCTGAATGAGAACTGAGGTCTCAGCCCCCAGCCTGTGCTCTCCCCCTTGCAATGTGACGAACCTCAAGTACCCTGACCGTGACCCTGATGTGTAGTAACATCTATAACTGCCACCTAGGGGAAAAAACACACCTCAAATGTTGCTGAGACAGGAGAATTTACCCCGCGCTCACACACCCACCGCCTCCTGAAAGCTTTCCCCAGCAAAACCCACCCGGTCTTCTGAAGCTCTGTGGCACCAAAGCGCAGTGGGGCTGTGAATGTGGTACCTTTTCTCGCTGCGCCCCGGTGTGTGGGAGTAGGTGTGAGAAAGCCAAGACTTTGTTGTTGCTGCTTTCAGCCATTTTGTGGCTCCGGGTTGCCCTCAGGATAGGTTCTTTAGCAGAGCTCTGCATCACACCTCCTGCTTCCCCTTTCTTCTTATTTGATGCTTTAAGTGCTCTGAATAGTTACCGTTTCTCCGTTCTCCGCCTGGAACATCTGGGCCTGTGGGCCTTCTACCTAGAATGTCCTCTCCTCACCTGCTTTTCCTACCACCACCTTGTCTGAGGAACCCCTGTCATTCCATGAGGACTCAAGGTCGATTTTCTCTTTGGACAACCTCCTTTCACACCCCCCTCCCCAAGACTGAGTAGGAACCCGTACTACAGTGTTCCCACTGCCCTCCACACTCTCATGGCAATTGCACATTCACCGGGCCGGTCCCACTAGACTCCTCTGGGGGAAGGACTATGCCTTTTTCATCTTGGCACCTTCGGATCTAGCACAGTGCCTAGAGTATAATGGGTGCTTAGTACATACACTAGGAAGAATGAACACAGGGAGGTAGGATGGAGAATTTCTACATCATGAATCCACGTAAACTGAAAAGGAGCAAAAGTAGGTGAGCCCAAAGAACATTTGAAGGCCATGAAGCATCACCATCCTCAATGCCCAGGCCATGCAAGAAAAGCCACACTTCCTGGAAGAGACAGACACAGGCCTGCGAGGTGGAACCCTGGCAATCCCAGAACAAATCATAAACTCAGAAGTGTCATGCTTGGGAGGGATCTTGGAGATTTCAGAAGACACAGAAAGATGCATGAATTGTCCCTGGTCCCAGGGTTTTTAGCAAACAATGCAAGTAGTACCCAGGCCTCCGGACTCGTTATCTGATGTTTTCATCACACATTATGACACAGAGATTGGATAAGCCCAGTGATGAAAAGGTGGGGCAGAAAATAGTAAGAGGGCCTCCGGACAACAGTGCCAGCTCTGGCAGACACAGAGGTACGATGCTCAGATCTTGCTTCAAAAAATAACTTGCCCGCAGCTGCAAGGATTGCCCTGAGCTGACGCCTTACAGCTGTTAGCACCTCCAGGTTTCACGTAGGCTTTTGCATCCTGGCCATGCTCATTCCTAGAGGCTCCCAGCCAGTGACTCAACCTGGAAGGGAGACTGGGACATAGTCATTTCTGCCTAACATAGGACTGCTCTGAGGGCAACATTTACTTAAGGACTCCCAAATGGATTGGCCGATACAGTCAGATCTATACAGCAATCTGGCGCTTTCACTGCCAAGCCTGCTTCTTCTCCCTTTTATCTCTCACAGGCATCACTCCTCACTAAACCTCTTGTACTCCTGACTCTGTAACTGAGCAGGATGCTATGGGGCTTTCCTGGGGCAGACCCTGCCCCCACATCCTCTGCTGAAGCTCCCCTCTGAAGTACCCAGATAATAGAATCTCATGCATATTTCCTGAATTTTTCAGATGCTGAAAGCCACCACCAAAAGGAAGAAATTGACTACTTGATGATCATGAGTACATAGCCCCCAGAATTTTTGGCGCCTAAGGATTGGTAATGTTGACTGCCCTGTTACCTCACCATCAACCATTCAGAGAATTGTGCAGGAACTGATCACTTACACTGTGACCCCGTCCCTCACTTTGTCTTTAAAAATGCTTCACTGAAAGCCTTCGGGGAGTTGGGGTTTCTTGGGCACGAGCCACCCATCTCCTTGCAGGGCCCTGCAATAAACGTTTCTCTGCTCCAAACTCCAATGTTTGTTTGCTTAGCCTCACTGTGCGTCGGGCACATGAACTTGCATTTGGTAACAGCTCCACATTATCATCTACTTCACAGAGGACCTAGTACATCAGCCAAAGCCAGATGGGATCTCCAGAGGCAACAGTAGGAACCACAGAGGAAAGGGGGTCACTTGCAGCTGACCAAGTGCAAACCCAAGGTCCCATTGGTGATCTTGATCTCAGGTGACCTCGGCCTGCAGCGGCTTGAAGCAGGATCTCAGTTTCCTGACTAGAGATTGAACTCAGGCCGAGGCAGTGAGAGGACTGAATCCTAGCCACTAGACCACCAGGGACCAGTGCCCAGTGACAAGGCCCTGGCTTGTCTGCTTTGTAGAAATAAATTTCAACAAAGAGACGAAAAGTAGTGAAACAAGTAAAGCGTTTATCAGGAGGAAAAAGTATGTGTGAATAGACACATGGGCGGGCTCAGAAGAGAGAGAGTTACACCTTCGTGGTAGTTTAAATCACTTATATGGGGCATTTCTTCTGGGTTTCCTCTGGCCAATTATCTTGCATTGCCTGGCTCTGAGTTCGTATTTGATATAACTCAGGGTCCCCTGCTGTGTACGTGTGCATCTCTTAGCCAAGATGTATTCTAGTGCAGAGGCCTATGGGAAGGTTGACACCACCTATTATGAGTTGACACCCCTCCCTTTTTGGCCCTCAAGGAGTCTTTCTGTGCATGTGTAGTCAGGAAGCTCTCCTTGACCTCGAGAATGAGAAATATGTGGTCTGTTTATCTCTTATCTGGGAAGGACCCAGCTCCTCCCTGCCCCTACCTTTATCTTATCTTGGAGTATCTGCCCACAGGGAACAGGCTTCAGCTGCTCAGCCTGGGGCTTCCTTGAAGATAACAGAAACTGGTAAGTGTGCCTTCCATATTATTAAAGATCCTCATCATTTCATGTTTTAAGGCAAGCTCCCTTAGCTCCAAACTTCACGCTACAACCAGTCACACAAAATCATATCCTTGACGCCCAGGGAAGATTCCCAGTGCATTAAGTGAAAAACACCAGCCCTTCCATCTCGCAAGCATAACCTTGGCCTGCATATCCTTTTCTAGCTCATTGCCAGCACCAGAGTTCTGCCCCTTTTGTTGAAATGTCCTCAAAAAGGCAAGGAGAATTTAAAGAATTATCTATGCTTATAATTTCAGATCTTCTCAAAGCTACATCTTCTGACATCCTAGAACCTTTTGGTTAAAAAGCCCAAGGTGAGGTGGGGAGAAAGAAACTAAAATCAGTAGTCTTATCTCGTCAGATCCCTCCCAAATATTTCTCTAACCTATCCACTAGCTGTCCATCCTTGATGCCTGAGATGCAGGAGAGAAGCCAAATGTACCTCAAGCATATCTTCCCATCAACTCCAACCTCACAGGCCTGAAAGCCTTCAAGGTATCAAAGGAAGAGAGAGAGAGATCCACCTCCAGTTGAGAACATAGAAGGGTTGGAGTAATTCATCTCACTGAAAGGAGCTGCCCTTTGGGTGTTAATTTTAAAAGTAACCACACAAATAAGCCACAGTTTGTACTTTATAGATTTCTTTAGCCCAGCATTCAATATTGCAAAGTAATTCTAATCGAGCTTCTTTAGCCAGCCCAAACTCCAGAGGCACTCCTATCTTAAAATATATCACTACCCACCCTTGCACTGTTCATTGCATACCCAGAAGATCAACCTAAGTATACCTTTAAAACACTGCCTTCTGGGCTTCCCTGGTGGCGCAGTGGTTGAGAATCTGCCTGCCAGTGCAGGGAACACGGGTTCGGGCCCTGGTCTGGGAAGATCCCACATGCCGCGGAGCAACTAGGCCCGTGAGCCACAATTACTGAGCCTGCGCGTCTGGAGCCTGTTCTCTGCAACAAGAGAGGCCGCGATAGTGAGAGGACCGCGCACCGTGATGAAGAGTGGCCCCCGCTTGCCACAACTAAAGAAAGCCCTCGCACAGAAACGAAGACCCAACACAGCCATAAATAAACAAATAAATAAATAAATAATTTTTAAAAAAAGAGTAATCTTTAAAAAAAAACAAAAAACACTGCCTTCTCACATATATACAATGGAATATTACTCAGCCATAAAAAGAAACAAAATTGTTACTTGTAGTTAGGTGGATGGACCTTGAGACTGTCATACAGAGTGAAGTAAGTCAGAAAGAGAAACACAAATACTGTATGCTAACACATACATATGGAATCTAAAAAAAAAAAAAAAGGTTCTGAAGAACCTAGGGGCAGGACAGGAGTAAAGATGCAGACACAGAGAATGGACTTGAGGACACAGGGAGGGGGAAGGGTAAGCTGGGACGAAGAGAGAGAGTGGCATGGACATATCTACACTACCAAATGTAAAATAGATAGCTAGTGGAAGCAGCCGCATAGCACAGGGAGCTCAGCTCAGTGCTTTGTGTCCACCTAGAGGGGTGGGATAGGGAGGGTGGGAGGGAGACGCAAGAGGGAGGAGATATGGGGATATATGTATATGTATAGCTGATTCACTTTGTTATACAGTAGAAATTAACACACCATTGTAAAGCAATTATACTCCAATAAAGATGTTTAAAAAAAATAAAATAAAACACATATATTAAAATAAAAGCATTATTTTCAAATCATGAAAAAAAAAAAAAAAAACCAGAACACTGCCTTCTGCCACAATCATTATTTCTTGTTCCATCTGATTCCCAAGATACATTTCTTGGTCAGCGTAGACCTAGGAACATGTACTGAACTACATAGTACTACATAGTAACTCTATTTTAGCTCCTACTGTCAAAGAGAGTTGAGAATTAAGTTCATTTTCTTTGCCTCTAGGCTCTCATAGAGCCCTAGGAACCAGAGGGTGGCTAAGAGGGCAGCGGCTTTATCTACCACCTTTAATCAGGGCCATGCTTAAGCCTTCCCAACAGATGAGAATCTGTGTTGAAAAGTAAATCTCAAGATGCTGAATGAATAAAAGAGGTCATTTCATTAATTATGTGGTGAATAATGGACAGTTCTGCACATAAAGGACACTGCCACTGGCTGTGCTGCCTGTAGAAATCCAGCCTGCACAAAAGTGCAGCACTTAGAAGCATAATCTCATTGGTACACATTATGAGGAGATAAGTACGTAATGGGCCAGAAGTTACAGAACGTTTCCCAGTTTGATAAATGAATCAAATCGACTTTCTGAAGTCCTCTGGGAACATGCGTAAAAACCCGGGAAAAGGAACATCCTTCTCTGAGCAACTATGATCAACTCTCAGGGTATTTCCTGGGAATTCAGACAGTGAGGCCACTCACTGAGCTGATTGTGTGTGTCATGCCATTAACCCCAAGCTGGACACTCATTTCCAGGAAATCTACTGCCCTTGAATCATTGTCTCTATAATAAGCATAAAAGAAGAGGGCATAACGATTTCTTCTGGAAGAAGCCTTTTTGCCTAGTTTTAGAGAATCATTTGCTGGGCATCAGCCTGGAATAATTCGTCCAGTCCTCGTGACTCTTCTTAAAAAGAGGTTAATGATTCTTTACCACATGCACTGGAAAAAATAGAACCTCATGAGTATTCCTGTGGCAATTGACAAAACTGAACTGGAATCCCAGGTCGATTATTTATTGCATATACATCTGTGGGAAAGCTGTTTAACCTCACTAGGACTTCATTTTCTCACCGTAAAATAAGGGTAATACCAACTGCCTTAAAAGTGGTTGCAAGGCTTGAATGGAAGTCATCACAGTAGTGAAATTAAGAGCTGCTCTTTGGCACCAGACTCCTGTGTTCAGAATGGCTTCTTACCAGCTGTGTGACTTTGGACAAGTTACTTATTGTCTCTGTTCCTCAATTTCTTCATAACAATAACACATACTTATAGTGTTGTTATGAGAATATAATGAGTTAGCACAGGTAAAAAGCTGAGAGCAGTGCCCGACACATAGTAATCACTCAAAAAGTGTTATTATTGTGGGCTTCCCTGGTGGTGCAGTGGTTAAGAATCTGCCTGCCAATGCAGGGGACACGGGTTCAAGCCCTGGTCCAGGAAGATCTCACATGCTGCGGAGCAACTAAGCCTGTGCGCCACAACTACAGAGCCTGCGCTCCAGAGCCCAAGAGCCACAACTACTGAGCCTGCGTGCCACAACTACTGAAGACCGTGCACCTAGAGCCTGTGCTCAGCAGCAAGAGAAGCCACGACAATGAGAAGCCCGCACACCGCTACAAAGAGTAGCCCCAGCTCGCCGCAACTAGAGAAAGCCTGTGCACAGCAACGAAGACCCAACGCAGACAAAAATAAAATAAATTTATTTTTAAAAAAGTGTTATTATTGTTATTGTGTGTAAAGAACCAAGTGCGGTGCCTGCACTGCATATTCTAGACACTCAATAAATGGGAGTTCTCTCTCTCCCCTATTCTCTTGGCAAACTCCAGGGGAAATGTTAGGTAACATTACTCAGTACCTCTTATTTTCCAGTTCCTCTACGTAAATCAGGATTACAGCAAGGGATTGTCCCCTTATCTCCATGGACGCAGACCTCTTTGCCTCATTTCCCATTGGAAATATCTCAGACGTGACTGACCCCAAGTCCAACAAAAGTGACCTCTAAAGCCCTCCAATCCACCTGGCCCCAACCAAAAATACACTCCCCTCAACTCACCAACCCACCCAGGTGCTTCGAATACCCATGATTCCATAATCCAGCAAATATTTGCAAAGCACCTGCCATATATAAAGCAATAGGAAGGACACAAAGATGGAGCGGTAGTGAACTCTGCCTCGAGGACCTGATGATTAGGAGGGGAGAGGAAGAACAAAAGGCACAGGCTGATAGCCGTCATGAGAGGGAAACAAAGGGGGTCAGAAAACACTTCAAGAAGGAAGCAACATTGGGACTTATCTTAATCAATGTGTAGCATCCAAGGGAGTGGGGAATTCCAGACGGAAGGAAGAACAGGAGCAAAGATTTAGCTGTTAGAAACCATGAGAAAAAAAAAAAAAAAAGAAAGAAGAAAACAAAAACAAAAGCAAAACAAAAAAACTGACTGGGAGTTCCCTGGTGGCCTAGTTAGGATTCTGGGCTTTCACTGCCATGGCACAGGTTCAATCCCTGGTCAGGAAAATGAGATCCCCACAAACCATGTGACATGGCCAAAAAAAAAAAAAGAAAGAAAAGAAAAGAAAGAAAGCATGAAAGACATACCAGGAAGGGTACGAAGTTGTCCCCCTCTGGCAGGAGCTTAGGATAAATAAAAAGTTAGAGTTGGAGATAAAAAAACATTAATGGTGTTTAGGGTAGAACTGGGAGAGCATCAGCCTATCTATAAAGTAGGGAGCCAATGAAGGTTTTGGAAAGATAAGTGGCATGACTAAAGCTGGTTCTTGGATGGCAAATCTAACACCATCGCAGAGGATGGGTTGGAAAGGAGAGAGAGAGGAGTTAGGAGATTGTTACACGAGTATGGGTGAGAAAGGAGGCTATTGGTGAGGGTGGGATGGGAGAGTGAGGAAGATATGGGTTGTAGTGGCCACAGATGTTGACCAATGATTGGACTGGGAGGTGAAAAGAGAAAGAAACCAAGGGTGAACCGCAGATCTTGAACCCAGCTGCCTGATGGAACACAGGAGCCATGCCCTCCACAGAACTAGGGGAAAAGAAGATTCTGGCCTTGGCAAGAAATGATGACTTGGGTTCACCCCTCTGAGAGTTAGTCCTGCCCTTTCCACATTCTTTTATGAAACTGCAAATAGAGGGAATTACTTTCTCAGGTCTTTCTTTATTTACAGGGGGAGGTCTCTATGAAAATCATAAGGCTCTGGGACTCCTGAGTAGAGAGGAAAGGGTGACAAAAGCAGAGGCAGAGATGGGAATAAATCTTCTCTTCTTCCTTCAGGCTCCTCTGACAAGCTTGTCTCCTGCTCATGGGAAGGAAAAAGGATGACAAGAGGAACTTCCCCACTAGAATGTAACTGCTAGGAGGGCAGGGAATTTTTCTTTTCTGTCTTGTTCAGTGGTGTATCTCTGGTGCCTAGAGCAATCCCAGCAGTAGTGGGAGCTCAATAATGTTTGTTGAATGAACAGATGATCCCTGTTTCTAGGCTTATGAAGAAATAAAGACTAGGTCTCTCATAGATCACTCAGGCTCCCCCTCCCAACCTCAGTCATCTACTCTGTTCATTCTTTTAATCTTTTTTTTTTTTTCCATCGTTGTCCAAATACACCTAGAAATAATTCTCAAAGAATCCTGCTTTACAGTCTAACGCTCTTGCAAAGCTCTCAGGAACTGACAATCGCAGGCAGGATAACAAAGGAAATGGCAGCTCTCCGATGAGCAGGAAGCTGGATGTTTATGATGTGAAATAAGCACGGTCCCTTGCTGGGAGGAGGCTGGATTTGGAAGTATGCAAGTGTTTGACTTCTTTTCTTGATTTTATTTTCTGTTTGTTGGCTCACTGCAAGATTTTCATTGCTTGCCTCTTAGACTATGATTTGGAGACTGGAATGCCATCCAGAATATAACGTGAGTCTCTTTTGATGCTATGTGAGGATGCCTTACAACCAGTTTTGGCAAATTTGAGGAGTAGATTCTTCTGCAGACTCTCAAAAAGCATCATAAGGTCCAGGAGTTTGTCCGAGAGAGAGGACATCAAGGTGAATTATGTTTAAGTGGATAAGGAGTGGGAATTGAAAGGATGTTGTTGCAAAGAGTAGTTTATGAGTCAGGTTGGTCTTGACATCAGAAGTTGTAACCTCAGGCGCACCCATCCGGACTCATTATAGTTAAATTGTATCTTATCTTCCTTTTCTACTTCCTGAGACTTAATCGTGGTTTCCTCAGTTTTATCAGCTACCTAAAACTTTTTAAGATAAAAGAAAGTTTTCTTTTTGGGAAGCTACTACTCAAGGGCTCAAACTGATTTCCAAACCTGCAAGTTTAAACTAGGCAATGCTTGACATGAGCCACTCATCCTCCTCTTTTCAAATTATACTCTGGGGTCATTTATTACGTGTCTATTGCATTGCAGGCACAGCAGGAACTCGAGAACAGAGGTGAATAAGACTGTCTCTGCCTAAAACACACACGCACACACAATTTCTGTGTAGAGAAAGACACACAACCAGTTCTTCTAGAACACGCCATGGGAAGGGCTGACACGGAGCCACTGAAGGTTTTTGAGCAGTAAGTTTCATGATACCCAGGCTTAGCCTTTTCAAATGGCTTCTACTTTATCTCTGTTATGACTAACTTCATTCCTTCAAGGATGTGCAGGAGAGAAGAAGAATGATTTGCTCATTTTACAAATATTTAGTGTTGAGTCCATTCTGAGGAATTATACAGGCACCTACTTCTAGTTAAATCCCACAGGACTACTCACAATTGAAAGCAATTAGAGAGAGCTAGAGCTGAAGGTGAAGAAAGTAATTGAGTTCAAGGGGGAGGAAACCCCCTGGTACCTGGGTGAGGAAACCAGGAAGAAAAGATGAAAATGGTAGGGAGGAAGGGAGGTGAGAGACATGTGCTATCTAGGAGAGACAAGATGGTCTAACCCAGAGGCATGAAACCACCAGCCCCTATCAAGATGCTTGCCACCGGGCCATGTCTGGTTTCTCCCCAGGACTTAGGTCAGTGCCTCACATATGGTATTGAATAAAATATTTGTGAATGAAGATACTAAGAAACAATCAGGTATATTTCATTATAATCCTTATACTTGTGAATTGTACTTGTTCTCTTTGGAAAGCAAAGCTTAAACTCTCTCTACCATCTCTGTTTAATTTCCCAGGTCATCTTCACATATACTAGGTTACCATATCATATTGTATCACTTAGACATTTTCCTGTTGCAAAAAACCTACATCTTAGGTTACTTGCAGTGTTCGATTTTAATATTGTAAATATAAAGGAAAGCAAGAAAGTATGACAGCACTACACAGCAATGGAGCTCCCCAGGAGGAGCCCAAAAGGGAATCAACGAAGGTTCCGTGCTGGTTTGCAATTCAAAGCCAATCCTGGTCACCTGCTTGTGCATCTCTGCCTCAGAAGCAGCAGCTCTGCTTCTCCCTCTGGTTGACTCTTCAGGAACAAGCTTCTCTCTCCCTCTCTGCTTCTTTTCCTCTGCTACTCCTGTTCCATCTCTCCCTTCCTTCTACCTAACATCAGATTTCCGCACTGAGAGAGCATGAATGGGTCGGTAGTAACCCAATGAGGGCTGCTCCCACTGGACAGAGTTCTCGTACCTGCGAATCTCACAGGCTACCCCACAGGATCCCAATGGCCGGGGTGCCCATCCCCACTCCATTCTGTCCATGAGGCAGTGTGTGTGAAGGGAACTCCCTGAAGCTGCCTGAAGGATTCAGAACATGGCAAGCACTTAGGGTTTCATGAATTTTCATTAATTTAAATTAATTTAGTCAAACAAGTATCACAGGGCTATCCAGAATTAACAGAACATTGAAAACATCATTTATCCAAATCTGAACTCCTGAAATTCCAACCCACAACCGCCCCCTACCCCCAGCAGACCTACTCTTCCCACAGACCTCTTCATCTCAGCTGAAGACAACTCTATCCCTCCAGTTACTGTAAAATTGGATTCTTCCTTGATTCCTCTCTTTCTCTCACATCCCACATCCGATCTAACTGGAAGTCCTTTTGACTCCCCTTTTAAAATATATCTGGAAACTTAGAACTTCTCACGATCTCTGCCATTACCACCATGGTCCAAATCACCATCATCTCCAGCCTGGAATTATTGCGGTTGCTCCTAACTGGTCCCCACGTACCACACCCACACTTGCTCCCCACCCATCTATTCTCAACACCGCAGCCAGAATGGTCCCTCTAAACATTGGTTGGATCATGTCACCTGTCTGTTCAGAACTTTCCAGTAGGGATTTCCCTGGTGGCGTGGTGATTAAGAATCTGCCTGCCAATGCAGGGGACACAGGTTTGAGCCCTGGTCCGGGAAGATCCCACGTGCCGTGGAGCAACTAAGCCCGTGCGCCACAACTACTGAGCCCGCGTGCCACAACTACCAAAGCCCGTGAACCTAGAGCCCATGCTCCACAAGAGAAGCCACCACGATGAGAAGCCAGGCACCATAACGAAGAGTAGCCCCCGCTCACTGCAACTAGAGAAAGCCCGCACACAGCCAAAATAAATAAATAAATTAAAAAAAAAAAGTGTCAACCTCTAGTCCCTCCCTCTCAATGATCCTGAACTGTAAAGATTTGTTACTTCAGCACGACAGATGGGGTGGGAGGTGAGGAGCTCCATGGACACAAGGAATCAGATCTTAATTCATCTTTTTGCCTGATATAATAAATCTGAAAAGACAAAACAGCTTCAGAATTATCACAACAAAAGGTATTGTAAAATAAATTGAATGTGTAAATTTTTACACAATGTGAAATAAAGAATTGATCCAAATGAGCTAGAATTTGTCAGAGAAGTGTCCCTGGAAGAAGTGGATTTTGAATCAATTCTGGAACAGGTGGAGAGAGATTGAAATTTCCCAATAAGGGAAGGACAAAATTCTTTTTGGTGTACAAGAGGGGAAGGTGGAAGAGCGCACGGAGACAGGAAGCAGTGAGTCATATATCGGGGAGGAGAGATAGAGGGTCCTGATGTGGGATACCATAGTCATTGGGGGGACTCTCCATTATGGCAGAACAACAAATCTACGGTGCAGCAGACTCGGCTAGAAATCTGAGCACAGCAAGCATGACTCAAGACTGATTTAGATTCTGGGAAGAAAAACCGAGGAATGAAAATGTGCTCATGAGAGACAATCCACAAAAAGAGAAAAGACCAAATACCACAATGAAAAATCCCAAGGGTAGCATCGGGTATTCCATTCCAACAGAAGCATAAAATTTCAACTGTACTGCATTTCCCAGAGCTACTTCAGTCACTGGGCTCATCAAATCCAATTCCTCCTTTTGGTGGTCAAAAAAATTGAAGCCACAGAGACTCATTAATGTAAAGAAACTTGAGGTCATCTGTCCATATTTTCTGAGATGGTGCTAGACTTCGTACCATTTCTCTACCTTAGGCACTCAAAACCCTTAAAAAGACAAAGAGCGTTAATGCCACAGAGGGCACACGTCTAGAAAAAGGGCTTTTAACAACCAAAAGGAATTCTGTCCCCTTCAAAGTAGTTTCTAAGTAGTTTCACTACTACTTCAAAGTACTAGTATATACTTAGTTCCAGCTGCTAGAACTCAGGCACACATCTTTTTATTATTTCTAAAATTTGTTTTCTCCAGATATATGTATACGTATAGCCGATTCACTTTGTTGTACAGCAGAAACTAACAACATTGTAAAGCAACTATACGCCAATAAAAATTTAAAAAAAAATAATTTAAATATTTTTAAATTAAAGATGCATTTTTTTTATTTATTTGTTTTTATTTATTTATTTCTGGCTGTGTTGGGTCTTCGTTGCTGTGCATGGGCTTTCTCTAGTTGCGGCGAGCGGGGGCTACTCTTCGTTGCAGTGTGCGGGCTTCTCATTGCAGTGGCTTCTCTTGTTGCAGAGCACAGGCTCTAGGCGCGCAGGCTTCAGTAGTTGTGGCATGCAGACTCAGTAGGTGTGGCTCCCAGGCTCTAGAGCACAAGCTCAGTAGTTGTGGCGCACGGGCTTAGTTGCTCTGCGGCATACGGGATCTTCCTGGACCAGGGATCGAACCTGTGTCCCCCGCATTGGCAGAAGGTTTGTTAACCATTGCTCCACCAGGGAAGTCCCCCCCAAAAATAAAGATTATTGAATCTTTATCCTTTGAGGTAGATGATTATGAGAAATAGCCAAAAATCCTTCAGTTCTAGTTCTGGTGACTAAGGTGTATGATCAGACTGGGGACAACACCATTTTTATTATAGTAAAATGAATAGATTGACTTTCTCATGTGGTTTCTTTTTGAGTGCTTTATAGAGAGCTGTTGTTTCTCACTCGGGTGCTGCAGAGGGAATGGATGGCTTCTATGGTCCCTGCCATCAGGAAACTTACATTTGAAGGCAATACTTACACAAGTGGACATGTTTATACCTGCAAAAGTGAAATACCATGATGTGTGAGAAGAGAGTGAGCCATTAGTTTGGTTTGAGAAACAGGGAAAGTAGCATTTTAGCTGGCATTTTGGGGAATAGATAGAATCAATAAGCAAAACAAAGAAAGGAATAAAAAGAACATTCCAGAGTAAGAAAAAACCAAATCACAGCGATGTGAAAGTGCAGGGTGAGTTCAAGAAATAAATAGTTCTGTGGTTGGAGCAACAGGCGCTTGGGAGAATGGCAGTGGAGATGAAACCAGATGATGGAGGAGAGTAAACATCAGACTCAGGATTGCAGCAGGACCCAAGAAAGCACCTCCAGGCATATTCTGAACAACTCAGCTTTGTTAGAATTAACGGGTAGCTTCCCGAGATAAGTATTTTGAAGAATAACACTCTTTGGAACTCTCAAGGTCCAGGACCGCAGGAACACACATCAGTCTCCCTTACTTGATAACCATATCTGATACTGGTGTATCTCCGTAGAGGGAAATTACTCACCAATTAGGTAAGAAATCAGGCTTCAGAGCGTCAAACAAATCATCAGCAGACCAACAACAGAGGAGGAGAGTCAGTCCTGCCGGGCAGTCTGTCATATGAGGTTACAGAGTATGAAGATAAACTCTTCCAGGAAGGCCTCTTGAGAAAAATCTATTCCTGTCTCAGGGGAATTTGAGAGGTCTCTCATAGGGTCAGGAGTCATCAGGGATGAGGTGGCAGGGGTGGGGACGCATGGATCGAGCTTGGAAAGAGCCCAGTCTGGTGAAGTGCTGAGGTCGAGAAATGGAAGAATGGAGGAAGAAGCCTAATGGACTCTCCAGCACCAACACAGGATGGAAGTGATGGGAGTGTGAGAGGAAGACCACAGCCAGCTCAGCCTGCTGGTGCCCAAGACGAACACGGAGGGCTCAGGATAGAGCAGCCATAGCAGCAGGATTCATTCTGAACGCCACCAGCTGGTGGTCCAAATCTACCCAGATAATTCCCTGTCCTGGTCAGAACTGGTCCTAGAACAGTGGCTGTCAAGCTTGGGATACACCACAGTGGTCTGGAGGGCTTGTCAAAACACAGATTGCTGATATTGTCAAAACACCCTAGAGTTTCTGATTCAGTAGTTCTGGATGGGCTGAAGAATTTGGCTTCCTAAGGACTTCCCAGGTAGTGCCAATGCTGCTGGGAACCACTGACCTAGAACTTGATGGGCCAGAGTGCTCAGGTAGTCTTCAGTAGCTGAATCTAAGAGGAACTAGAGAGGGTAGGAGTTGTTAGTTTCCAGCCCGGGCTGGAGACTGATAAACATCAAAAGACAACAATCAGGACAGTGGTGATGCAATAGAAAGAGGAGAGGAAGGGAAGGCTGTTTTATTTTTTTAATTAATTAATTAATTTATTTATTTTTGGCTGTGTTGGGTCTTCGTTTCCGTGCGAGGGCTTTCTCTAGTTGCGGCAAGCGGGGGCCACCCTTCATCGCGGTGCGCGGGCCTCTCACTGTCGCGGCCTCTCCTGTTGCGGAGCACAGGCTCCAGACGTGCAGGCTCAGTAATTGTGGCTCACGGGCTTAGTCGCTCCGCGGCATGTGGGATCCTCCCAGACCAGGGCTCGAACCCGTGTTTCCTGCATTGGCAGGCAGACTCTCAACCACTGCGCCACCAGGGAAGCCCGGGAAGGCTGTTTTAAAGAAAGGAGTTCAAGAAGGAATCTGGCCCTTTGCCCGGAGTAACCACCTGCTGGAAGAGGAAGGCACTGAACCACTGGGTAGCACTGATGACCCACAGCTCTGCTATCACCTGGCTGCCTCTGGAATCATCTAGGAAGCTTTCCAAAAATACCAGGCCTTGGGCCCCATGCCCGGCACCCTAAATCAGAATCCCTGCAGGTGGGGCCCTGACTGTGGGAGCGAAAGAAAGCTCCCAGGTGATTCTCACATGTAATTAGGACTGAAAGCCACTGGTCTAAGGAGAACCTGATTCTGTCTAAAGGAAGAAAAGAATATATAATAGGGGAATCTATGGAATGCGGAGTTCATCTCCAGTTAACTTAACCTGAGCAAGATCTCCACACTGACTGGTCCTCCCTTGGCTCTGTCCTTCTCCATCCTTCAGATTCCTTTTACTGCTGGTGACATTCCAGAGGCTGAGCAGCGTCTTTGCTCTGCTCCCCCCACGCCTTGCTGTCTGTGAATCACCACTGTGGTCACAGCAGCCAAACATCCTAAGAACTGAAAACACAGAGCCAGGCACTTTCTGGAGCTTTCTTTCTTCTTGTCTCTCAGAGGCCTGACACCAAGCGCAAGTTCAAATGGTTTTTTTGTCTCTGCACAGCCACAGGTCTATGAATCATTCATTTTCTAACAAATCAAAAAGGTAGGTTTAAGAGTTATGAAATGCCCTAGTGAAAAAGAAGATTTATAGATAAGCTAGTCAAATATTTTATGGATAGATAGTCTCGGTTTAGTGAAATATAAGTGAAATTTCACATGAAAGTCCAATATATAAAATGGGTAAAAAGCACTATAGAACGGTGTGAATGCTATGCTGCTATTTTTTTTCTTTTTATTTATTTATTTATTTTAAACATCTTTATTGAAGTATAATTGCCTTACAATGGTGTGTTAGCTTCTGCTTTATAACAAAGTGAATCAGTTACACATATACAATATGTTCCCATTTCTCTTCCCTCTTGCATCTCCCTCCCTCCCACCCTCCCCATCCCACCCCTCTAGGTGGTCACAAAGCACCGAGCTGATCTCCCTGTGCTATGCGGCTGCTTCCCACTAGCTATCTATTTTACATTTGGTAGTGTATACATGTCCATGACACTCTCTTACCCTGTCACATCTCACCCCACCCCCTCCCCATATCCTCAAGTCCATTCTCTAGTAGGTCTGTGTCTTTATTCCCGTCTTGCCACTAGGTTCTTCATGACCTTTTTTTTTTTTTTCCCTTAGATTCTGTATATATGTGTTAGCATACTGTATTTGTTTTTCTCTTTCTGACTTACTTCACTCTGTATGACAGACTCTAACTCCATCCACCTCATTACAAATACCTCCATTTCATATCTTTTTATGGCTGAGTAATATTCCATTGTATATATGTGCCACATCTTCTTTATCCATTCATCTGTCGATGGACATTTAGGTTGCTTCCATGTCCTGGCTATTGTAAATAGAGCTGCAATGAACATTTTGGTACATGACTCTTTTTGACCTATGGTTTTCTCAGGGTATATGCCCAGTAGTGGGATTGCTGGGTCGTATGGTAGTTCTATTTGTAGTTTTTTAAGGAACCTCCATACTGTTCTCCATAGTGGCTGTATCAATTTACATTCCCACCAACAGTGCAAGAGTGTTCCCTTTCCTCCACACCCTCTCCAGCATTTATTGTTTCTAGATTTTTTGATGATGGCCATTCTGACCGGTGTGAGATGATATTGCATTGTAGTTTTGATTTGCATTTCTCTAATGATTAATGATGTTGAGCATTCTTTCATGTGTCTGTAGGCCATCTGTATATCTTCTTTGGAGAAATGTCTATTTAGGTCTTCTGCCCATTTTTGGATTGGGTTGTTCGTTTTTTTGTTATTGAGCTGCATGAGCTGCTTGTAAATCTTGGAGATTAATCCTTTGTCAGTTGCTTCATTTGCAAATATTTTCTCCCATTCTGATGGTTGTCTTTTGGTCTTGTTTATGGTTTCCTTTGCTGTGCAAAAGCTTTTAAGTTTCATTAGGTCCCATTTGTTTATTTGTGTTCTTATTTCCATTTCTCTGGGAGCTGGGTCAAAAAGAATCTTGCTGTGATGTATGTCATAGAGTGTTCTGCCTATGTTTTCCTCTAAGAGTTTGATAGTGTCTGCCCTTACACTTAGGTCTTTAATCAATTTTGAGTTTATTTTTGTGCATGGTGTCAGGGAGTGTTCTAATTTCATACTTTTACATGTACCTGTCCAATTTTCCCAGCACCACTTATTGAAGAGGCTGTCTTTTCTCCACTGTATATGCTTGCCTCCTTTATCAAAGATAAGGTGACCATATGTGTGTGGGTTTATCTCTGGGCTTTCTATCCTGTTCCATTGATCTATATTTCTGTTTTTGTGCCAGTACCAAACTGTCTTGATTACTGAAGCTTTGTAATATAGTCTGAAGTCAGGGAGCCTGATTCCTCCAGCTCCATTTTTCGTTCTCAAGATTGCTTTGGCTATTCGGGGTCTTTTGTGTTTCCATACAAATTGTGAAATTTTTTGTTCTAGTTCTGTGAAAAATGCCAGTGGTAGTTTGATAGGGATTGCATTGAATCTGTAGATTGCTTTGGGTAGTAGAGTCATTTTCACAATGTTGATTCTTCCAATCCAGGAACATGGTATATCTCTCCATCTATTTGTATCATCTTTAATTTCTTTCATCAATGTCTTATAATTTTCTGCATACAGGTCTTTTGTCTCCTTAGGTAGGTTTATTCCTAGATATTTTATTCTTTTTGTTGCAATGGTAAACGGGAGTGTTTTCTTAATTTCACTTTCAGATTTTTCGTCATTAGTGTATAGAAATGCAAGATTTCTGTGCATTAATTTTGTATCCTGCTACTTTACCAAATTCATTGATTAGCTCTAGGAGTTTTCTGGTAGCATCTTTAGGATTCTCTATGTATAGTATCATGTCATCTGCAAATAGTGACAGCTTTACTTCTTCTTTTCCGATTTGGATTCCTTTTATTTCTTTGTCTTCTCTGATTGCTGTGGCTAACACTTCCAAAACTATGTTGAATAACAGTGGTGAGAGTGGGCAACCTTGTCTTGTTCCTGATCTTAGTGGAAATGGTTTCAGTTTTTCACCATTGAGGACAATGTTGGCTGTGGGTTTGTCATATATGGCCTTTATTATGTTGAGGAAAGTTCCCTCTATGCCTACTTTCTGCAGGGCTTTTATCATAAATGGGTGTTGAATTTTGTCGAAAGCTTTCTCTGCATCTATTGAGATGATCATATGGTTTTCCTCCTTCAATTTGTTAATATGGTGTATCACATTGATTGATTTGCGTATATTGAAGAATCCTTGCATTCCTGGGATAAACCCCACTTGATCATGGTGTATGATCCTTTTAATGTGCTGTTGGATTCTGTTTGCTAGTATTTTGTGGAGGATTTTTGCATCTATGTTCATCAGTGATATTAGCCTGTAGTTTTCTTTCTTTGTGACATCTTTGTCTGGTTTTGGTATCAGGGTGATGGGGGCCTCGTAGAATGAGTTTGGGAGTGTTCCTCCCTCTGCAATATTTTGGAAGAGTTTGAGAAGGATAGGTGTTAGCTCTTCTCTAAATGTTTGATAGAATTCACCTGTGAAGCCATCTGGTCCTGGGCTTTTGTTTGTTGGAAGGTTTTTAATCACAGTTTCAATTTCAGTGCTTGTGATTGGTCTGTTCATATTTTCTATTTCTTCCTGGTTCAGTCTCGGCAGTTTGTGTATTTCTAAGAATCTGTCCATTTCTTCCAGGTTGTCCATTTTATTGGCATAGAGTTGCTTGTAGTAATCTCTCATGATCTTTTGTATTTCTGCAGTGTCAGTGGTTACTTCTCCTTTTTCATTTCTAATTCTATTGATCTGAGTCTTCTCCCTTTTTCTCTTGATGAGTCTGGCTAATGGTTTATCAATTTTGTTTATCTTCTCAAAGAACCAGCTTTTAGTTTCATTGATTTTTGCGATTGTTTCCTTAATTTCTTTTTCATTTATTTCTGACCTGATCTTTATAATTTCTTTCCTTCTGCTGGCTTTGGGGTTTTTTTGTTCTTCTTTCTCTAATTGCTTTAGGTGCAAGGTTAGGTTGTTTATTCGAGATGTTTCCTGTTTCTTGAGGTAGGCTTGTATTGCTGTAAACTTCCCTCTTAGCACTGCTTTTGCTGCGTCCCATAGGTTTTGGGTTGTCGTATCTCCATTGTCATTTGTTTCTAGGTATTTTTTGATTTCCCCTTTGATTTCTTCAGTAATCACTTCGTTATTAAGTAGTGTATTGTGTAGCCTCCATGTGTTTGTATTTTTTACAGATCTTTTCCTGTAATTGATATCTAGTCTCATAGCGTTGTGGTCGGAAAAGATACTTGATACGATTTCAATTTTCTTAAATTTACCAAGGCTTGATTTGTGACCCAAGATATGATCTATCCTGGAGAATGTTCCATGAGCACTTGAGAAAAATGTGTATTCTGTTGTTTTTGGGTGGAATGTCCTATAAATATCAATTAAGTCCATCTTGTTTAATGTATCATTTAAAGCTTGTGTTTCCTTATTTATTTTCATTTTGGATGATCTCTCCATTGGTGAAAGTGGGGTGTTAACATCCCCTACTATGATTGTGTTGCTGTCGATTTCCCCTTTTATGGCTGTTAGTATTTGCCTTATGTATTGAGGTGCTCCTATGTTGGGTGCATAAATATTTACAATTGTTATACCTTCCTCTTGGATCGATCCCTTGATCATTATATAGTGTCCTTCTTTTTCTCTTGTAATAGTCTTTATTTTAAAGTCTACTTTGTCTGATATGAGAATTGCTACTCCAGCTTTCTTTTGATTTCCATTTGCATGGAATATCTTTTTCCATCCCCTCACTTTCAGTCTGTATGTGTCTCTAGGTCTGAAGTGGGTCTCTTGTAGACAGCATATATATGGGTCCTGTTTTTGTATCCATTCAGCCAGCCTGTGTCTTTTGGTGGGAGCATTTAAACCATTTACATTCAAGGTAATTATCGATATGTATGTCCCTATTCCCATTTTCTTAAATGTTTTGGGTTTGTTAGTGTAGGTGTTTTCCTTCTCTTGTGTTTCTTGCCTAGAGAAGTTCCTTTAGCATTTGTTGTAAAGCTGGTTTGGTGGTGCTGAACTCTCTAAGCTTTTGCTTGTCTGTAAAGGTTTTAATTTCTCCATCAAATCTGAATGAGATCCTTGCTGGGTAGAGAATCTTGGTTGTAGGTTTTTCTCCTTCATCACTTTAAGTATATCCTGCCACTCCCTTCTGGCTTGCAGAGTTTCTTCTGAAAGATCAGATATTAACCTTATGGGGATTCCCTTGTGAGTTATTTGTTGTTTTTCCCTTGCTGCCTTTAATATGTTTTCCTTATATTTAATTTTTGACAGTTTGATTAATATGTGTCTTGGCGTGTTTCTCCTTGGGTTTATCCTGTATGGGACTCTCTGTGCTTCCAGGACTTGATTAACTATTTCCTTTCCCATATTAGGGAAGTTTTCAACTATAATCTCTTCAAATATTTTCTCAGTCCCTTTCTTTTTCTCTTCTTCTTCTGGGACCCCTATAATTCAAATGTTGGTACGTTTAATGTTGTCCCAGAGGTCTCTGAGACTGTCCTCAGTTCTTTTCATTCTTTTTTCTTTATCCTGCTCTGTAGTAGTTATTTCCACCATTTTATCTTCCAGGTCACTTATCCTTTCTTCTGCCTCAGTTATTCTGCTATTGATCCCATCTAGGGTATTTTTAATTTCATTTATTGTGTTTTTCATCATTGCTTGGTTCCTCTTTAGTTCTTCTACGTCCTTGTTAAATGTTTCTTGCATTTTGTCTATTCTATTTCCAAGATTTTGGATCATCCTTACTATCATTATTCTGAATTCTTTTTCAGGTAGACTACCTATTTCCTCTTCATTTGTTAAGTCTGGTGTGTTTTGACCCTGCTCCTTCATCTGCTGTGTGTTTTTCTGTCGTCTCATTTTGCTTATCTTACTGTGTTTGGGGTCTCCTTTTCACAGGCTGCAGGTTTGTAGTTCCTGTTGTTTTTGGTATCTGTCCCCAGTGGGTAAGGTTGGTTCAGTGGGTTGTGTAGGCTTCCTGGTGGAGGGAACTAGTGCCTGAGCTCTGGTGGATGAGGGTGGATCTTGTCTTTCTGGTGGGCACGTCCACGTCTGGTGGTGTATTTTGGGGTGTCTGTGGCCTTATTATGATTTTAGGCAGCCTCTCTGCTAATGGATGGGGCTGTGTTCCTGTCTTGCTACTTGTTTGGCATAGGGTGTCCAGCACTGTATCTTGCTGGTCATTGAGTGAAGCTGGGTCTTGATGTTGAGATGGAGATCTCTGAGAGATTTTTGCCGTTTGGTATTACGTGGAGCTGGGAGGTCTCTTGTGGACCAGTGTCCTGAAGTTGGCTCTCCCACCTCAGAGGCATGGCCCTGATTCCTGGCTGGAGCACCAAGAGCCTTTCGTCCACACGGCTCAGAGTAAAAGGGAGAAAAAATAGAAAGAAAGAAAGAAAGAAAGAGGCTATAATATAGTGAAGTAAAATAAAGCTATTGTAAAGCAAAGCTATACAGACAAAATCTCACCCAGAAGCATATGCATTATACACTCACAAAGAAAAGGAAAAGGGGAAAAATTAATATATCCTGCTCCGAAAGTCCACCTCCTGAATTTGGGGTGATTCGTTGTCTATTCAGGTATTCAACAGATGCAGGCACATCAAGTTGTGGAGTTTTAATCCGCTGCTTCTGAGGCTGCTGGGAGAGATTTCCCCTTCTCTTCCCTGTTCGCACAGCTCCTGGGGTTCAGCTTTGGATTTGGACCCGCCTCTGCGTGTAGGTCGCCTGAGGGCATCTATTCCCCGCCCAGACAGGACAGGACGGGGTTAAAGGAGCAGCTGCTTCAGGGGCTCTGGCTCACCCAGGCCGCGGGGAGGGAGGGGTACAGAGGAGGCGGGGCGAGCCTGCGGCGGCAGAGGCCCGTGTGACGTTGCACCAGCCTGAGGCGCGCAGTGCGTTCTCCCGGGGAAGTTGTCCCCGGATCACGGGACCCTGGCAGTGGCGGGCGGCACAGGCTACCGGGAGGGGCGGTGTGGAGAGTGACCTGTGCTCGCACACAGGCTTTTTGGAGGCGGCAGCAGCAGCCCCAGCGTCTCACGCCCGTCTCTGGGGTCCGCGCTGATCGCAGCGGCTCGCGCCCTTCTCTGGAGTTCGTTTAGGCGGCGCTCTGAATCCCCTCTCCTTGCGCGCAGTGAAACAAAGAGGCAAGAAAAAGTCTCTTGCCTCTTCGGCAGTTGCAGACCTTTTCCCGGTCTCCCTCCCAGCCAGCTGTGGTGCGCCAACCCCTTCAGGCTGTGTTCACGCTGCCAACCCCAGTCCTCTCCCTGCGATCCGACCGAAGCCGAGCCTCAGCTCCCAGCCCCGCCCGCCCCGGCGGCTGAGCAGACAAGCCTCTCGGGCTGGTGAGCGCTGCTCGGCGCCGAGCCTCTGTGCGGGAGTCTCTCCGTTTTTCCCTCTGCGCCCCTGTTGCTGTGGGGTCCGCGCTGATAGCCGCGGCTCGCGCCCATCTCTGAAGTTCGTTTAGGCGGCGCTCTGAATCCCCTCTCCTCGCGCACCAGGAAACAAAGAAGGAAGAAAAAGTCTCTTGCCTCTTTGGCAGCTGCAGACTTTTTCCCGGACTCCCTCCCAGCTAGCTGTGTTGCGCTAACCCCTTCAGGCTGTGTTCACGCCGCCAACCCCAGTCCTCTCCCTGCGATCCGACCGAAGCCCGAGCCTCAGCTCCCAGCCCCGCCCGCCCCGGCGGGTGAGCGGACAAGCCTCTCGGGCTGGTGAGTGCTGGTCAGCGCCGAGCCTCCGTGCGGGAAGTGCGGGAATCTCTCCGCTTTGCCCTCCACACCCCTGTGGCTGCGCTCTCCTCCGTGGCTCCGAAGCTTCCCCCCTCTGCCACCCGCAGTCTCCGCCCACGAAGGGGCTTCCTAGTGCGTGGAAATCTTTCCTCCTTCACAGCTCCCTCCCACTGGTGCAGGTGCCGTCCCTATTCTTTTGTCTCTGTTATTTCTTTTTTCTTTTGCCCTACCCAAGTACGGGGGGAGTTTCTTGCCTTTTTGGAGGTCGGACGTTTTCTGCCAGAGTTCAGTGGGTGTTCTGTAGGAGCAGTTCCACGTGTAGATGTATTTCTACTGTATCTGTGGGAAGGAAGGTGATCTCCGCGTCTTACTCTTCCGCCATCTTCTCTCCTCCCCCTATGCTGCTATTTGTGTTAGTAAAAGGAAGGAGGTGAGGGACTTCCCTGGTGGTCCAGTGGTTAAGAATCCACCTGGCAATGCAGGGGACACGGGTTCGAGCCCTGGTCCGGGAAGATCCCACATGCCGCGGAGCAACTAAGCTCATGCGCCACAACTACTGAAGCTCACGCGCCTAGAACCCGTGTTCTGCAACAGGAGAAGCCACCGCAATGAGAAGCCCGCGCACTGCAATGACTCGGAAATCCCCAGTTGAATAAGGTGCTTGAACATCTCACCTTTCATAAAACACAGCCTCAAGAGAAACGCTGGTAAGAGGGATCCTATAAATCCAAAATAACTCATGGAGAAATCTTTGTGTTTAAATGTTAAATAACCTTTGTACTTAAATGTTAATCACACCTATAAAAAAATGTATAATCTCAGTTCCAAAAGCAAGGGCAATTTATATGTTTTGTATTAGTTCATTTCATCAATAAATTGTTCTTATCTTTTTTTTTGGCTAAAAAAAAACAAAAAGAACTCCAACTTTTTTTTATTCTTATTTTTAAAATAAAAATATTTATTTATTTATTTTTTATTTAATAAAAACTCCAATTTTATTTTATCTTGCACTTCTTTGTGTAAGTGCAGTGGGGTGGGAAGGCGTGGTGGTGAGGCAGCCTGCCATCTTGATTGGAAGTCCTTTTGGTAAGAACATTTAAAAAAAAATAAATTTATTTATTTAATTTATTTATTTTTGGCCGCGTTGGGTCTTCGTTACTGCGGGCGAGCTTTCTCTAGTAGCAGCGAGCGGGGGCTGCTCTTCGTTGCAGTGAGCAGGCTTCTCTTGTGGCGGAGCATGGGCTCTAGGCGCGTGGGCTTCAGTAGTTGAGGCACACGGGCTCAGTAGTTGTGGTTCGCGGGCTCTAGAGCGCAGGCTCAGTAGTTGTGGTGCACGGGCCTAGTTGCTCCATGGCATGTGGGATCTCCCCGGACCAGGGCTTGAACTCGTGTCTCCTGCATTGGCAGGCAGATTCTTAACCACTGCACCACCAGGGAAGTCTGAGCTTCCCTGGTCTGGGAACTAAGATCCTACATGCTGCGTGGTGTGGCCAAAATAAAATTTAAAAATTTTTTTTAAAAACTTAAATAAAGAAAGGAGGTGAGACAATATGAGGTGGAGGTGGGTAATCTCTAGAAAGATAGACAGGAGATGGCGACCTTGGTTTCCTGCAAGGTGGGGAACTAGGGACAGCGTAGTAAGAAGACTTTTCACTGCGTATGCTTTTGTACCTCTTGGATTTTTAATAATGTGCATGGATCACCTATTCAAAATTAATTTCTTAACAATTAATTTTTCATAGTGGAGCTGTTCCGGTTGGAGCAGGCTGGACCTCACCTTGCCCCCTCTTCCCCTCGCTCTAAACCCTTACCCCCAGACGAAGCCCCATCAGGACTTCTAATCCCATGAAGTTCCTCAGAAGATGGGTACCCCCCTACCATGGGATCCAGTTAGAGGACTGCTGAACATTTTCAACCCCACATTTTTTAGCCAGAATTGATTCCTAGAGAGGCCAAGTGACTGGCTCAAAGTCACACAACTAACAAATAAACCTAAATCTCCTCATTCTTTCTTCAATGTTTTTTTCCATGAGTCCTCAAATATAATCCCTTCAACAGAGCAGATCAGACATTTGTTGAACTTCTATAGCTATGCCTAAGAGATACCATTCATACATGCACACATCAGTGGCAGAGAAAACTTATTGACCACATACCAAATAAATAAGCACAAGCTTCACTATCACAGTATTGATTATATGGCAATAAGCACCCTCACTATTAGTGAAAGTTCATGCTATTAAAGGATTATGTAGCTTAGTTGGATATTTTTTAGCATGAGTCACAAGACAAACATTTGGAAGATGAAAGCACCATATATAGAAAGCAGCCCTGTTGCTTTTCATTGGTGCTGGCACAGCCCCAGTGGCCACTAGGTGGCGTAGTGTCCTAACAACAGTAAAGCCGCAGGCCTAAAGCTCTTAGAAAGTAAAACCGTGAATTAATATCCCACAAGTGACCCACCTGGCTACACACACAGCCTTGAGGCCCAGACGGAATTATTGGTACAAATTCCAAATAATTCCTCTATCTTTTGATGACTTATGTCCTCTATTGTAATAGCCAACAACGCTTTAGCTTACGTCAAAAAGCAGGCTCAAACCAGCTGCCCTTGGGCAGAATCCGGTCAGCAGCAGTGTGTTTTTGCCTAGGGCAGAGTTTGGTTTTGTTATTTTGTTTTAATCCAAAATGGCCTTAGGTGGAGCAGGCCCTCCCAGAACACCAACCACTCTCTAATGTCTTATTTTGGGTTTATCCACACACTTGCATGGCCCCTGAGGCGTGAGGTTGGGATCCCTGCTAAAATGTCTTTCTTAAATACACAATGACTCCACAGTTGCAATCGAACTGATCTCTCCAGTTATCTGGGGCTTTCCCACCTCCATCTATCTTTTCTCATCATTCTTCCACAATGACTCCTCCATGGCATGTCCATTGTTTTGCAATCCTTCTCATTCTCTTTTTAATTAATTAATTAATTTATTTATTGGTGGTGTTGGGCCTTTGCTGCTGTGCACGGGCTTTCTCTAGTTGCGGGGAGCGGGGGCTACTCTTCTTTGAGGTGCGTGGGCTTCTCATTGCGGTGGCTTCTCTCGTCACGGAGCACAGGCTCTAGGCGCGCGGGCTTCAGTAGTTGTGGTGCATGGGCTTAGTTGCTCTGCTGCATGTGGGATCTTCCTGGACCAGGGATCGAACCTGTGGCCCCTACATTGGCAGGCAGATTCTCAACCACTGCGCCACCAGGGAAGTCCCTGCAATCCTTCTCATTCTTGAAGGCCTAGATTCAATGTCACCTTCCTCAATCATACCAGGCTGAAGTGCATTTTTCCCCTACTCTGACCTCCCAGGGCAAACAGAGCCTATACTTCTTAGTTTGTGCTTATTTTCTGCTCCATTCCATTAGCTGTCTTTCATATGTCTCAGCTATGTGTAAGTTCTCTGAGGGAAGCAAAGAGGTCCGCCACTTCGTGTGTGTGCGTGTGTGTGTGTGTGTGTGTATGTGTGTGTAATGGTATCCTGTACAGTGCCCTACCCTGCTTTTGATTTCTTCCAACTCAAAAGCTATGTGAACATCTCCTTAATGGGGACTAATAGGAGACACGGTGGTTTAGAAAAAAGTCTTTTTTAGAATATCCTGACAGAAATAATTTATTGATGCAAGTGAAACCGTGCACCTCATATTGGGACTTGAACCCACATGCCAGGACTTGAACCCAGCCAAAACCCAGATTGGGACTTGAATCCACGTGGCCGGGACTTGAACCCAGCCAAAACCCAGACTGGGGCTTGAACCCACACAGCTGGTACTCGAACCTGGCCTAAACCCACAGTCTTTCAACTGAGATCACACACTTGTTTTCAGGGCTTAATGAAGCTCAGGTTCTTGATGTCACATCGCAGAAAGAATTCAGTGAGACAAAGTGATAGGTAAGAAGTGGATTTACTTAGAAGCACACTCCACAGACAGAGTGTGGGCCATCTCAGAAGGTGAGAAAGGCACCAGGGTATGGGGTTGTCACTTTTTATAGGAGTGGGTAATTTCATAAGCTAATGAGTGGGAGGAGTATTCCAGCTATTTTAGGAAGGGGTGGAAATTTCCAGGAATTGGGCCACCACCCACTTTTCGATCCTTATGGTCTTGGAACTGTCATAGTGCCTATGGGTGTGTCATTTAGCTTGCTGATGTGAGCGTATACTGAGGCTCAAGGTCTAGTGGAAAAAGTTGACCTGTCCGCCGTCTTGGACCCACTTGGTTCTAATCAGTTTATATCATGTCCTCGGACCATGTCATTCTTTCAAAGGTTGTGCCCTGCCTCCTTCCCTCCTGTTTCACAAGTATATGAAAAATTAAAACTAAGCTACAACTTCATTGTCTCCCCCAGGTACTAAGGGGATGTATCACAGGGTTCAGTATAAGATCTGGACTTAGACAGCCTGGGTACACATCATTGCCTCACCCTTGACAAGCTGGGTAACCCTGAGGGTGTTACTTCACCTGCAAATAATAAGATAATGATAGCACCTACTTCAGAGGATTTGTTTTTATTAATATTTTACTTTGAAATGACTTTAGAAACATTGCGAAAATTGTAGAGAGATTCTATTATACAGCCTTCACCCAGCTTCCCCTACTATTAACATCTTACATAAATGTAGCTCAATGATCAAACCCAGGAAACTGATGTTGGTACAATACCATTAACTACATCTACAACCTTGTTTGAATTTCACCAGTTTTCCCACTGATTTCCCTTTTCTGGCCCAGGATCCAATCTAGGTTCCCATATTGCATTTGGGTATCATGTCTTCTTCCTTTCCTCCAATCTGTGATGCTTCTGGAAAGCCCAGGCCAGTTATTCACAATATGTGTCTCATGTTTTCTAATGAGTAAATTGAGGTGATGCACTTTTGGGCAAGGATGTGATGTTGTGCTCTTCTCAGCACATCATATGTGGGAATACGTGATGTTGCTCTGTCTTATTACTGAGAAGGTTAACCTTAATCACTTGAATAAAGTGGTGTATGGGGGATGTCTCCACTGTAAAGTTACGATTTTTCCCTTTGTAATTAAAAAATATTTGTGGGGAGATACTTTGAGACCCTACAAATATCCCATTTCTCATCATACTTTCACCCACTGATTGTAGTGACCGTCAATAGTTCTTACCTGCAATGATTATTACTGCGGTGTTTGCCCAACAAAGATCTTCTGTTTCTCTCATTCCTTCTACATGTACTAACTGAAATTCTACTGTGAGGAAGAAGTGCTCCTCCCCCCCGCCCCTGCCACTTATTTCTTTGGAGGGGTTTTATGAAGATGAAATGAAGTAAGACATTTACAACAGTGCCTGGCACACGGCGAAGGCTCAGTAAGTGTGAGCCATTTCTAATGTCATTAGTGAGACAATAAGAAAGTTTTCTGATTAATCTAGACATTTTCTGGTTCAGAATAAGTACTTCTAATATGTTTAAGGATGTTTCAAAAAAGTATAGCATATTAGTTTGCTAGGATGCCATGACAAAATACCACACACTGCGTGGCTTAAGCAATAGAATTTTATTTTCTCACAGTTCTGGAGGCTGGAAGTCCAAGATCAAGGTGACAGCTGATTTGGTTTCTTCTGAGGCATCTCTCCTTGGCTTGCAGATGACCACCTTCTCCCTGTATCCTCACATGGTCGTCCCTCTGTGTGCAAACCCCTGGTGTCTCTTCCTGAGCCCAAATTTCCTCTTTTAAGAACACTAGTCATGGACTTCCCTGGTGGTCCAGCAGTTAAGACTCCCAGTGCAGGGCACCCGAGTTCTATCCCTGGTCAGGAACTACTATCCCACGTGCCGCAACTAAGCCTGCGCACTCTCTAGAGTCCAGGCGCCACCGCAACAAGAGAAGCCGCACTGCAATGAAGACCCAGCGAGAAGCTGCACCACAACGAAGACCCAGCACAACCAAAACAAACAAACAAACAAACAAACAAACGCTAGTCAGATTGGATTAGAACCCACCGTGGTTTAGGACCCACCCGAACGGCCTCATCTTAACTTAATCACCTCTTGAAAGGCCCTTATCTCCAAATACTGTCGCATTCTGAGGTACTGGAGTTAGAGTTGCAGCATACAAATTTTGTGAAGGAATGCAATTCAGCCCATAATATCTACCTACTTACTTCAAAGAACTATCATGAAAAAAATCATTGTACATGTGACAGTGCTTTCAGAATTAGAAAGCACTGTACAGATACAAAGCAACAGTGCAAAAATCGTTGCAACTCTTTGCAACCATTTTTGCATTTCACTTACAAGTTGCTTAAGCATTCCCTTATGATGTTATTAGCACTATTAATTGAAGTGCCGTTTCCTGGCTGTCACAGAGCTCTGGAAGGCAAACTTCAACCCAGCTGCTGTCTGCGTTATCACACAATCTCACTGAATGGCACCCACAGTTGGTGTGTTTTGCTGGATTTTTTGTCTTCCCGAAGCTCAGGGCTTCTAGTAGCTCTCTTCAGTCTGTGCCAGCTACCCTGACAGAGGCCCAAGGCATCTCCTTCCCTGAGAGAGGAAGCCTGCCCATGAGCGGGCCAGCAGAACCCCCATTTCTGCATCCACCAGCTGTGTAGCCTCGGGCAAGGCCCCCTCGACATCACACTTTGTCTCGATTCCACAGCTGAGAGAAAAGGATAACAATCCTCACAAGCAAGCAGTGAAGATGAATGAGTTAATCTTTAAGGGGCATTTGGATAACATAAAATGGGCAAACTCTTATTCATGTCTTTCTAGAACCAGCATCAGACTAAAACACCTGCTAGGAAGCTAATCCTTTTATATAACATTTTCTTAAAGGAAGCAATTTGCAGATTTTCATAAATCTTAGCCTCCTGGAAGTGGGAACAGGACACACATTTCACTCTATCTGAGTCAGTGAAAAGGGGGAATGATCTCCTCCCACTGAAGGTTTTGCTTATCAGAGGCTAAGAGAGGCCAGGGGAAAACTGTGGCCCTCGCCTGCCCTGCCTGCCCTGGGTGAGGGAGAGAAGCCAGGTCTCTTCAGCCCCTGAACCCTCCATCCACAGCTGGCACGTTCCGGGTGTGTGGGAGGAGGGACTGGGTACAGTTTAACTGCTTCCTCTACCAGCTGGCCAAGCCCATCACCATTCCTCTGGCTGCCGGTAGCCATTCCTTGCTTTAAGCCTTTTGGAGTTATGAGTACTTTGATAGCCAAAGAAGAGAAGTCCCCTTCTGAGCTGTTTGGCCAGTTTCAGAGCACCCCAGGGGAGTTTCTCTGTAGGAACTGTCTTTGTTTACCACGTAGCATTACCTCTTTACAAAATTTAATCCCTCTTCCTGTGAGGTACCCACAGTGAGCATCTAGTTTTTTTGGAGGCCCTTTCTCTGTTCCATTTCCTTCTTTTCCTTGCCCAACTCTCAGGCAATTATCACCTTCTGTTCCACGACAGCATTCTAGAATGTCTCCTTAATCCAGCCTGCACATGCCCAGCATTGCCTGCCTTCTCTGCCCCTCTCCACCTCTTCAAATCTTAAAGTTGAAACAAAATCTCTCCAATACCACCCCTATTCCCACATTCTCTTTGAAGTTCCTTGTGGCTATTGTCACACCTGTGCCTGGGTGACAGGGGAAAGAAGGGAAGGGGGGGCAACAGGGGCAGACAGAGCGACATAGACAATATTGTGAGGTAAGCACACGGCCCATCTGGGGAACTACAGACCGTCCAGTAAAGCAGGAGCGCAAGGAACAAGAGAGAGAGAGAAAGCTGGTGGGGCACTCCGAGGCAGGTCACAAAGAGCCCTTGGAGTGAAGTTCGGACTTTATCAGGAGACGGTGGGAACCACTGAAGGGTTTTAAGTAGGCAAGTGTCACGAACAGATTTGGAAACAACGGGAGACCACCTGGCGCTGGTGCAATAATCCAAAGTTGACAGCGGCGAGGGAAAAGGAGCCGTGATGTTAACTTAAGCAGCGTTACTCAAACTGTTGTCCTTGGACCAGGGCCAACTTCTGGATCAATGTCCGTCTTGCCACCGTTTTTACTGATCCACTATGAGATAAGGAACGAGTGCCAGAAAGTAAACCCAAGGCAGTTCTTCATCAAGAAAGTCTTGCTATAGGAAAAAATTTTTGAAAGTGTCAGTTGAACTAAAAAGTGTGCCTAGTGACATAGTTGATTTACATTCTGGCCCAAGTGCCTTATCTTTGTGGACCCGTCACAAACAGTTCTCAGACCAGGGATGTGAGAGGCACTGAATCAAAGTGCTTTCCGAACTCATGGTGATTTGGGTCAGTGAGAAGCTTGTAGTCATGGTGGGTTAGGAAAGGGAGGGAGACAAGGTATGATTCTAAGAAGAACCAGTAACCCAAGGTGTGGAAGGGATGACGTGCTGAAAGAATGGTACATGAATTGAGTCTCTGAGGGCTCAAACTGAGACGCCGGATCCCAGAGTGGACTTGACCATGGCTTTGAGTAAAGCAGAACTGAGTTCAAATGCAAACGTCCTGATGTACAGTATAAACTTATGTTATTTAGCTAACCTCTCTGAACCTCATTTCCCTGTCAGTAAAACGGAGGGAATAATACCGGCCTCAGAGGGACACGATTCCCATGACACAACATACAGAAGGCGTTTGTTAACCATTCCTAAGATCTGGCACAGGATAAGCACTTGTTGAAAATGTGTTGAATATCATAAAAAATATGCTCAAAGGTGATGAGAAGGCTGTAAAAAAAAAAAAAAAGAATAGTGTGAATAAAGACAGAGTTCGAAGTATGTAGGTTGGCTAGTCTGGAATATCAAACTCTGTAAAAAGGTAGTAAAATCCTGAAGAGCTCTGTCCCCAGCAGAGTTGTAAAGTCCACTTTTCTACCCCATATTCCTTCCTACTCCAGCCTCGGTCCCACATTCTGTGGCCCCAGCCTATGAGTCATCTTGGCTATCCTGTGTCCATCCCCAACCTTGGGTCTTGGTCTGATAACAGGGCTCTGCTTTGGTGCCTGTTTGGTCCCATTCATGTTGTAGGTACCCACCCAATACCCCAGGTCCCTCTACTAGGCCACCTGGACCACTCTGGCCAATCCCCTCCCACAGAGATTCCCAAACGCCCTGCCCCATGGCTGTTGCCCTGATACCTACTTGCAAATAGATGCACTGGAAAACAACCAGAGCCCATTGCCACTTGGTTTGGACCTCTTTACCGTTTGCCTGCGGGACTCTGATGTAGTATTGCCATCCCCCTTGGGCACCAAACTTTGTGGTCAGATGGAAACTTATCCCAGTACCTGATGAGTCTGGGGTTCCGCCCACCCCTCAGTACCTGCCTCACCTCCAGCGTGACAATCAAATTCTAGATCCAAGCCCATCACTACATGTACCTGGGATGAAAAAAGTATGCTTATAGTACTCTCGTATGATCCTTTGTATTTCTCTGGTGTCCATTGTCACTTCTCCTCTTTCGTTTCTAATTTTATTGATTTGAGCCCTCTCCCCTTTTTTCTTGACGAGTCTGGCTAAAGGTTTATCAATTTTGTTTATCTTTTCAAAGAACCAGCTTTCAGTTTCATTGAACTTTTCTATTGTTCGTCTCTATTTCATTTATTTCTGCTTTATGATTTCTTACCTTCTACTAACTTTGGGTTTTGTTTGTTCTTCTTTCCTTAGTTGCTTTAGGTGTAGGGTTAGGTTGTTTATTTGAGATTTTTCTTGTTCCCTGAGGTAAAAGAGTACCTTATGTTTATATGCCAATTCACAACTCACAAAGATCTTTCACATTATCTCATTTGACCCTCACACCAAAGTCATGATATAGAAAAGAATCAACTTCCCTATTTTACAGATAAGTGCAAGTGACTCAGTCAGGATGACCAACTGTCCCGGAGTGCTGAGGATTAAGAGGTTTCCTGACGTGCAGGACTGGATAGTCCTGAGGAAACTGGATGCTTAGTCACCCTAGGTCACATAGCTAGTAAGTGACTGAGCTAGGATTTGAACCCAGGGCACCTAACCCAGTACTATAATAGTTGCACTCAATAAATATTTGGTAAATGAATGACACCTACTTAGACTGTCTTCTTTCCACTGCATCATTTGCCTCTCATAAACAGCATCCCCTTCAGACTAATATATAAAGGTCTTATTTGCCTTCTTTTTTCCTGAAATGGCAATCAGAGGAAAGGGTAGGGGGGAAATACTGCTTTACATGAGAAAAGCATCCTTGCATTAACTCCCATGTAGGAATAAACACCAATAGTAATAATTTCAAAGAAGGGATTAATTAAGCAGAGTCCATGATTATCTTAATAAGAACTTGAAATCAAAAGTGGCTGTGAATGGGACACTAACCCTGTCAATATGCATACTCTGTCCCAGAATAATCAAAGCTGATTGCATATATGAATATTCAATACATGTAAATTTGAAATCCTAGAATCAGATAATAATACAGGGTTGTAAGAGATATGAAGTGGTCAGTATATCCCTTTAAAGTCAAGCCTAGGCTCACTGAAACCATCTCAGAAAAGATGACAATCTGTGCTCCTTTTAAATATCTCCAGTGAGAGCCCAAGAACTTCTTCAGGTGATGCTTTTAACACTTAACCATCATGGAAGGATGAGAGAAAAGGGGATTTGTGGAGCGAAGCTACCTAGCTGATTATGGAAAATCTTTCCCTTTTCCTTTACCCACCAAGTAGGCTTCTGTACATCAATAACAGAGAGAGAGAGAGAGAGAGAGAGAGAGAGAGAGAGAGAGAGAAACGTTGTTACCCCAGGAGAGTCTGTGGTCCAGTACTGTTTCTCGTGGTGACACTTATGTAGAAAAGAGCAAGGGTTTCTTTACAACATCAGCATTAAAAGTATCAAAATGTGGCCCTTCCAGGGCCAATGCTAGCCTGGGACTTTGTGCAAATCACAAAAACTCAGCTACTCCAAGGGGTCATTTAGAACAAGGTGTCCCATCCTCAGAGCTGTCACAGCCCCTCTCCACGGTACACAGCTTGACCTCTTGGCTAGTTGAGAGGGGGCTGAATGTCAGCCCCACTTTCTTACCTTCTGCCAGACTTTTGGGCAAGGCACAACCTCCAGTCACTGCCACCCCCCCCCCCCACACACACACTCCCTGCCCAAGCTTCTGCCAGCTCAAGCTCCCTTCTGTCACCCAGGATGCAACTATGCTCCAAGACTGCATCTAACTTTTTCTTTGACACATTTCCTTTCTTAGCTTATGTCACCTTTCAGGATAATTAAGTCTCAAGACTCAACCCCATTGTAGGACAGGCTTTGTATGCAGCCAATGTTTACATTTTTCACCTGTTTACAATCTCTGTATGCATCAAGAAGCTTCTGAATATCCATCATTCATTCAACAAGCATTTACGAGATGCCTGTAGTAAGTGTGTCAGGCACTGTACTCGGGACTGAAGTTAGTGATGGAACAGTTACAAAGGGCAGGAGTACTTGAAGCCATTAGGGAAACAGGGAATAAAAAAGCCATTCCAGGAAGAGAGAACAGTATCACACACTCAAGAAAAAATACTCAGTTAACTACAAGTTAATTCAGGAGGGCTGGAAGCAGGAAGTCATTTAAGAGTTGGCAGACATGAGCCTGGATAATTCGGTAATTTTCCAGGAAGTTTTCTCCATCTGATCCCTAGAGAAGCAATAGCTTCTGCTCTCTCACTTTGAATAAACATAAAGCAACCAAGGCTTCCTACTCTTCCTCTCTTATTTTCCAATTCCAATGCTTTTCCACTGATGAAGAAATTTTAACCCCTACTTGCATCTTCTTTTCCATCTGTCTTCTGTACTTACCCTACATATTAATCCACATCTGTGTTTGCTGCCGATAACCGCTGGGGAGGGTGGAGTAGTCAGGGTTTCCTGTGACCCAAGAAGAAGAGAAAACAAGAGGGTATCAGCCCTGCGCTATGATTAAGCCACTATGAGTTTCCTTAGAAGTCTGGTTAACCTATCTCAGCACAACATCAAATACCTGTCTCTGCTAAGTATAGCCTCTTCACTGAGGAGACAGAATCCATTAAACTCCCAAAGATGCTTTCCAGTGGCAGAAAGGGAACAAAACAAAGGACTGGCTAAGTTCAGCCAATATGAAGAGCCGCACTAGGAAAGGGAAGAGACTGGGAGAAAGGCTGAGACAAGCAAGGGATAAGGGGGAAGAGGCTCTACGGGAAGTGCTGCTGGCTTTGAGCACGACTGTGGGCCTGACTCTGTGTGCCTGGCCCACCTGCAGGCTCAGCTAGAAGGCCTCCCTGCAGGCTTCCCCTCACTGCCAACCTGAGCTGTTAAAACAGGGATAGAATCTGACCCAAGGGCTGTCAACCCACAGGCTGGAGAATGACCTGTGATGCTGCCTGAGAGTGATGACAAGGATGATGGTAACAATGACAGCGCTGGTGCCTTGAGGGTTTACAATGTGCCTGGTAGGTAGGCTATCTCTTTTAATCCTCACAACAACTCTCTGAGGTAGATACTATTACCATCTCCTTTTCACAGATGAAGGTTCACAAGTCTCCTAAAATCAGAGGTTTAAGTCAAACCCAGGTCTATGTGATTCTAGAATCAAGCTCATGCTTATCTTTCAACATAAATAAATGAATGTCTTTCATTTATTTATTTATTTATTTATTTAACAAATGCGTCTGAGGACCCACTGTTGTTTTTTTTTTTAATTTTTATTTATTTATTTATGGCTGTGTTGGGTCTTCGTTTCTGTGCAAGGGCTTTCTCTAGTTGCGGCAAGTGGAGGCCACTCTTCATCGCGGTGCGCGGGCCTCTCACTATCGCGGCCTCTCTTATTGTGGAGCACAAGCTCCAGACGCGCAGGCTCAGTAACTGTGGCTCACAGGCCCAGCTGCTCCGCGGCATGTGGGATCTTCCCAGACCAGGGCTCGAACCCGTGTCCCCTGCATTGGCAGGCAGATTCTCAACCACTGCGCCACCAGGGAAGCCCCTGAGGGCTCACTGTTAACCAAGCACTGTGCTATGTGGAGAAACAATGGAGGCCCCCTTGGAGCTTACACTCCACAGAGGAGGCAGATAAACTGTAAGCAAATAATCAACAAAAATAACCTGTTATTAGAAAGAGGCAATAAGAAAGATGAGTGGAATTTTATGGGAGAGAAGTGTAGAGGAGACCTCATAGATAGGTGGTCAGAGAAGGCCCCTCAAGGAAGGGACAACACACTGAGATCTGAAGGGTGTGTCAGAGCCAGCCAGAGGTGACCTGAGGAAGAGGTGAGGGAAGAGCATGACCGGAACAGCCTATCAAAGAAGAGACGGGGGTTAGTGTGCTGGGTGTCTATGGAGAATTTGGCAGGGACCAGATCACAAAGGTTCTTAAAGGCCATCAAAAGAATTAGAATTGTCTCTTAAGTGCCATGGCAAGCTATTGGAGATTGTCAAGCAGTAGAGTGATAGTTGATTTGCTTTTTATTAAAAAGGGAGGAAGCACAGTGTGGTAGTTAGAAGCATAGACTCTGAAACCAGGATGCCTGTGTTCAAATCCTGACCTGCTGCTTACTAGCTATGTGACTGTGGGCAACCTCTCCGTGCCTCAGCTTCTTTATCTTTAAAATGCAGAAACTAACAATACCTGCCTCAGAGTGTTATTATTAGGATTAAATTAGTTATTATTTGAAAGCACTTAAAATAGTGCTTGGTATGTAGTAATATATGTTAAGTAAATGAATAAACAAAGATTAATAGATGTCATTACTCATATATCAATACAAATATATCTTCAAATAAAGGCAGAAATGCAATAGCAAAAGCATGCTTTTCTTTTAATGAAGTCCTTTTGCTTTCTTCTTGACTCTTTCTTCTTTCTCCTCCTCCACTCACGTTAGTAACTTGTCCTGGCTAAGGTAACTCATGTGAGCAATTGAGCTTCCTACCATACCAGCCTAAAGAGGTACACGTTAGATTTATGGACATATACATAAATATGGCATGCTTTTCTCTTTGTCTTGCAAAAATTAAATCACATTATATGCATGTTTTTCTCAACCAACACTAACTTGTAGAAATCCCTTCAAGATAACTGGTACAAGTCTAATTCATCATTTTAATGACTATATCATGGTCCATGGAGGCAGATGCACCATAATTCATTCAGCTATTCCCTAATTGATGGACATTCATTTGTTTGCAGTCCTTTTGCTATTATTAACACTGCCTCAGTAAGCATTACTATTCAAATGTCCTTACATTCTGATGCTTTCATCTCTGTGAGACAGATTCCTAGGAGTGGTTTCGCTAGACTAGAGGACATAGTGTTATTTTCTAATAGATACAGGTGACAGATTGCTTGTTCAAAAGACTAATACCTCTTCCATGTCCTGTAGGAAGGTATGTGATTGCTCATTTACCTACGTCCTTGCCAAAAACAGATCATTTTTGTCAGTTTGGATGGATGCAAATAAAATTCTTATATTTAGTGAAAATTTACACATATTAAAATGCATGCGGGACTTCCCTGGCAGTCCAGTGGTTAAGACTTCACCTTCCAATGCAGAGGGTACGTGTTCAATATCTGGTCGGGGAGCTAAGATCCCACATGCCTCGTGGCCAAAAAACCAAAACATAAAACAGAAGCAATACTGTAACAAATTCAGTAAAGACTTTAAAAATGGTCCACATAAAAAAAAAAAATCTTAAAAATAAATGCATGCATCATAAGTATACAATTTGATGATTTCTGATAAATGTTTATACCATGTCACCAACACCACAATCAAGAGATAGAAATTTTCCATCACCCCTGAAAGTCTCTTCCAGCCAAGCCTCACCCTCGATAAGCAACTACTGTTTTGATTTCTATCATCATAAATTAGTTTTGCACATGGTAAAACTTCATATGAGTAAATTCATGCAAAATGTACTTTTTGGTGTCTGGCTTCTTTTGCTGAACATGTTTTTGAGGTTGTTTCATGTTGTTGCATGTATCAGTAGCAAATACTTATATATATATATATATATATATATATATATATATATATATATATATATATATAAATTAAATACAATAAAATATATAGGTTTTATATGTTCAGTTAGATGAGTTTTGACAATTGTATATTCCCCTGTTACCACCATGCAAAACATTTTCATAATCCCAGAAAGTTCCCTCCTGGTCCTTTATGTCGATTCCCACCCCATCTCATTTCCTTCAGAGGCAAGTATTTATCCAGTTTCTATTACAAATTTACTACTTAAGCCTGTTTTAGAGCTTCATACAAATAGAATCATAGAGTATTTACTCTTTATATCTGGTTTCTGTCACTCAACATAATCCTATTTTAATTCATTTGTGTTGTTTCAGTGTTGAAACAGTGGTTTCTTCCTTTTTATTGCTGATTAGTGTTTCATATGTCACCATCTGTTCCATGAGTCAGAATTTGTTTATCCATTCCCTTGTTGCTGAACATTTGTGTGGATTCTCCTTTTTTAGATATTATATATAAGATTGCTATAAACCTTCTTTTACAATCTTTTTGTGGATATAAGTTTTTATTTCTTCTGGATAAATATCTAGGATTAACTTTGTTAAGTCATAGGGTAGATGTATGTTTAATTTTATGAGAAACTGGCAAAGAGTTTTCCAAAATGATTTGCACCCTTACTGCAAACGTATGGGAGTTCCAGTTGCTCCATGTTATCTTCAACATTTGGTATTGTCATTTTTTTTTTAGCTACTCTATTGGATGTGAAATGATATTTCTTTGTGGTTTTAGTTTGCATCTACCTGGTGACTAGTGAAGCTGAGCTCCTTATGTCTTTTAATGAACAGAGGTTTTCCCTTTTATGTTTAGTGCTTTTTGCCCAAATATTTGCCTGCCCCAAAGTCACAAAGCTTACTATGCTTATTATGTACTTCTGGAAGCATTATACTTTCAGCTTTACATTTAGGTCTTTGATTTGATTAGTTTTACATTTTAGGTCTTTGATTCACCCTGAATTAATGTTTGTGTGTGGTGTGAGATAGAGATCAAGTTCATCCCCTTCCAACCCCACATGTTTAGTTTTTCCCTCATGGTTGTTGAAAGACTTTCCTTTTCCCATTAAACTTGCCTTGGTGCTTTTTTTTTTGAAATTCTATTAAACATATATGTATAGGAGTATTTCTGAACTCTATTCTACTCCTCTGATCTGTTTTTCTATACTTATGCTGATACTGATGCCAAAGGCTTGGCTGTCTCTGCACCGGTACAGAATCGAATCTCAGAGACAAGAGTTTTGGGTGAAGTAGAAAAAATAGCTTTATTGCTTTGCCAGGTAAAGGGGGACACAGCAGGCTCCTGCTTTGAAAAACTAATTGTCCCAACCCCAGAGGATGTGATGAAGGGTTTTATAGCAGTGGTTCAAGGGTGGGGTCTCTGACAATATTAAGGTGTGTGCAGGGTTTGCACTCCTTTAATCTCATCTCCCATGGTCAGTCTCCTAATCTTGTTGAGCTTCACTGGTACCTTTAATCTTGCCTCAGGTGGTTTCTTGGCTGCTCCTCCCCTGATAAACAATCTTCCCTTTGGAATTCAGGGAAGGTCATGGAGGTGGGAGTCTTGCCTACAAGGAATGGGGAGGGGGGGGGCAAGTGGGGCAAAAAGAGACCTCCATGTGCCTGGGAGCCCCACAAGGCCCTGCCTGGTTTCAATATCACAGTGTGTTTATTATTGTAGTTGTATAATAAGTCTTGACATCAGATAATGTATTTGTTCTCTCTTTGTCAAGTTTCTTTTGGTTATTCAACATGCATTTCCATATGAATTTTTAAATTTACAAAAAAAATCTATTTAGATTTTGACTGGAATTTCGCTGTATCTATTTTTTTAAACTCAAATATATGTTTTATTTTATTTTATTTTATTTTATTTTATTTTATTTATTTATTTCGGATTCTGTTTTTTTTTTTAATTTTATTTATTTCTTTCTTTATTTATTTATGACTGTGTTGAGTCTTCGTTTCTGTGCTAGGGCTTTCTCTAGTTGCGGCAAGTGGGGGCCACTCTTCATCACGGTGCGCGGACCTCTCACTATCGCGGCCTCTCTTGTTGCGGAGCACAGGCTCCAGACGCGCAAGCTCAGCAATTGTGGCTCACGGGCCTAGCTGCTCCGCGGCATGTGGGATCTTCCCAGACCAGGGCTCGAACCCGTGTCCCCTGCATTGGCAGGCAGATTCTCAACCACTGCGCCACCAGGGAAGCCCTTATTTTATTTTTTTAATTTATTTATTTTATTTTAATTTTGGCTGCATTGGGCCTTCGTTGCTGCGTGCGGGCCTTCTCTAGGTGCTGTGAGCAGGGGCTACTCTTCGTTGCGGTGCGCGGGCTTCTTATTGCGGTGGCTTCTCTTGTTGCAGAGCATGGGCTCTAGGCATGCGGGCTTCAGTAGCTGTGGTACGCAGGCTCAGTAGTTGTGGCTCGTGGGCTCTAGAGCACAGGCTCAGTAGTTGAGGTGCACAGGCTTAGTTGGTCCAAGGCATGTGGGATCTTCCCGGACCATGGCTCGAACCCATGTCCCCTGCATTGGCAGGCGGATTCTTAACCACTGCACCACCAGGGAAGTCCTCACTGTATCTGTTAATCAAACTATATTTTAAAGAAGTTTGTGTTAGACATGTGTTATTTCTACTTTAAATATATGACAGAGCTCATCCTTGAAGCTATCTGCGCCACTTCTTCTTTCATACGATGTGGATTACGTGGTGTATCTCTAACAGCTCTTTCCATTGGGAAAATTTTCCCTCCCCACTATCTTTCAAGGGCAACCCTGATTGTAGCAATACTGCAACTGTTGTTTATTTTTAGCTTGCACACATGTACCAAGACCAATTGTTGACAAACCAAGCTCAGGCTTTTTCATCCTCCCTCAGCTGATCAGAGCTCCCTAATATGGCCATAGGTGTGAGCTGAAGGAAGAGCACTTGTGCAGCTCTAGAGAGTGACATGCAGTGTACTCATGCCCTCTGGTCATACTCTGGTGTGATTGCAGATGAACCATTTTGACAGACTGCTGCTGGGTTGGCCCCAATTTATGATTTGGTGAGCCCCACAACTGATGTTTCCAATGTAGTTAGGTGTCAGCCATTTAGCCCAAATGACAGGGCTTCTTGCACCATAGCTTTGACCTACTGCAGAGCTCTTTCCTGCTCTAGGCCCCACTTGAAGCTAAGGGTATTCCTAGGTGTATAATGTACTGTCCCCAGAACCCAAACATGCCTACTGTGCCCCCAGAACCCAAAGAAGGCACTGTGCTTCCTTCTCTGTGGTAGTAGGTGCAAGATGTGTCTTTTACTCTGGAGGGGATAGCCCAGCACACTCCTGATCACTGGATCCATAAACATGTCAGCAAAGTGTCAGGTCCCTGAATCATCATAGTACGTACTTATCTTGCATGTATCTTATGAAGTCTTCTAGCATACTCGTTAATCAGCTTGACGTTATTGATAGAATGAATCCATATCATTTTCAGTGGGATTTCAAAATGATGCAAATATCTTCAGACTATATAACTTCAGAAGGAAGAGAGTCAACATAGTCCTGGGTTAAAGCTGCAATTGAATATTATTTATGTCACATGAGTAAAAACTGTTTCTGATCCTCTTTCTAATAGAAATTTTAAAAAGCACATTTCCTGAATTAATTATCATATACCATGTACCTAAGCCCTTATTAACCTATTTTGTTGTATTTATCTAGCAATAAAACCTCATCCAGCCCAGTAGCTGCAATCAGGGATATCATTTGTTTGAGCTTGTAGTTTTCTACAAGTCACCCTCCAAAACCATCCAGTTTTTGCAGGTGACTTAAATGAAGATATGATAGTGAGTAGTGACTATCACCCCTGCATCCTTTAGGTCTTTAATGGTAGCATGAATCTCTGCTATCTCCCTACTCCCAGGATGCAATTTTCCGTTGTTTGCTATCTTGGCTGGGGAGGGCTGGGGCAGTTTCAGAGATTTCCGCTTGGTCTTCTTCACTCTGATATTTCTTTCCCTGCAGGCTAATGATCCAGTACGGGGGTTCCTCTAACTGCAAATATGTCATTTCTAGTTATGCACTTGGGAGTTTGAGAAATGATCACCAGATAGGTCTGGGGACCTAGTGGATCCCCTCTCACTGGAACTTAGCCAGGCATTTGTTTTATATTTCCCTGCCCTTATAAATCTCTACTCTAATGGGGAGGACCAGGATTACACTGGATCTCTGGATATCAACTCAGACTCTGTGTTCCTTGCAATGTTGAGGTATTCCCTTTCCCCTTCCCTAGGGGGCTTCTTAATTAAGATGACCCTTCAGTGCCATCCCAAGCTGGGGTGAGAGCGTCAAGCCTTTTTGTCCCTATGTTGATTAGTCATTGGATGTGAGCTGCCCTGAAGAGGACTTATATGTTTGCCAGTGCGTTCCCAGAAGTCGTAGTAATTAGTCTTCCATTCCTGAATGGGCATTTGGGTGGTGCATCATAGTGTCTACCACAGAGATGCTCTTGGAAACCATATCTGTAAGGAAGTAGGGGAAGCATGATTGGGCAGGAGGAGAAGCTGAACTGTGAGTTGTAACAGAGACCTCTGCCAATTCTACAAGGAGCTCTGGAACTGGCATGACCCTTCAGAGTTGTCCTGAACTGATGGACTTTGTACCCTTGCTTCAACCAGCATTGGATGCAGGCTGTCCTGGGGGAAAGGGTGTAATCTTGGGCCGAGGACAATACTCAAGGAGGGAATAAACTGCGAGCTGCCAACAGTTCAGCTGGGGAAATGAGTGCCTTAGTCCTGAAGAGAATATCTGGGTGGTGAACCACAGTCTCCATAATAGACGTAATCAGCATGTAGATGATAATTTGGGCCATGGATGGGCTCACTGGGGAGAAAATGCAGAGAGTAAAATAAAAAGGTCTCAAAACCTAGCTCTAAGTCAAACTATTAAAAACTAGCTAGAGAGCTGCTGACAGAGATGGAGAAAGGACAGTCACTATGGTAAAAGAAAACCCAGGGGATAGGGTGGAGGGTACAAAATAGGTGAAGGGGATTAAGAGGTACAAACCTCCAGTTATAAAATAAGTAAGCCACGGGGATGTGATATACAGCATAAGGAATATGGTCAATAATATTGTAATTACTCTGTGTGGGTACAAGTGGATACTAGACTTATCGTGGTGATCATTTCATAATATATGCAAATGTCAGATCACTATTTGGCACACCTGAAACTAACATAATATTGAATATCAACCATACTTCAATTAAAATAAATAAATAAATAAGACAAAAAGAAAGAGAAAAATAAAACAGAAAGTATCACTAAAATCAAGAAAGAAGGATGGACTGGTTCACCATATAGAATGATGCTGAGAGGCTGACAAGTATAAGACACAGCATACCCATTGCCTTGTCAGCCTGGAGGTCATTGTTAACTTTGACCAAAGCTCTTCTAGTGGCTAGTAGAGAGAGAGGCCAGGTTAGAGTGTGTTGAAGGATAAAATGAAGTTCAGGCAGGAGAGTCAGCATATTAACAAAACTTTTTTGAGTTTTACTGTAAAAGGGAACATAAACATAGGCGGGGATGGTAGCTGGAAGGAGATAAGAGTTCAAAGAGGAGTTTGCACCTTTTTAATCTGTGCTTGCTTTTTCATTTGATAGCTACTAAAGTATGTTTGCAAGTTGGGGGAAGAGATGGACGAATGCTGGAGAAGGGTTAAGAGAAGAAATGGAATCGAAGTCTAGTGGGCAGAGGCAGTGGGTCCCAGCACAGAACTGCAGAGACTGGCCTTTGGTAAGAGCAGGGCCAGGAGAAAAGAAGATGGGGAAAGGTATGAGCAGAATTAATGATTCAGAGGTGAGACAATAAAGAGGTTCCAACTGATGCCTTGTATTTTCTTAATGAGATATAATTGCTTTGAGAGGTAAATAATCTGCTTGTACATTGCAGCTCTGTTCCTACCCTAAACTATCAGTATAATGGCCCAAGGCTCTGCTTCTCATCATTACACAGGAAGAGAGAACAAGGTGTGGCTTGCAATGCTGGCACATGTCACTTTGCTTTTTTGCCTTCTTTCTTTCTTCTTCCATTTAGAGTCATCTGTGCCAACTCAGACTGGTAAACAGAGGGTGGGTGGGGCTAAAGGTCAAAAGGTGATAGATCTCAATCTAAACTCATTGGCTTGATCAGCTGTGTTTCCTCATTATAATCAGGAAATCCTGGAGTGACCCCAGCCAGCAAGAGCACATCTGGAGCGACAAAGAAGGGAGGGAGGGGAAGGAGAAGAGGGAGGGGTTCGTGTAGCAAGGAAGGGAGGGGCTCCTTTCTCTTGTCTGGGCTCAAATTGGATCTTCGTTTCTTTAGTCCATATCTTTGCATATATTCATATAAATATGGGCACATTCAATCTCTGACATACTTTTTCCCTTTGAGACTCTGTTGTTTTTATAATCTCTTTCCTGACTAGAGGGATTTGGTTGCATTTACAGATAAGGTTTGTTGGTTTCCAGATACAGCCAAGATGGTCTACATTCTATCTTGTTATGTTGTAAAGCATACAGATATTTGTGGTAAGACAAAGAATATAAAATATAATTATTAAATATGTTTATAAACATGGGAAAATAGTCCTAATACATTGTTTAGCAATAAATGAGGATTTTTAAAAATGTAGGTCAATAGATAGATATGTATGGAAGTATATATATTATTTTTTTAAATGGCTAGCATGTTTTAAGTGATTATTATGATCCAAATATAAAGTTAGCTCTGAGTATTGAAAATACAGGTGATGTTTTTATTTTAAAATTTTAACAGTAGTTGTTAATTTTTCTATATGCATTACTTTTGTAAATAAAAAAAATAATAGAAGTTCATTTTAGAGCCAGTATCAGGTCCCTGGTAAACCCTGTCATTTACATACAAATTTTGTGGTTCCTCCTCTCTCTGCTTGCAACTCATAATTGTATCAGACATAGGTTTGGGAGTTCTTTCCTTTCTTCTGCTCTAGTCTGACTTTGCTCTTTGTAACATGTGCCGTTGCTTTGATGGGGCTGAGTTTGGAATGCCCTCTAGAAGCTGAGTATCTCCTGGGCTTGGTAAATTACTAACAACCAATTTCACGAGTTAAGCAACATTAGCTTATTCTAATTCTTGCTCTTCTCTCAAAGAAGCTTTCTGAGTTTTGAAAAGCCTATGCATACCTTCCCTGGTGTTTGTGGCTTTGACCTCAGAATCTCTTAACTACTTGAATGCCAGAAGCGTTCCATCCCGTGACTGCCGGCTTGCAATTTATCAGAAAGAGGGCGATCAGTGCCTCTTCCTCACTCGAAATTGTCTCATTTCCACTCTACCTCCATTGCATCTCTCTCTGTACAATGAGAAAGAAAACTTTGTCCCTTTTCTCCCATAAAGTTTAAGCACAAAGAGATATGGTAAAACTGTGTTCGGAGGAACCAGCTATGTTTTTGTATCACATGTCTGTCTTATTCCAATCAGGAAAAGTTACCCCGGCAACCAAATAACAGAGGTTTTGGGTTTGGGGATTTTTTTTTTTTTAACCTCTAGTCTCTGTTTTCTATAAATTTAGTTTCCTCTTATAGAGTTAGTCTGCCTCCTGAATTTTGAAAACCACATGATTCAGTGAAGCCTGCTGATAATGACAGGCATATTGTTAAAATTGCTGGAAATCTTGGTTGTATTTCTCTCTGGAAGTTGAAATTTATCTGAATATTGGCATCCCACAATTCTTACTAAGTCTCCCTTTTTCCTTTGGGGATTACAACTGAAAGGGCTGGCAACACATCCCTGAAGGTGACATTTTAAAGAGAGGGAGTGTTTGTAATCCCTGCTAGAAAAGAAAGGCCCAGAGAACCACTAGAATCACGTTTCCTGATTGGTCCAGTAGGCTCTCTGACCATCCTATTGGCTGATCTTCCTAATATGATGTTATTTTTTCATAGTTTCCAGGGAGTATTTTCCTGAACTGATTATGCGTATTTGACCTATAGGAAAAGAATGCTCTTTTTATATGTCTAAACTTTTCTTTTGGGAAGCTACTCCTTACCCCTTAAGTCCTTTGAATAAGACCCTAATTTGAATTAAAAAGAAAAAGTATAAGAAAGCACACTGAGAGTCCAAATTGTTGTTGTTGTTGCTGTTGTTGTTTTTATTTCCTCCCTTGTATCTGCTATGCATCACTGTTTGTTTCTCATTACTGACTCCCCTGGGCTTGTCTGGATCTGATTACCCCTATCAGTCAGTGTTCCTCCACTTCAATCCAAAAGCCCGTTTTCTGGTTAAGGACAGGGCTGGGCCTGGTAAAGGAGGCTAAATTTTAAAGCTAGGCCTGGTCACAACTAGAAACATGATGCAGAATGCACGCCCTATTCCAAGTGGATTGGTGACTGCTTCTTTGTGAAGATCAGCATATTTACTGCATTTCTCCCCTCCCACCCCCCGTCAATTCTGGCAGGATGTTATGGCATCGCTCCCAAAGAAAGTAAAGCAGAGGATTTGGCAAAGGTGCCAGAAGCAGATCCCCCTGAACATACCACTTCTCTGCTCAATTCTTAGTAGCGTCTTGAGAGGATAACCTTTAAAAATTGTGATTTACTATACTGTACACCTGTAACTTATATTATATTGTACATCAACTATACTTCAATTTAAAAAAATGAGTAAAGAGTCTCAGCCGGATATATGCACCATTGTCTGTCACCTCAGGCTGGACATCGTGGATGGCTCTAAATACACATGTTATTCTGCAGGGACCCTTGGATTAAATGACATGTACACAAATAAAACTCATGGATACAGATGTTATGTGATTCGACAATACCCCTATTTATACAAATCATTTCTTAAAATTTTCTTTTTTTTTTTCCTTTAAAAATCATTTGTCTTTTTTCTCTGCTGCCTTTATTTTTTTTTTTAATATCTTTATTGGAGTATAATTGCTTTACAATGTTGTGTTAGTTTCTGTTGTACAACAAACAGAGTGAATGAGCTATATGTATACATATATCCTCATATCCCCTCCCTCTTGCGTCTCCCTCCCACCCTCCCTATCCCATCCCTCTAGGTGGTCACAAAGCGATGGGCTGATCTCCCTGTGCTATGCGGCTGCTTCCCACTAGCCAACCATTTTACATTTGGTAGTGTATATATGTCAATGCTACTCTCTCTTAAAATTTTCTTCCCAGCTTCCCCTCTTAAAATTTTCTTAAAACTTCTTAAAATTTAACAATTAATAAATATTACACATTGTAGTTGGTCTTTACTAACACCTTATGCCCATCAATAACCAGTTATTTCTTCCAAGTGCCTCTGATATCACCAGTAGTGAAGTTTCCTGAAAGGTCACAGCAGCTTCAGACAAAGAATCATGTATCTCAAAATAACAGAGAAACTTGAGGAAATAGCCGTGACTTCTTCCAGGCCATAAAGGATCTGCACCCCTACCCCCTTCCTCTGAAACAGGAACCTGGAGATCTTTCTTTGTTCGGAGAAGAGGAGCCCAATAGGAATCCTCCCCTTAAGGACAAGCCAATCAAGGAAATCGGAGGGGAAAAGGGAACAGCAACAGGAGAGGAAAGAGATTTAAACATGCTTTAGTTTTAGTTTGTATAGTCTTTTTGAAAGTTCTCCTTCTTTTATCCTTCTCCCTTCCCTAATCCTTAAAATGTCAGTCACTTAACCACTCTGAATCATCATTTTGATCTGATACTAAAGTCCACCTCGATTCAAGAGGATGCTGAGAAGTAACTCATAGCAAATAACTATACATTTTTAGGTAGAATTAATCCTCCTTCTCATTCCCAAAGACACAGTCATACACACACCCACTCACTTTTTTTTTCTAGAGTGAATGCCCAATCAGGTTTTTTTTTTTATCAAGCCACCCATTATTTTTAGCAAAACCTCACAGAATAAAAAAGTATACCGGCAGGGCTCCACATACCACCTCCAAATGCTGCAATAGCACAATTGTAATTGGTGAGTGAGTTGACCATCCGTGAACAGAGCCTGAAAGCAAACTTCAAAGGGCCTTACCTGTGATGGCCAGGATTTTAGAGATTAGGATTCCAGTATATTTGATTTTCAGTAACAATGGGGCAGAGCATGTGAGCGAGGATACAAGAAATGAAACAAGAGAATAAGAAGGAAAATATAAAGAAAGGGAAGAAATAAGAGTGGGTGGTAAAAGATGCTAAAAAATGGGAAATTAAATATGATTTTAAAAATTAATAATAACGTAAACAGAAAAGGGAAAAACAATTTGGCCTTCAAGGACAAAACAGAAGAATGGAAGAGGAAGTGGTTAAATTAGCCCAGAAAAAAAAAAACTGGAACCAAAATAATATGAAGACCTCCACTGTTAGCAATTTTGAGCATCCGAAATCTGTGAGTTTATTTTCATTTCCTGACTTGTACTGTCCTCTTTACCAACACCAAGATCAAAATAAGCAGTCATCAGACCGTTAGTCAGCACTTCTAACAGAATTGCATCACGGATTAATCATCTCTGAAAAGGAGTTCCCCATTCTTCCCTTCAAAGTACAGTTGCCCCTCGGTATCCACGGGGGATTGGTTCCAGGCCCAAAATCCACAGATGCCAAAATCTACAAATGCTCAGGTCCCTTGTAGAAAATGGTGTAGTATTTGCATATAACCAATCCACATCCTCCAGCATACTTTAAATCATCTCTGGATAACTTATAGTACTGAATACAATGTAAATGCTATGTAGTTGTACATACAAGGTAAATGCTTTGTAAATAAAGAGTCACCGGTGTGTAGCAAATTCAAGTTTTGGTTTTTGGAACTTTCTGGAATTTTTTTTTTTCAAATATTTTCCATCTGTGGTTGACTGACTGTGGGTTGGATGCAGAGCCCATGGATATGGAGGGCCAGCTATAATGATTTTTAGATAGTTTTCATAAGGTAATTTTTAAGTTCCATATTCAGAGTTATTGTAGGATAATTCAGTTTATATAAAATCTTCACCCAAAAATCTAAATCTTTTTTCAGAGCAGTGTGCCTTAGTGGAACGGGCTTTGAGGCCATTGAAACCTGGGTTCAAGTCCTAGCTCTGCTAATTATTGGTTCTGTAGTCTTTTTTCTTACTTATTAAAATTTCAAATTATTCAGTTGATTATTTGATAGTCTGCCTTACTCAATAAATGAAGTCTCTTCAAGGACAGAGATAATTTCTAATTTTACTTATCATTTACTTGTCATTTAATAGTAATTGACACAGTAGACACTAAATAATTTTTAACGAATGAATGAATAATTTATTAAATACTTTTTCGACAAACTGCAAGATATTTGACATTTTTTAAAGTGTCCATTATGTTCGATGCTACTGTATTATTAGGTTCTGGGAGCAAGGAATGTATCAGTAAAAGCTAATCCTTGCCTTCAAAGATTTATAATACAGTAGAGGAGAAATTCATATAATTAACTATCATACAAGGCAGACTGTAATACGTGCTATAAAAGAGATATAAGCACATCTCTATAAGAGCAGAGAAAGCAAATCTGCCAAAATTGACGAAGCTTTCAAAATGCAGAGGTTATTTGAAATCTTCCTGGAAGGTAGTTTTGGATAAAATGGAGAACTAGGGAAAGGATGGTTCTGTAGTGTTGAACAAAAATGTTTTAACTTCTCTGAGCCTCTCTTTCCTCCTGCACACAATGGGGATTCTCAGGATTAAATGAGAGAGCCAAATAAAAGGACTTTTCTCATCTCTACTATGTAAAATGTACTCCATAAAGTATAGCAATGATTATCAGCACATCAAGGAATCAATGTTCACATATATAGAAGGACAAAAGAGAAAGATCTGGAAGAAGAGCTGGAGTGAAGGGACTGTCAGTGCGGACGTTCGGGTGAGAGAGATGGTGTGCCTTTCTGTGCACCCACACTCCTGGATGTGAGTTCAGTGTGGGAGCAAAGCGCAAGTGTGCGATCAAGGAGAGAAAAACGAAAACAAGAAGAGGGTGCTGAAGAACAAGAAGAAGGGAGACTCCACTGCATGCAGGAGGAGAAGTGTGACTAAAATCATGAAATCTGCCACCGACTCTGAATCAACGGACAGTAAGCCACCTTCCCAGGACCACCAACATCTGGGTGCAGGCCAGTCACCTGGACCACAAAGCTAGTAAACAGTGAGTTCCTTGATGGCAAGAGCCATCATTCCGTAACAGAAGTAACTTCTTACACGTTTAAAGTGATTTTCTCTTTTTTATCTTCCTGAGTAGAAATCTTTGCACTGGTTTGCCTGAGGTAATGATGTGCCCGGAAGGAAGGTTAGAATTTATTATAGAAAGAGAACAAGACAAAGAGTAATGTTTTGCTTCTGTCATTCAAAAAATAGGGTTTTGCAAGCCGCTTAAAAAGGAATTCTCTCTACTCCTTTGTGAGGCCTGAGTAGTTTAACCACCATACATGGATGCTTCACATCATAGAGATCTACCACAATAAGGTTAAAAAAGAAAAAAAAAAGTAACCTGTTTGTCACTAAGATTTAGCTAGGTGAATGAAGTCAGGAAAGAAGATACACTGGACAGAGAGGAGCGAAATAACGAAGGTGGTCCTAATCTCCCCTTCCCCAGCTCTTCTGAGTTTGGCCCAGGCAGGGAAAGGTGCGCTAAGAAAGCAAGGTTAGTTACTTCTGAAGGCAGAGCAAGAGACCCCCATGGACTCTGAAATGAGGTAGCCCTGCATGTGGCACACCCCCAGACAAGCCCAGGGACCCAACGCGCCCCAGTCCGTGCAGTATGGCCAGACAGAATGATGTAGATTGAGAGGACCCCAAAACCTCAAGCCCCTCTGCCCCTCAGAGGCAGGCAAAAGCCAGCCAGACTTCAAAGGGCCCTCAAGCAGCAGGGGAAACTGAAATGAGAGCAGGTCAGCCAGAGCCCACTACAGACTTTGACTGGGTGGGAGATCAACCACAGGTCACACCCACCCAAGTTAGCCACAAACACCCACAGGGCCAGCAGCTCCAAGTGGACGGGACAACAGCCTGGAGGGCCCGGGGTTGGGGGGGCGGGGGCGTTAGGCAGCTGTGCCTGAAGACACTGTCTCTTCCCACCACCCGAGGCTGCATAAGCCTCAGCCCTTCCCCCTGCTCCATACAAGCTGGGGAGGAAGAGGTGGCCTGTGAGCCCGAGGATTTTTAGCCAAGGGGAGCAGAAGAGTATCCAATATTGAATGGGACTACATTTTTTGAAAAATTTTTATGGCAGTATAGTTGACTTACAATGTTGTGCTAGTTTCAAGCATATAGCAAAGTGATTCAGTCATACATAGACATACATATATATATATATATATATATATATATATATATATATATATATACACATATACATACAGTGCATATATATATTCTTTTTCAGATTCTTTTCCATTATAGGTTATTACGAGATATTGAGTATAGTTCCCTGTGCTACTCAGTAGGTCCTTGTTGTCTATCTGTTTTATATATAGTAGTGTGTATATGTTAATCCCAACCTCCTAATTTATCCCCCGCCCCCCCACCCCCACCCCCGCTTTCTTCTTTGGTAACCTTAAGTTTGTTTTTTATGTCTGTGAGTCTATTTCTGTTTTGTAAATAAGTTCATTTGTATCATTTTTTTAGATTCCACATATATGTGATATCATATGATAGTTGTCTTCCTCTGACTTACTTCACTTAGTATGATCATCTCTAGGTGAATGGAACTCCATTTTAACCAGGTATTTAGTCAAGTTTTATTCCTCCCTCTGACCAGGAGTAAGAGCTTGGGAAGGAAGCCAAAATAGTATAGACTAAATAAAGTTGAATTTTGCAATTCCATCACACGTTCTTTCTTTGGTTTCAAGTAAAAAGGCAATCTAAGCACAAAATGTACTTGTTGACTGGTAGGGCTTCCAAAGGAATGAATTCTTTGGGAAAAAAACAGGGTTATTCATCCTAAGCGGTCTGGCTTTAGTGGGGAGGATCAAGTGACTGAGAAGGACGGAGGGAGGAAAGGGAATGCGGTCTATGGGTAAAGATTTTGTCTGTTTTTTCTCAGATGTGTTGGCAGTGCCTGGACCATAATAAGTGCTCCATAAACGTGTTAAATGAACGAAGAAATAGACATGAATTGAGTACCTATCTTGTGCCAGACATTGTAAACATGATCTTATTTAATTTTCACAACAGATTTTTAAAGTTGTAATTATCATCATTATTTGATAGATAAAGGGGTTCAGACAGGTTGAATAACTTCTCCAGGGCCACACACCTGAGAAATGTGTGATGTGGACAGAATTCATGCACAGGCCAAATTGACAACTGTAATTTCTCAATGTATTTCCTCCTGTGGAAGGAAATCTCTTCATATGGAAGAAATTCCAATGATATTTCCACCTTCCATTTTATATCACAAGGAAGATCCTGGTGTTTTCTACCATGACCAGATGCCATGACCCCTGCAAAAATGATCCCTACTGCAAAAATGATCCTTCTGCTACGAAAGTAACACTGATTTTGTGGCAGATACTGTGTCGAAATTAAAATGTTCATAGTTATCTGGATAGAAAGGAAACACAGGAAAGTTGAAAAGGCTGTGTGGGAAACCAAAATGCAATCCTAGAAAAAGAAAAAGAAAGAAAAAAGGGAAATCATAACAGAAGTCAGAACTTTAACTGAAATAAGCATTTTTAAACGTCAAAATAACTCGACCTTTTTGTAATCAAAATAAACAACAAAATAAGCCAAATTGCATAAAATAAGGCCTTTCTTGGGTTTCCAGTGACATTACAAACCACAAAACGCTCCACCATTTTTTAAATTACAGCATGGGGTTTTACCCTCTGGTGGGTTGTTTGGTTGAACACTACCATCTACATTAACATTTGCCACACCCTTCTGCTTTGATCTGAGATTCCCTCTAGATTTAACAGGCATTCACATGCTGCAGAAGCAAAATCATTGTCATTTCAAAGACTTGCACTCCATTTATCCCAGTTATAAAAATTAGCAAGGGTCAATAGCCTAAGGGTCTAAAGAAAACCTGGCTGAATCTAAAAGAAATAAAGCTGGATGCATAAAACTGGAAATACAACCAGCAACAACAATATTTCACTTTCAATCATGGGTCTTGCTAATAAGACTCTGATTTCCAAATAGCAAAAGGAAAAAAGAAATGATCAGGAATCAGGAGCAAGTCACAATGAGACAGTTGGACATGTGACTCTCTAAGGTCCCTTCCAATTCAATGAATCTGTGATTATGAGTCTGGGAAGCCTGAGGAAGTTTTCTTGGCTTCTCTGTGTAATGGAAAAGCATAGCTCAGCTTCTTGGGGGAGGTTGATTAACCTCATTAGCTTAAGATTCTTCATCTTGAGGGAACAGGTAGGGATACACAGTTCATAGGATTGTTGTGTATAGCCAGTGGAAAAATGGGAAAGTCAGACTTGCTCGTACACTTTTTAAAGCTTTTAATTTTTAAAGTAATTTTAGAAAGGAGGGTGGCGAAGGGAACTAACATTTAGAAAATACTGCAGCATCCAAAGTGCATGGCTGATGTTCTCATTATGCTACTGCATTATCTGAGATGGCACATTTTGGAAAGGTTGAGACACTAGTGGTTTGATATCCATTATCACCACGCAGTGGAAATCCAGGAGCTAGAACATCCCATTCAGATATGTGGTAGCCTCCAATGATCAGACATACCAACCAAGAAGCCTTTCTAACCCTAAGTCCCAGAACCCAATCTAGCCTGTTTCCCAAATCCACCATGGGCTGTCACATCCCAAGCCAATGGAAGGAGACTGCTTCAATGTGGGACTGATTTAACACCAATGCTGGACCTAGATTGAGCAGCTCAGTTATTCCTATTTAAATCAAGTGACAAATAGGAGCCCTGAGGTCACCTGTAGCTACTATCATTTGACATTTGGCCTATAAAAGATAATTCTGAAATTGAATCAGTTACTAGCATTTAAAAATCAGGAGATGACACATCAAAATCCATAGTTCCAGCTTCCCTTGGAACACCTAAAAACACTGGGCTCCCGTTCTCAGCTGGCAACAAAGGACTGAAGGAGGTAAGGACTTCTCCACTGAGATGGACTTTCCTCTCAAGTTCGTCACAATCCTACCTGACTCACTTCACTCCAATAAGTTCTCTGCCTGGTTCCCAGAGGCATTTGAGGGCAACCACTGACTCGAAGATCTAAATAGAATAGGAAACCTGCTGAAGGCCCCTCAACTGCCAGAAGGCAACCAGCTCTGGATCTAAGTGGCTACTCTGGCATCTAATCATAAAGCTGATCTAACAAGACCCCTGTGCTAGGGACCCCTGAAAGCCAAATGATGGAAGGAGGCTGGCTAGCTCAGACCTGACAAGCAGGCCTGGAAGTCCTTACAACACTGACAAGGAATGAAGGCCAGGCCAGAAGTACTGTTTTAGCATTATTATTGCGTTTCGACCACTCTGCTCTGCCATGCATGGTATATAAAATGTCATTTTATAAGATATCATGTTAATTAGCCAGCGAATATATGGAGACATTTCACCATATAAAAGAGTATTTCAGCTTGCTTAAAGAATTCAAACAGGGCTTCACTAAACTAAATGTTTTCTAGATCCTACAATTTTCTTCCATAAAAATAAACCCAGTTCCATGGAAAATACTATAAATCACAGAGATCCTGATCTTAGCAAAGCTTAACAGACAGATCCTTATTTTCCCCAAAGCCCATACTTGGCTCATTTCAGTGGAATTACTTTTGTTTCTCCGTAGTGCTGTTTCCCCATGTGTGATGGTCGTCGTCAGCCTGAATGCCAGCCCCGGAATCAGGTCTTGCTTGTGGGAAAGGGCTTCGGTGCACTTAGACTTTTATGTTATTACACCCCATTAAAGAGCTTATGCTTTGTTATCCTTTTCTGAACCTTGGCAAGGCCTCTTCACTCTCTTACAAGTTAAGTGAAAGCAGAACTCTGTGCTGGGCTGCTAGAGCTTCCTAGTGAGAGCCATGAGATGTGAATAGTATTCATCGAAGAGATTATTCAAGCAGGCAGCCATCAATCCCAGGGATACCCTGCCGGTTCAAAAATACAGGAAACAAAGTTACGCCCTCAATTTATACCCCTCCTTAAGTTTACTGAAAAAAGAATTCAGCAAGGGAAACGACGCTGCTATCTTTTATTTGCTTTAGGCAGTGGGTTACGGCCTCTAAAGTAAGAGTTAGCGCTGTGGATTTCCTCTAAATTACAGAATAGTTCATGGAGTGACATATAAAGAATGTAGAGAGTTTATAATGCAAAGAAACTATAGTAATCCCTGATGTCTAAGACTTCTTTTGTATGGAATACAAATTGCTCTTTTTCCTTCAGATAGATTTAAATGGAAGTAGGGAGGAAGTTAAAGTGCTTTCAACAAAGAGAAAATGTTCCGATTACTTTGCTCCAAATGGACGTTTCCTGACAGTTACCAGTGCATTCTTAATTGATAATGAAATGCAAAGTCTAAAGTAAACTTACTGTGGTAACACAGGCACACAATTTCGTATGAATCAAAATTCTGCAAACCACCTAATAATATCAGACGTGGTGCCAGACTCAACCCTGACATGACGCAAGGCAGTTTTGGTGGCCTGAAAACTGTCCTCACCAGGGAAGGAATCAACATTCAATCATTTTGTGGTTTTTCAGTGAAACTCATCTCTTGTGTGCTTTTTTTTTTTTTCTCCAGTGTTTATTTAATTCCTCCAAATTCTCCATAGGCTTATTCTATCCATTAGGCAAAAATTATGTATAAATAATTTTCTTTAAGACTCTGATAAAATCATATAGCACCTCCAAAAAGCCACCTTTCTATAAATCAAGAAAATCTATTTTAAAACACAAAGGAAAGTAACTGTCCATTCCTTAATTTTAAAATACTTTAGGTTTCCAACGTTGGAACATTGTGTTGAATTAATACATTCTAAATTTTTACTTTAGGGAGGAATTAGTTAATTCACTCCTTTTTTGAAAAGACAAAAGATTGAACAAATTATTTTCCCTCTAGTGGAAATCTGATGTGTATTTAGGCATCCAAGATCCCACACTACTAGCAATTAGCTGCTAGGTGTGTTCAGTATTAACACACACTTCAAATTTGCACTCTAGTGCCTTGATCAGTATTTAGCCTAGAATTTGTGAGAATAACAATGGCCTTTTTACAAATCTAATAGAAAGCCCAGATGAGTAGAGAAAGATACCAAATAATCCCAGAAATCCAAGTCTCCTTATCTTGTAGGCCACATACACTTTAGCACAACCCCTGTTCCTAGAGTACCTCTTTAAGGGAAAGATAGTGTCATACAGATAGCTCTTTACTTTAACAAGTTCAGTAACTAAACTGCTTGTATTGAATGTTCTAGAAAGTGAGCAGAGGATGGAAATCTATTTGGCACAAACCACTTACAGATGTTTAAATTACTTCAACCCATTTCAACTTTTGCTACGTAGGGCCACAATTCAAAAATGACTGATTATGAAAAAAAAAAAAAAGCTCTCTATAAGCATAAGTTTTAAAAGAAAAACTAATACAATGAATATATAAAATGAGGTAATGTATATAAAACTGCTTTTCAAACTGTGTTGTTATAGGGGTCATTTTTCCCCTTTAAATTAGGAGGTCCTTGTGGGTATGTCTTCTAAATTCCCTGTAATTTTGCAACTCCTACTATGGTGCTTATGATAGTATAATAATTCAGCTGGGGAAAGTATTGACATAAAATATTTAGATAATTGAGGCAAAGGATTTTATATATTGAATAATGTAGGTAATTCTTTAATACCCTAATTCACTTTGCACGTGTGAATGGGAATATGAAAATCCATGTTTTTCTAAATGCTGCCCTGACCAGCATCTAGACAAGGAAGAGAAACCAAGAACTACTTCTGCAGGTGGCCACTGAAGCTAGCTGAAGCAGAACAGCATGTGAGACCTAACCACTATTTCTGGTGCCGCAAAAATCTGCAGAAGCTTGGTGAGTGAAGAATCTCCAGGCATATGATAGTTAATGCCTTTCGAAGTGATTTAGCACAAGTCTTCTCTTATTTTAGAACATAACTTTCTGGTGACTTAAATTTGTTTTTCCCTGAAGTGTCTAGACAGGCATAAAAGAAACCCTGAAATTAGAAAGAAGTATGCTTTCCTTTATACCAAAGAATTAAACCACCCAGCCCTCCCACCAGTAGACCTTTGAGGGGTGGATCTGGTCATGGTGAGTGGGCATCTGAGCTATTGGCAGGTTCAGTGCGATTGTTATGTAAGACTACGATGCAGAGTCCTTGGGCTGCTTGGGATCTAGTTCCAACTCCCTGGCATCAGAAGTCACTGAAACATACAACACACAAAAGACCTACCTAGGCTTCTTTCTCTGGTCCTCTAGAGGATTTGTGATTGCTCACCTTTAGATGAGTTTGCTCATGATGTTAATAATGAAGGATGTGTGTCATGTTTCTTCTTGAGTTGCGCATTTTTGTCTCCTTTTTTTTGCATCCAGGTTAAATAAGGACACCACCTAAGACTTATTCAAATGCAGACTTCATTTGCCCATTTCACCCAAGTGGCTCCACCCAACAGAGTTCACAGCAGTGCTCTAGAGAGAAAAGCACAAAGTGAAATGAGATATAAACTAAAAAGTTGAATGCTTTGATTTCACACGAGGCCTAGAACAACTTGAAAAACCAAATACAAGGGATGTAAGTTACAACATGATAGGTATAATGAACTCTGCTGTATGTTACATATGAAAGTTGTGAAGGGAGTGGGTCCTGAGAGCTCTCATCACACGGACATTTTTTTTCTGTTTCTTTAATTTTGTATCTATACGAGATGATGGATGGTCACTAAACTTATTGTGGTAATCATTTCATGATGTATGTGAGTCAAATCATTATGTTGTACACCTTAAATTTATACAGTGCTGTATGTCAATTATATCTCAGTAAAACTGGAAGAAAAAAATTGAATACCAATACTGATATTTACCACAGAGTCCAATACCATAAAGGACTTCATTCCGAATCTAAAAAGTTAATTCACCATTATTTAACTTTAAGTCATTTAGAGATATTGGTTAAATAAAAGCCAAAGATTAAAAGCTGCCAACGTGGATCATATTTATTAAGTGAAATTATTTTACACTGCGTGAGAAGTGAATATATTCCGGGAAGTGTACAACATTGGACAAACTCTTGGAAAGAAGCACTGTTTCTTGCTGTATCAGGCTTCCTGGGCCCCAAACAGAAGGAGCCATTGAAGCACTAGAGCTGGTGGAATGGATCCTATAAGCTCTATGAAGGCAGGGACCTTGTTTATCGTTCGCCTGGTATCCATGGCACACAGCCGAGGGCAAGCATTCTTGTTGAAGGGATGGGTGCATGGGTGGGTGCACCCATTAGGAGGGGTGGGAGCAGGAAGCACGAGCCACATCAGTGCTTCCTCTGGGGTTGTTCTTTCTGCCCTGGTTTCAACAAAGCAGCAGAAAAATGGAGCAATAATAGGATTAGAGCTCTAGGGAAGTAGGTAAGCAACTATCTACCTTTCCCCATTCCGGTCAACACTGGAAGCGATGTCTCTTCTTTCCGGTTCCCATTCCTCCTTGTATCAAATCAGCCTGTCCCAAGACCACCGCAGCACCTGAAGCACTTCACCTCTGCCCGGCCACTCCTAGAGCTGGCTGAAGGAAGGAATCCTTAAACAGGGCTGAGCACAGGCCAACAAGCTATCTAGCTGCAACAGCTTATAAAGCCCTCAAAAGCATGAGCTTAATGGATAAACAACTAGGTCCTATTGTATAGCACAGGGTACTATATTCAATATCCTGAGATAAACCATAATGGAAAAGAATATTAAAAAAAGAATGTATGAGAGAGAGAGAGAGAGCGACAGAGAGCAAGCATGAGCTTATCATCCATTTCTTTTGTGTCTCTGCCTACTACTTCTAACAATGCAGATCTTACACTGAGACAAGTGTAATTATGTGACTGAATACCTTTTAACTGTTTGGTCAGGTGGTTTGGCACACTCCAGTTTGTGTCACCAATACTAATACGTTTCAGTACCCTTGCCAGTGTGTAAAAGTCCATTCTTCATTAGGTGATTTACAAGGCACCATATACACCTAAGACTGAAATCTGTTAATAAACTTTCATTGTGAGAATTTCAATTATAACCCTAGACTCTTTCAAGACACGGAAATTCTTCAGAGATTACAAATACCAATACTTGGCCAAATTTCCATCCTATAGAAGCAAAGATATATCATCAGGTCACAGTTATTTAGCATTTTAATGTTTTGGTTCTGGGGCTTAGGAGAATAATAAAAGAGCATGTGTCCCTTCTATGGAACACTCTGAGGCTTTTGCCACATTCTACTGAACTCTGAAAACTTGTTCTGTAATTTCACAAAGTCCCATATAGCCCTCATACTCAGAAGTAGAAGTTTACCATATTGAATCTTTTTTTTTTTTTTTTTTTTAATTTCACAGGTCTTAAGAATATGGTTGGATAAGTTTAGACAAATGCATACACTGAGTAACAAACACCTTAAAAAATTAAGATAGGGAACATTGTTAACAACCTAGAAAGCTCCTTCATGTTCCTTTTCAGTTTATCCTCCTCCCCCAGGCAACCACTATTCTGATGACTTCTATCTCCATAGATTAGTTTTGTCTATTCTTAAATTTCACATAAATGGAATCATGCAGTATGTTCCCTTTTGTGGCTGGCTTCTTTGGCTCAACGTAATGGTTTTGAGATTTACGCTGATTGTTTCAAGTAACAGTAGCAGTTCCTTTTTAAATTGCTGAATAATATTCCATTCTATGAACTTACTACAGTGTGTTTATCCATTATTAATTAACACAGAAGCTGGATGGGCACATGCTGGTGCTTCAATAAAACAAATGTAGCAATTCCTGTTCTTTCAAATCTGCAGTTTATACTTGGCTTTTGCTAATGACTATATCCAGATCCAAAGCTGATTTTTAATCCTTCAGTCCTCAAAGAGAGCCTGGGAAAAACTTCTTGAGAGTCTGAAGAATCTGAGCAGAAAGCAGGAGTAAGAGATAGGAGGTATTCAGGGAGATATCTTCAACATGAACCAAATTTGCTCTAGGTCCTGGCTCTTGTCAAGGATTGTGAAAAGACTGAATTAAATGCAGGTCTAACCCTAACCCTCTCTCAGTGTTATCTTCCTCTTATCCTTCCTAGCTCTTTTGACCACTGGTTAAAAATTATTTTTCTCTATAGACAATCTAAAGACTTTCACCTATTCAAAAAAGCCTTGCTTGCTTGGGTAGTCTGTAGTTTCAGTTAGGATGGCAGTGAAGGCAATGGTGTATATAGAAATGTATTTTGAGTTCCTTTCCTTGTGACCAAGCACACATCAAAAAAGCAGGAAGGAAAGTTGGAGGAAATTATGCAATTTATTATGATTTCTCATCATCAAGAACTTGTGTCCACGGGGAAAGAATAATAGTCCCTATAAAGGTTTCTTTTGGTTATTTGTGATTCCTCTCTCAAGAACTTTAAAACAAATTTTGAGAAAGCATAGACAAATCTAGTTTGATCTAATTTGTTAGAAAACAAATGAGATCAATCTAATTTGATCTAATTAGTTAGGTGTCCGCAGGAAACATCATTCCAGATGAGAATGGAGCAACCAACATTAAAAAAAAAAAAAAAAAAGAATAACTGAGCATTATACTGAGATTATAGAAACTCATTATTGCAAATACTGTGGATAAATAATGGTTCCTAATTAGAGATTAATTTTAAGCCAGTGATTATTTACAGAATCAAATCTTTAACAGTTCTGTAGGTAGAATTTTTTTTTAATGTGTCACTCAAGTATTATCCCTTCTCAGTTGAAAAAGGGATTTTCAATATTCAGAATTACTTGAACTTCAAGTCCTCACTTTGTAGGATTTCCCCAACATGGTCCATCATCTTTCTGAAGGTGCTATTTCAGAGTAGTAGCTCCCAGAAAGAGTTCATTTGTAGTTGCCTAGAAAACCTGACAGGTGATATATTGATATATTGAATGGAGGCATGAATGGTCAAAATCATGCAAAAACTATAGTCTAGGTTAAAAGTACTATAAAGAGTATTGGACCAGACATATATTTAACATAGCTCATGTCCAGAGGAGAAATTAATCCAATTTGAAAGTAAGAACCATTAAAATCTTTATGTCTTTTTACATTGGGAAAAAATTGAAGATGCCATAAATCACAACTGTAGTGCTGATACTACTGATATTACTAAAATAAAATAAAGTATCTAATTAGCATGAATGCAAAACTCCTATTCCTGTACATTTTTGAATTTATAATATCACTAAATCAACTTTTTTAAAGAATTAATTTTTTCTACTTATTAAGAGACTAAAAAGGAAGAACAAGCGTTGTCTTATATAAGATTTTTATTTGAATGCTCTGAAAATTATAATCACATTTAATGTTGTTGGGAAGAAAGTATTATTTGATGTCATTTTGTAATTTTCCTGAATATTTATAAGCCATAAAGTATTGCTCTGGTTGTCTGTTTTCCTCCTCTTAAAAAAACCTCTACATCTTTTAAAATTTTTAATTAATTAATTAATTAATTAATTAATTTATGGCTGCATTGGGTCTTCATTGCTGCACGGGGGCTTCTCATTGTGGTGGCTTCTCTTGTTGCAGAGCACAGGCTCTAGGCACGAGGGCTTCAGTAGTTGTGGCCCACGGGCTCAGTAGTTGTGCTTCATGGGCTCTAGAGTGCAGGCTCAGTAGTTGTGGTGCACGAGTTTAGTTGCTCTGTGGCATTCTACATCTTTTTTAATCAAAACTTTAGGGAGTTTATTTTAGTATAAACACATAGGTACTGAGGGCTTTTTTTTTCTTCATCCTCAATTCTCAAAATATACTGAATTAAAACCAGATACTCATGTTGGGATACGGCCAAGGATTCCTTCATCTTAGCCATTGCTCTTGGCCAGATCTAGGGCTCTGACCCGCATCTACCCAGGGAAACCACAGTCCATGACTGTCCAGTTGTCTTGGAATGAAATGCGCTGTCTGTAATTTCCAGGAAGAAAACACATTTAATCATTGGATAATGTGCTCACAGGTAGGCAAGCGAGGCTGTGCTCCCTTGTCACTGATGAGCTCCCCAGTCCCCCCCAGGGTCAGCTGTCCCACCTCATTCTTCCCCACATCGTGTGAGTCACTGCTGTGCTTACAAAGATAAGTCCAAGAGTACAACCACTTTATCTTCCATAGAAACACAAAATGGACACGCTTTTCCATTATGCTTGATTCTGTAACGAAAGGTCTAGGAAGTGAGTGTAACATGAACTCATTCCTTCCGCCTCAGCAGACAGATGGATAGAGACATTCCAGTTTGTTTCCAGTCTTTTGTCTTCGGAGCATTTTTGGCATTTCCTTCAGGAAACTGGAGGTTGTGACCTAAGGTTTCCTTAGTGAACACGCTTCTGTTTCCCACAGTTAACTTTACCCAGAAATGACATCTACTCTATTAGGTGAGGTTTATCTTCGTGTCCCAACTGTGTCCTGTGCATATTCAATGACACTTGAAAGCACAAATTCTGAAAGTTAACAATAGCACTGAAGAGGCAAACACACCAAAATACTTCGATGTAATCCCCAATGAAGATGATAATATCAAAACAAGAATTAAAAATTCTGTGAGGCTTGCCATTTTATAGTTGGAGAAATTGACTAGGGATGTTAAAGCTTTCAGATACTATGAATCAAAAATTTTCAGATAAAAGATGTATGCTATTCAGCCAACATTCTACAACTTGTTACTTTATTGCTAATATGTAGTTTTATATTGTTCAGCGGGTAGACTGGGAGAAGTCAAAACAATGTCCTGAAAGAATTAAGTAATTTAATATAACCTCCCATAGCCATATCCCCACTTCCCCAGTATGTTGATGGCAAGCCAAGAATGTAAGCTTCTAGGGATGGGTGTGAACTGACCAGTGAGTGTCATAATTTAACTTTGATTTACAACCACATTGTTGTACATTATTTCATTTAAAACTCATGTTTTAAGACAGAATTATTGTACTTAATTTAGTTTGGCTTGAATGTCATTTAAAACTCAAACAATTACATTTACTTGCCAATGTGGTATTTAGAAGCTGGTGGTTTTCATCTCATTCTTTACTACTCTTCAATGTTAACTTATTGAAGTTTCTCTTCCTGAAAAAAAAAGAGTGGTTTCTAAACAAACCACATTCTTTTTTCACAGCCTAGTTTATCAGGCTAAAATCCTCTAAAGAATAACAGCAATTTGCCTTTAACTGATTCTAAAGAGGCACATAGTCAAACAGAATGTCTTAATAATTATTTTTTTAAAAATGCTCTTCACAAAGGAATCTTTAAAAAAAATCAGTTTATTAATGTTTAAAAGTTGATAAAGCTATGTGCAAAATGATCCACATTGTCAGAAACCTATTAAATACTATTTTTTTAAAAAAAGACATTTCTCAGTTTAATTGCACTGGAAACCACACTAAACAGACACCAATATATTTTTATTCTTTGTGACATTTATACACATCTTCAATTAACTATTTAATGTACTGAAAAACTTCTTATGTTCCCTATCAGTTAAAGTAATGCTTTAAGGGCACAAGAGGATGGTATTTTCTGAAGAAATACACATTCAATGGTGTTAACACAGGTTAGGAAAATCCAATAAAATGTTGAAACAAATACATTCAAAAATTATTTAAAAAGTACTTTTAACACAACAAAATACAGCCATCCTGTTGGTTGAAATGATTCACACAACACTCCGAAAGAAACATCAACAAAAGTGCCAAAGACAGATGCTGTATTTGTTAGACAAATTCGTTAAGAAATCTTTCTTGGTTTACAAAGTCACCCTCCAGTCAGTTTTCACCTTGTTTTGCTTGTTTGTTTCTCCTATGACACTAAGGATCCTGGCTGATGTCATTTAAATAAATTGGGACTTCCTCATGCAGATTTCAGCCATGATGGATATGATACTGTAATACATTTCATTGCAAAGGTTTTTTTTTCTTTTTTAAAGTGACTGCAACTAAAATCAAAAACACTCATCCAGCTTACGTGGAAACTTTGGCTTCAGCAAGTGAAATTGCTTTACATCTCCAAACCATCTCCACCACAGTCTACCTGCTGGACACAGCCTACCTGCTACACATCATCAAGAAATGGACCGTGCCACACTCTCAACTCTGAATGCCAGGTAGTTAAAATATAAAGTGAAGGAATTCTGAGGAGGGATGTGAAGGGGAAGGGAGGGTAGGATATGAAGAGCATACCTAGCAAAGCAGAAGTGCACACACTCACTTGGGCTGGAAACTAAAGTGAAAGAAAACATCTCCTCAAAGCTCCCGACAGAGACGCTTTCACACGGGGACATTAGTCTTTGAGGAGGGGCCAGATGAACCCTTCAGGAGCTTGACAATGCTAGACCTTTGGCTCAGTGCAAAATCAAAGCTCCAGCGAGGGGAGGAAATAGATTCCAGGCGAGGACCTGATCTCCACCCTTCCCAGTGCATTGTTCACAGGAACTAAGTCTACCCACCAACACCAGGCACCTCCAGGCTGTTCTTACGCTTCCCCTCCCTCCCTCTGGCTTGCGACAGCTCCCGCCTGGCAGCAGTGGAGGCACAGAGTTTTTTTTTTTTCCAAACAAACACTGGGGTGGTGGGCAACCATGCAAGCTCCCCATGGGTCAGCAGTTTTCACTTTTAGGAAGAAGAGTTGACGTTTCCAGAAGACATAATGGTCTCTGGGTTATCCCCATCATCCTTCTGAGGGTGGGAGGAGTTGTCTGACTTACTGCGGCTGAATTCCATGCCGGCGATGATGGGTCGTGTGAATTTGCCGGCGGAGTCTCCGCTGGGGCACTTGCAGCAGGACATGATCCGGACGAAGGCCCGACGCATCTCCTTGTTGGACAAAGTGTAAATGATGGGGTTGGTGCCAGAGTTGAGCACAGCCAACACCAGGAAGTACTCCGTTCTGAAGAGGATGTCGCAGGTCTTCACCTTGCAGCCCACGTCCAGCAGGAGCAGGATGAAGAGGGGCGCCCAGCAGGCGATGAAGACGCCCAGGACGATAATCACGGTCTTGAGCAGCGCCAGCGACTTCTCAGAGCTGCGGCTGGCCTTCGAAATGTTCTTGCGGAAAGTCAGACGGCGGCTCCGAGTCCTGACCAAGGAGTAGATCCTGCAGTACAGGATGACGATGGAGAGTAGGAGCAGAGTGAAGACCGTGGTGCAGAAGAGGATATAGTGCTTGTGGTAGAGCGGCAGCACTGTGGAGCAGCTGGGCAGCGCGCTGATGCAGTTCCAGCCCATGATGGGCAGGCCCCCCAGGATGAGGGAGATAACCCAGCAGGCACTGATGAGCAGGAACGAGCGGAACCTGTTGCTCCCATTGTGGAGTTTCATCTTCAGCATGGTGATATAGCGCTCAATGGCGATGGCCAGGAGGCTGAACACGGAGGCAGACAGGGCCACAAACATACTCCCTTCCCGCAGAAACCACTGGGCGGGGGTTAGCTTGTAGGTGGTGGCCCCAGACAGAAGCAGGTTGGCCGTATAGGCCACTCCTGCCAACAGGTCTGAGAGGGCGAGGTTGCCAATAAAATAGTACATGGGTCGGTGGAACTTCTTGGTTTTCCAAATGGTCAGCAAAACAAAGATGTTCTCTAGGATGATAAAGCAGCAGATGAGAATGAACACCACTGAGATCAGTTTAATGCCGTTTTCCTTGTCCGCGCCGATATTCAGCTTTCCCGTGTAGTTATAATGCCGGACGATGAGGTCGTAGTTGACATAGTCGGAGACAGAGCTGCGGAGGGCCTTGACCAGCGGGATGTTGGTGGACCCCATGATGCGCACTGTCCCCAGGAGCCCGGGGCGGTACTTCTCCAGATGAACGCTAGAGGGCGAGGCGGAGAGAGCCTTCACTGGCAGCGGGGGTGGTTGAGCGAGAGAGATCCAGGCTTTTTGTGTAGCTTTTCCGTGGCTGGAGAGGGCCTCAGAAACCGCAGCCTTAAACAAATCACAAAGAGGAGAGAGTCAGGGGAAAAGCCACAGCACACTGGCGTAATTCATTCTAGCGAAGGTATTGCTCCAGTTTTCTTGGTGCTGATTTGTTTTAAAGAAACTTGGGGAGAGTGCAGGAAGAAGGATTAAAAAACAAACAAACAAAAAAATCAAACTCTCATTTCTTGCAAAGAAAAAAAAAAAAAAAAAAGGAAGAAGGGGAAGAAAGAAAGGGAGAAAAAAACAAAAATGTACCGAAACTGAAAACTCCGACTCGACAAGATGAAAATCGCTCCCTAGGGTTACATCCACTCAAATGGAAATGGGAAAACTGGAGAAGTGAACCCCATTTATCCCCACTCTTGCCTCCTCAACCCCCCCCCCCACCCCCGCCCAACGCTGCTCCCACCCCACAAGGTTTCCAGCCGCAGCCGAAAGAGTCTCTGAAGCGTTCACCCGCTCAGCGGCGGGCTCACCACCAGCTCCTGGTCGCTCCTTCGAAGAGCCTCAACCGCCAATGTGAGGGCGGAGACGCACACCTCTGCCCTCCACCACCACCCAGCTAAAACCACCTCCTAATTGCCATGCAAGAAATTAGGTTTGCACGAAAACCATTTGACAGCGTAAGTCACTTTTTGGGCTCTATTAATAACTCTCTAGGAGCAGGTGTGCTTGGGGTCCAAAGGCGCAGCATGGTGTGGGCAGCCAAGCCCGCCCTGGCCTTGCGGTAAACAGGAAAGCTTAGCGCCTCCGTGAAGCAACAGCCTTTTCTTTCTTCTTCTTCTTCTTTTTTTTTCTTGCAAGCCAGTGCAAGAAAATATAAAGGTACTCAGTGAAAATCATTCATAAGCTATTGCAATAAATCCCAGAAGTTTCGTACATTCGTTGATTGCAAAAGTAGTATTTTTAGTTACTGTGGATATAGCCAAAACGCGCACGCAAAAAGAGACGTTAAACTACAAATGATAAAAATACATGCCACTGCATTCCAAATTCCAAATGCCAAATTACTCTCCAGAAACTCACACAAGCAGAAGTCTGCCGGTGCATTGCTAAGCTAGCGCGGGCAGTTTTATTCACTGCTTTTCCCCAACACGTTGCCTCCTCTCATAGAACTAGAAAGTGTGGGGGGAATGAAACGTGGCACTGGTGATCAGAAGTCTACCCGAGAGTTGTTTAAATGTTTCAAGGTAACGTAGCAAATGCGATAAAAGTGGAGTCATCGAGGCGACAGCAATTCCAGCAATTCCCAGGACAGCAGAGGCAGCTCGCGCCCAGTAGCTCCGCGTTTCCCTCATCTAATTCCACACCCTGCTCTCTCGCAGTGCAAGTTTAAGCCCTTACCCCACCTCCCCCAGTCTTTGTCTATAGGATTTCCCAGAATAAGCGCCTCTCCTCCGACCCACCACAGCTTCCGCTATCCCCCAGCCCCAGACGGTTCTACAATGGGAACTTAACCCTTTTCCAAACTTTAAGTCACAAGTGCGCCAAGAACAATCCGATCCGGTTGGTCTCCTTAGTAGCCCAGAGATGCTTGTTTTCAGCACCCAGAGACAGATGTTTTAAAAGTGTTCGTTTTGCTTCATTCCGGTTTAAAATTTTTGTTTCTGCCTCTGAAGACCTCCCGCCTCGACGCTCCTCCACGCGCACACCCTACCTGGCTCAGGCTGGACGAAGTTGCGTTCGGGGAGCTCCGGGTCTGCACGCCGCGCTCGGCATCTTGCTGCTGCCCCCGACTGAGCGCGCCGCGTTCTCAACTTACTCGAGTCGGGGTCCCCTCCCTCCGCAGCCGCGCACTCCAATGGCCAGCGCGCTCGCCGCGGCCCGGCCGACCGGTCAGCTGAAGTCGCCGAGCGCCCCGCTGAGGCTGAGTGGCTTCTTTAGGAAGAGACAGGGAGGAGTGAGTGCCTCAAACCCCCCACGCCCTCCGCCCGCGGCTGGGGACCTCAGGATCAGTGCTGCTGAGACTCACCGTCCGGGAACGATCTGCGGCAGAAACACACACACAAAAAGAACCCCTCCTTCCCCACAGGCAACCAAAAAAAGGAAAAAAAAAAAAAAAAAAAAAACCCAGAAAAGGGGCGGAGCCTGGTGCCCCCAGGACTCTTAATGTATAAATCTCGGCCCTCGCCCTGCAATCCGCCGCTCCCGGGCGGTGGAGACAGTTCTCCCGCGCCTTAGAAAAGGGGGGGGAGGCGAAGAGCTGTTGGAAGCTTTTCTCCAGAAAAGTCTTAAGGGACAGAGGACGGCCTGGCGTCTGTAGTGCATCTCTCTGGTCCCCCAGCCCCGCAGCCCTTGGGGGATTGGAGTCCGGTGATTGTGGCCGGGCTCCGCCCTCCTCTCTGGCCCCGGCCGCGTCTGCGGAGGCAGGGGAAACAGGCGCCGCGACCACGCGAGCCCCGGCCGCGTTCTGGGGGAGGAGAGGCTGGGAAGGGGCTGCCAGAGGTATGGAGGAGGCGAGCAGCCTGGGAGGGAGAATGGCCCGGGAGGTTCCTCCACTTCTGCCCGCCTCCATCTCTCACCCCCATCCCGCTGCTGCCTCGAAACTTGCGGTCTGAGGGGCAGAAAGTGGCTTTCTCGGGGCGCGCAGTGAAATGGGCCAGCTCCGGGGGAGGTGTTGGGCGGGGGTTCCCCTCACTCAACTGGGCGCAAAATCAGGCCTAGTGTCCTAGATTCTGGCCAGTGGTGAGGTCTTTGAGGAGGTGGGCAGCTGCCGGGGCCCGAGAGACTTAAACAGCTTGGGCAGCTCAGGAATTTCCAAAGGGGAAGAGCTGCCGGCCCGATCAGCCTAGGGCCTGCAGCTGCCCAGCTCGGGGCCAGCGCGCTTCTCTCCCTCTCTACTTGAGAGGCCCCCAAGCCTCAGCGCTCACAACTCGCCCACTCTTTCCTTTCCCTTGGATGCTACTTCAGAACGTGAGACTGTGAGGCGGCCTTGGTCAGCTCCGCCTAAGTGATAAAATGAGGGCACTTGTGACGGCCCTCCTGCTGCAAAGTTGGTTTCCACCCAGTTCCTGGTCGCACTGGCTTCCCATCCTGGCAGATGTGAACGCAAAACTTCTCCGTTGTGCAGTTTCAATTAACACAGTACAGACACACCCTGTACCTGAATGACTCAGAAGGAGGCTGAATGAATAAACAACAGACTCCTGGCTTCTGGGATCTTACGACTTTGCAAAGGAAAAAAATCAAATGACAGTTAATGCACAGTTGTCCGAAAGCTCTCATCAGCAGCGTTGCACCCAGCACACACCCACAAATTTAACAACAGTAAGTGCGAACGACATAGAAACTAAGATAACTGTCCTCTATACTCTAGAATAGACTTTGATTGGGTCTGAGAATGTATTTCACTTAAAAGGGAAGATATGTTGTGTCTACTCAGCACAAAAAAATGCGTGGACTTGGCAAACTTCACCTCATCCACTAATTTATGAGTTCTTTAAAGGGAAAGGAATTAAAGTACATTGCACACCCAGACTATATCAGGCATGTGGTAGATTATCTAATTTAACATTACTACTCTATGAAGCAAACATTGTTGGTCATTTTGTTGATGAAGGAAATGTCAGGCAGTTTAAGCCACTAGATGTCCCAGCTAATGGGTGGTTGAGCTAGGTTCCAAAACTCAAATACTGCAGATGCCACGTCAAATGCCTTCAGTAAACAGTTAAGGTGTTCTGTATGTATACACCGGTTTGACAAATGAAGTCCTTTAAAACCACTTCTTTCCTGACTATGCAAGTGTTACACATATTAACACATTTAATCCTTACCATGACCCTGCAGGTTAGGTACTGTTAATATCCTAATTCTACAAACAAGGCAACTAAGTCCCAAACATATTAAGCAACTTGGTTAGCGTGGGCTTTGACCGTAGACAAGCTGCAGATTCTTAACTGCTGCTCTAAACCACCTCGATAAACCTCAACGATGTCAAAGAATTGTGTGAGGGAAGTCAGTCCTTTTCTGGTGAATAATGTTGGTGAGGACAACATTCAATATTGATTTAACATTTAGAAGAGCTCAAACACTTTGCAGATGATTACTTAGCAATATTCATCCTTAGTGCACAGCTATGAGATATAAAATATAGATGACCACTCAGGCAAAATTAGAAAGTAAGCAAAGTGATTTGCCACAATGGCTTCCCTGCCAGTTTCGAGTCTCTGGTTCCTACACATGTCTCTTCCCATTACTCTCATGAGAACCCCCCAAGAACTGCATCCTCAAAAAGCTGTTAGCCCAGCTTCCTTTCTGCTGCAAGTCCAATGTTCCTCCCTTACTTCCTGGCATGCTGAGGTTACCATCTGATGCCCATCACATTGAGGTTGATCCATTCCAAATTTCTGATTTCAAAGCAGCTTTGCTGTTCTTTATGCATGCTTTAGTGTCTCTCTTTAAGGGCTGCTGGATAAAATACCATGCAATATTTGGGACATATACTGAAAAAATTGTCGTTTTAATCTGCAATTCAGATTTAACTGAGTGAGCTGTATTTTTGTTCACTAAATCTGGCAACCCTACTCTCTTTCCTAAAGGCTCCATTCACTTTCGAACTCCCTCTCCTCCCCCTAGTACCCTGTAAAGATCCAACTCTCTCCTTACTCATTTGTTCATAGGAGAATAACTAGCCTTCGACTTCATGGAGAAAAGAGTATCACCACTTATAAATTCCAGCTTCATAATAACTTCACCCACCCTAACCTCCTTCCCACAGCTCTGCTCCTTCTCTTGCCTGTATCACCATGCTGCTTCCCCCAAATTTTCTAAGACAATTATTCTTTCTCTCTTTTGTATTTTCAGTTCTTTCCCTCTGATGACTCTTCACTTGAAACTTACCTTAATATTTATGTGTTTCCTCTACCAAAAACTCACTGTCTTCCCCTCATACTAGGTCCCAGGATCTCTCTCTTCTCTTGTTTGCCAACATTCAAAACTATGTAATGGAACATGATTGAGCTTTGGAACCAGACAGACTTGGGTTCAGCCTTAATTCTGCCAGTTCCTAGCTGTGTGACTTTGGGCAAGTTCCTTTAACTTCCTGGGGCCTCAGCTTCTTCATCTCTAAAATGGTATACTGATATTTCTTTCAGTCACTGGGAGGATTAAAGAGCTTCATGTGTGTAAAGAGTATTACAGTAAGGGACTTCCCTGGTGGCACAGTGGATAAGACTCCACACTCCGAATGCAGGGGGCACGGGTTCGATCTCTGGTCAGGTAACTAGATCCCACATACATGCTGCAACTAAGGAACCCGTGAGCTGCAACTAAGGAGCCCACCTGTTGCAACAAAGGGGCCCACCTGTGGCAACTAAAACCCCATGAAACAAAATAAATAAATACATAAATATATATACATTTTTTTAAAGTATTATGGTAAATGCTTCACTCTCCCACCACCTCTATCTTTAACTCTATTATATTCATTGCTTTTTTTTTTATAGCAACAACTACCATGGCATTTATTAGTTGTCAGAAAGCTTCACAATCGGTTTCATGATCAGAAAATAAAGCAAGATTTCAGTTTGTTTTCTTTACAAAATTGTTCAGTTTCTGAAATATAAAGGATCATTTGCTTTCTAAAAATGTCAGCTTTGCCACATGGTGTTCCAGAGATCTGACCTCAAAAGCTTCTCAAGTTTTACCATCCACAGAATCTTTATTTGTAACTGAGACCCATCTGTTGTTTTCCATTTGAAGCTTCTTCAGCAGTTTATAGCAAAGTGAGAGAAGTTGGACCAAAGTAGCCATTATGCATCTTGTCTTTGTAATACTCTTATCAACCTTCAGAAACACTTGATTCTGCAAAGGTGTCTTAGTTACTGCCTGGAGCTGGTGGCATAGCGGAACAAGCTTGTTTATTTCCAGGAGAAGCATAAGCTTATCATCATCTTTCAGCTGTTTTGAGAAAGCTTGCACACTTGAAGCAAGCTTCAAACCCTCTTCAACAAAAACCTCTAGTTGATGAATTAAATCCTGGGAAGTTTTTATTGGTCCCTCTCCCCTAGTAAATAAATACAGAGAATAGGCCATACTGGACATGTTCCGTCCGTATCGAACAATCTCATCCTCCTGATCCTCCCACTTCTCAATCTCGCAGTTGGCATCAGAGGTGAGCAAACCCAGCTTGAGTCCAAGCTTTGCTATCTTGGCTTGCTCCTCAGAGTCAGGCTTGTCTGGCTTTAATGATTTCAGGTTTGCGTTATTCTTCATTGGCTTTGGAAGTGAAAAGTAGCCATACTTCTCTCCTCGTCTTCCTTCAAACACATCATTGATTTCTCTCAGCAGTGTTAACATGTCACTAATTTGGGATTCCCAGGCTTCACAGAATACATCTAGATTTTCTTTAGCAATTTTACTAGATGGATGCAAAGTCAAAGTTTCAGCAGCAGAACTTATCTGCTGGCCAGTCACCTGAAATGTCTCCTCTGCATGTATACAGGTTATTTCAAGAGGTTCTGTCCCAGACACGTCTCAACAATCGACAGGTCTCAACAAGCCGCTCTTTCTGTTCAGACAGTTTGCAGGCATATTCAGCCAAACCGTCTAAATTTCCTTCTACTCCAGTAAGTTTTAATGCTTTGAGAACCACATGATCAGTGTGGTATTTTACCAGATCTGCTGCCAGCTGAGCTGCTGTACTATGAAGTTCTTTCTTAAGTTCATTGAGGCTGTGGCTGATTTTCAATACAGCGAGTTCCAGTTCTTCATCGATGCTCTTTGTTTTCTTGCTTTGAGCTTCAATCCACACAGAAATTAACTGCTGCAGTTCCATCCTGGCCTGAGCTGACAGTTCCAAGATGCATTCCCTGTGCTCGTGGCTGGTATAGGCACAATCAGTAAAGTCCTCTGTGCGCTCCAAGAGGGCGTCCAGCATCGCAGAGAGAGTCTCTTTTGACTGAAAATAAAGATTCTCCCGAAGAGTTTCAATATTCATCTTGAATTCCTTAATTCCAGTAAAAATACTGATAGATGAAATGTCAGTCTCTCCATTTGGTTTGCATTCGGTCACAATTTCAATTACCTTATCCAACGCCACTTTCATTCTGTCAAATACTCCTTCTTTGTTTTTATGGGCTGATTCACAGTTGGGATGCCTGAGACACGTCTTTGAAGCTGTGAGAAGCATCATCGTACACTTTTCAAGAACTGCCCTAGCTGCTGCCATTTTTGCCTTTTTCTTTTCATCTTTCAAATCATTTTGTCTATCTCCAGTAAGATGTGCAAACTCCACCATTTCATTTCCAAATTGACTGAATATTTGGACAAACTCTTGAAAGCTGTTCACTTTCTCCAGTCTTTCTATAGTTGCAAGAACCTTATTTCTTGACCTTATTATCTGCTTAATGACTACTCGGTCTGCCAGCAATAACACTTTTGTCACTGAAGAAAGAAGTAATCTTGCAGCCTTTATAACTCCTGTTTTATCTGTAAAAATTGTGATCTGGCCATCAGATTCTGGACGATTCAAGCTGCTCATATCTGTAAGCGCAGCAATTGTTTCTCCTGCTTGTTTAGCTTCAATACAGGCAATATTTATTTCTTCTTTCAAGTCCCAGTTTTCATTGGCTATAGCTTCCCCTACTTTAACAAATCTTCCAACTGCCAAGTTGACGGCTTGTCCTACACGCTGAATTGCTTGCAGAGTTTTATCAGACTTTTTGGTATTATCTTTATGATTAATAAGTGTGGTGATCTGAGAAACCAGCGGGAGCAGCGTCTGCTCCACCGAGCGAGTTTTGATCTCGAGTCCGGAGTCGAAGGCGAGGCCAAACGGGCCGGAGCCGTGCACTGCCCCGGCGGCGGCACCGCCGGCCGGGCCCGGGGAGGCGGCCACGGCCCTCAGCCCGTCGCGGAGCCCGGACGCCGCACCGCTGCGGACCCGCCGCCCGCCCGCCTGCCTGCGCTCCGCCTTCATTGCTTTTATTATCTCACTTTCCATCTTACCATTCACGTTCCTTTTTGATTGTAAAATAAAATTATTTTTAATAAAATTAATACATGCATTCAGTAGAAAACTCGCAGGGAAGAGCATCAGTCCTCCGAAGCTCCCTGACCCTCTAATCCTCCCAACCACTTTGAAATCTTACTGGTGTTCCTTTTCTTTTTTCTTTCTTTATTTATTTATGGCTGCACTGGGTCTTCGTTGCTGCGTGCGGGCTTTCTCTAGTTGCAGCAAGCAGAGGCTACACTTCGTTGCGGTGCGCAGGCTTCTCATTGTGGTGGCTTCTCGTGTTGTGGAGCACAGACTCTAGGAACACAGGCTTCAGTAGTTGCAGCACGCAGGCTCAGTAGTTGTGGAGCACGGGCTTAGTTGCCCCAAGGCATGCGGGATCTTCCCGGACCAGGGCTCGAACCCGTGTGCCCTGCATTGGCAGGCAGATTCTTAACCACTTCGCCACCAGGGAAGCCCTTGTTGATGTTTCTTCTAGTGGCTATTTGAACTCTCTAAATCCACTGTTTTATACCTCCATTTCCTGATTATCAATTTTAGACAATATCTATAGGTTTTCTGCTATGTTGAAGGAGTATTAATTCACTTACCCTTAAGAAACATGCTTGTGCTATAAACTTTCTAAATTCTTGAGTGTCTGAAATTTTAAAAATTCTGTTTTTACACTTGACTAATATTTTGGCTGAATATAGAGTTAGAGGTTGTAAGTAATTTTCCCTGAGAATTTTGAAGGCATTAATCCCTTGTCTTTTAATTTCTAGTACTAATGATAAAAAGCCTAAAGCTATTCTGATCAAAACCTCACATGACTACATTTTGTCATCTTTGGATGTTTTTAGAATCTTCTCTTTCTCCACAGTGTTCCAGAATTATACAATAATATACCTTGATTTTCCAAGCTTTTTCCTAGGAAGTTATCTGAAATCATTTTATTGATAACTTTATTTTCTCTATTCTCTCTTTCTAGAACTTCCACTCTTCAGACGATGACCCATCTGGACTGATCTTTTAATTTCCTCATATTTATATTCTATTTTTTACATCTTTATTTTCTTTCTAATTTCTGGGAGTTTTCTCAACTTTATCTTTTAACTCTTCAGCTAATATTTCCATTGCTCTTATCATAGTTTTAATTCTAAATGCTCTCTTTTTCTTTTATGACTATTTCATTTTTACAGAACTCTGTGCTGTTGCTGACATTTTCTCCTATTTTCTTTATTTCTCATTTTCCTGTTTGTTTTGGTCCCAGTCCTTTGTGTCAGAGGCTTTCCCACTGTCAAGTGATCTCTGGCTGTCTATTCATACTTCAGACGACACTGAAAGCTAATTAAAACTCTGTGGGGAGCTTGTTAGTGGAAGGGTGCTGGGTGATCAGGCTGTGTTCTTTTGTTGGAGAACCCAAAATGTCAATATCTGGAGATCTCTATTCCTAGGCTGGTCAATCTCACTAGACGGGAATTCCAAAATCTCTTGTCCGCCTTCTAGTATTTTCCCAAGTGAATCAAGGAAGAGCAGGGAAGAGAAGTAGGGAGAATCTTACCACTCAGTATTTAGATTTGACTGAATCACAATAATGGGGATCCCCACACACATACTCTCAGCTCAACCAGGTGTCCCAAAGACCCCTCTGATTTTAGCCTCCAGGAAACCTCCAGTCTTCTGCTGAAATGGGGGTATTGGTACTTGTCCTGTTGTACAAGTTGGAAATGGAGGGCTGGAGATTTGGCTGCCAATTTTACTTTGATTAAAAAAAATTTATTTAAAAATCAAAAAGGAAAATGAATGAGAAGTAAGATGTTGAAAGCAATGAGTCTAGTAGGGTTGGAGAGAGGCGGGTAGGAGGTGGTGTATAGAGCATCTTCTCTCTAGTAAATGTTTCACAATCAGTCCTCTTATTTTCAGATCAGCATTTACACCACTTTTCAGAAATACCTGGAGCTTACATTTCCTGACCCTAGCTGAGGATCTGTAGTGGGAATTTAACTTGCTTCTAGGATTTAACCTGCTTCTAGCTCAAGTTTCAACTTTCTCTAGTCTGACAAGCCATTTACACACATTAATTTGTTTTCCAAAATTTTACTGCTTTTGTCAGAGGCAGTTTACCTTGAAGCTAATGTAGCTCAAACTTTAGGGTCCCGCTTCCAAGGTCCTGGAAAGAGTCCTAACAATATGTCCCCATGGTTATATAAATAATAAAAATAAGACATTTTTAACCATAACTGGCTAAGTTTATTGTCTCTTTCCATTAGGAAGTCTTCTCTATTTCATTTTCTTCTGTGTAGGGGTGGTTTTGGAGTTGCTGTAGGCATTTTTGGGATCTGGCTGAAGGGAAGTTGAGCTGCATTTAGACTGAGTAAGGGAAGGAGGGGACTATATTTAGATTGCGTTTAGAAGGATATGTGAGTGAGATTCATAGTTACTTCCATGTTATTACTAGCCCTGCTAGTGTAGAACTGATTTTCAGTACTTGCACTGCCCTCCATTGCTACTCATGCTATCACGATATAAAATGCAAGGCCAGTGTCACATGACTCTGAGCCAGAAGCTCGTCTGGGGAAATTCTTCCAAAGATGTCGTGTGTAAATTGTAATTGGAGCATTTGATTCTCACTAATACCTAGTTAAAACAGAAGTTCTCTTCTTTCCAGAATATATTTGATAACTTAGTATATATAATTATTAAACACATCATATACTTTTTTCCATTTTTGATGGAGTTCACACAAAAAAGATTGATCAGAATTTGTGTATATGTCCAATATTTGTAGGGTATAACTACTGCAATTTGGAAATAAGTTTAGGATTATTTCAATAAAATATGAGAGAAATTACAGGCTCCTCATTTGGGCATATATAACCATTCAGCATACAGACTTCCACTTAATCCACCTGTCTCTACTGTAGTGTTCCACAGTCAAAGTTGTTCTGTTCTATGTATACACGCTACTATATATAAGATAGATAACCAACAAGGGCCTACTGTATAGCACAGGGAACTCTACTTAATATTCTGTAATAACCTACATGAGAAAAGAATCTGAAAAAGAATGAATATGTATATGTATAACTGAATCACTTTGCTGCACACCTGAAACTAACACAACATTGAAAATCAACTATACTCCAATAAAATATTTTTTAAAAATTCGTTCTGTTCTACCCCACAGCTTCTGCCCCAAGGGGAAAGAGACATTCACTCTGGCTATGCAGGGTTAGGGAAGGTCGCAGTATGAGGGGATGAAGATGAGTCTAACTGCTTCACTTTTATTTTTTTTTAAGTTTTTTTCAGCTTTTAATTTAAAAAAAAATTTATGTGGTTGTTACACACACACACACACACACACATATATATGTAAAGTTGATTTACAAGAGTTTAACTTCTTCTAAAGCAGACTTTCTGTTTTCATCTTAACTTTCAACACTGCTTTCAGAGATACCTAAAATTCCCAATTCTGGGCTTTTCTGGGGTTCTAGAGCGTAACTCAGCTGGTTTTTGGTTTATGGCAGGCTTAGTTTTCAGCTTTCTTAACTGTACTAAGTAAATTAGCATCCATCCTCTGCTTTCCAGTTTCTAGAATTTTTTTGCTGTCATCACTTGTCTTTTCCTTCTCTTCGTTTGTTTATGCAAAAAAAAAGAAAAAAAAGCCCTTTACTATTATGTCCGTGTAGTGTAGGAGTAGAAGGAAGTGAAAGTGTTCAATTTACCACCTCTAAAGAGAGGTCATTTCCATTTTCTCTTAAACCCTGGCAATCTGGCTTCTGCTGCAGCCGTTCTCCTGAGCTTGCCCTTTCTAAGGACACAAATGACTCTTTAATCGACAGAGACAAAGGCCTCTAGTGAATCCTGACTTAGGGGAACTTACTGTAACATTTAGCACCATTGACTTTCCCCTTGTTGAAACTCTCCACTGGGCTCTTCTGTAGCGCTGCTCTCTCTCTTTGTCTTCTGACTCAGATTGCTCTTTCCCAGAACTCTTAACTGCCTTCTCCTTTTCTATATTATCTTAAATACCCTTACTCCAATAATAGGAAATAATTATATAACCTGTATTATGTTCCAGTCACTGTACTAAATAAGCATTTTGTAATAAGTTTGTCCCCTCAACAACTCTACAAGCGAGATACTATTAAACAACCCATTTTACAGATGAAGAAACTGAGGCACAGAAAGCTTAAGTAATTTGTCCCAATTCCCAGCTTTTTCCCACTGTGAATATTGCCTCTTCAAATGCTGTATCCTTGGTCTACCCTCTGATTCATTTACCCTTTCTTGGCTTTTCTCATCTACTTCTAGGACTTTGTCTATCATATGTAGACAACTCTGAACTGTACATCTCTAGGCCCCCTTTCTCCTAAGCTACAGACTCAATTCCCAAATATTTATTGGAAGCCTCCTTTTGCATGTCTCACACCCACCTAAAGATAAAAATATCCAAGGCCTAGCCATGTCATTTTCACCATTCACTTTTCAGAACAACTCAACCTACTCTGTGTCATACATATCAGTTAATGGCATCCATTCACCTCATCAGACGAGCTAGAACATTGAGTCCATTCTGACTGCTCCTTCTGTCCCACCCTCTATGTGAAATTTGCTGCCAAGACTGTTGTCCTCTGAAGGGGCTTCTGAATTCATTTCCTCATCATCCTTCCAGTGTCATTGTTAGGTCCTTACCCCCTGTTTATAACGTCTTCCTCCTAACTGGCCTGACCACCATCAGAGTTGCTTTTCTAAATGCCTAAGATCTGTTTTTTCTGCTTATTGAGGGAGGACGGGTAATCTCCATGGGAGGGAGGGTTCCTTACATAACAAAAGGATAGCAAGATCCCTTCAAGAAACACCACATGTATGTGTTTTACAGATCAATAGACACATACCAAGAGAAACTAAAAGCTGTAATGTTCCAAACCATTGATGATTAAGTACTAATCAGAAACTAAGCTAGGGCTTCCCTGGTGGCGCAGTGGTTGAGAATCTGTTTGCCAATGCAGGGGACACGGGTTCGAGCCCTGGTCTGGGAAGATCCCACATGCCGCGGAGCGGCTAGGCCCGTGAGCCACAATTACTGAGCCTGCGCGTCTGGAGCCTGTGCTCGGCAACAAGAGAGGCCGCGATAGTGAGAGGCCCGCGCACCGCGATGAAGAGTGGCCCCCACTTGCCACAACTAGAGAAAGCCCTCGCACAGAAACGAAGACCCAACACAGCCAAAAATTAATTAATTAATTAATAAAAAAAAAAAAAAAGAAACTAAGCTAAAGCAATTCTGGAATCATAGAGATAAAAATGGACCTTCATTTATTTATTCAATAATTTGCCATTGAGCACCT